>NC_057713.1:122082060-122157228 GCF_004010195.1 Chiloscyllium plagiosum
GTGGAAGGGTACTGGTTGGTATGGCGGGAAAGGAAGAAGCGGAGGGCTTTGAGTCCTTCGTGATGGGGGATGGAGGTGTACAGGGACTGGATGTCCATGGTGAAAATAAGGCGTTGGGGACCGGGGAAGGGAAAATCATGGAGCAGGTGGAGGGCGTGGGTGGTGTCCCGAACGTAGGTGGGGAGTTCTTGGACTAAGGGGGGCAGGACGGTGTCAAGGTATGCGGAGATGAGTTCGGTGGGGCAGGAGCAGGCGGAGACATTGGGTCGGCCGGGGCAGTCAGGTTTGTGGATTTTGGGCAGGAGGTAGAAGCGGGCGGTGCGGGGTTCTGGGACTATGAGGTTGGAGGCGGTGGATGGGAGATCCCCCGAGGTGATGAGGTTATGGATGGTCTGGGAGATGATGGTTTGGTAGTCCATTTTGCTGTTATTCCTATGAAAATGGATGACCCCACATTTACCAACATTGTACTCCATCTGCTAGTCCCTTGCCCACTCACTTAACCTATCTATATCCTTCAGCACACTTTCAGTGTCATCTGCACACTTTGCTCTAGACTCATTTTAATGTCATCTATGAACTTTGACTCACTTCACTTGGTCCCCATCAATGGAATCATCAATGTAAATTGTAAACCATTGCAGTCCCAGCACTGATCTCTGAGACACATCACTAGTCACTGATCGCCAACCAGAAAAATACCGATTTATCTCCACTCTTTTGTTTCTGTTAGATAGCCAATTTTCTATCCATGCTGATACATTACCCATGATGCTTTGCACCTCCATCTAATGCAGCAGCCTTTTCTGCGGCACCTTGTTGAATGCCTTTTGGAAATCCAGATACATCACATTCACCGGTTCTCCATTGTCCACCGAGATCATAATGTCCTCAAAGAATTCCAGTAAATTAGTTGAACATAATTTGCCTTTCATGAACCCATGCTATGTCTGCCTGATGGGACAACTTCTATTGAGATGCATCGCTATGTCTTCCTTCATTATAGATTCAAGCATTTTCCCTACTACAGGAGTTATGCTCACAGGCCTATACAAACCCACCTTTTGTCTATCTCCTTTTTTAAACATTGGCATCACATTTCCTGCTTTTCAATCTGCTGGAACCACCCCAGAATCCAGCAAATTTTGGTAAATTACCACAAGCACACATGCTATTTCCTCATCCATCTTGTTTAATACTCTGGGATACATTCCATCAGGGCCAGGAGACTTGTCTACCTTTAGCCTCATTAGTTTGCCCAACACTACTTCTTTAGTGATAATGATTGTTTCTAGGTCCTCACCTGCCATAGCCTCATTTGCACTTGGCATGTTATTTGTGTCTTCCACTCTGAAGGGGAAGACATACAATACTTTTCTTGGCCATTTCCTCATCTCCCATTTTTAGATCCCCCTTGTCATCCTCCAAAGGACCAACGTTTTCATTTTATATATTTGTGGAAACTTTTGCTATCTGTTTTTATATTCCAAACTAGTTTACTGTCATAATCCATCTTACTTTTCTTTATAGCATTTTTTGTGGCTTTCCGTTGATCTTTAAAGGTTTTCTAATCCCATAGTTTCCCACTAGTCTTTGCCACATTTCATGCATTTGCATTTAATTTGATACGCTCCTTTACTGCCTGGTTATCCATGACTAATTATCCCTTTTTTTACAGTCCTTCCTTTTCACTAGTATATACTTTTGCTGAGCACAGTAAAATATTGCTTTGAAAGTCCTCCATTGTCCCATCATAGAGTCGTTGCTTCCAGTCTATCTTAGCCAACTCTACGCTCATCCCATTGTAGTCTTCCTTGTATAAACACAAGATACTGGTCTTGGATTTTACCTTCTCACCCTCCATCTGTATTTTAAACTAAATCATTCCGTGATCGCTTCTTCTGAGAGGATCCCTAATTAATGAGATCATCAGTTATTTCTGTCTCATTACACAGTTTAAGATCTAGGATAAAAGGCAAAAATGAGGACTGCAGATGCCGGAATTCAGAGTCTAGATTAGAGTGGTGCTGGAAAAGCACAGCAGGGCAGGCAGCATCCAAGCAAGAGGAAAATCGACGTTTCGGGCAAAAGTCCTTCATCAGAAATGAAGGCAGGGAGCTTCCAGGGTGGAGGGTGGTGGGGCTGGGGAGAAGGTAGCAAAGAGTACAATGGGTGGATGGGGGTGGGAATGAAGTTGATAGGTCAGAGAGGAGGGTGGGGGAAGGTAGCAAAGAGTACAATGGGTGGATGGGGGTGGGGATTGTGATAGGTCAGAGAGGAGGGTGGAGCGGATAGGTGGGAAGGAAGATTGGCTGATAGGGCAGGTCATGAGGATGGTGCTGAGCTGGAACATGGTTCAGGACAGAGGAGATGACCTGGGGGTTGCAGTGAGAGAGAGACTCACTGAGATTCTTAGGGAGAGAGGAGGTGAACTTCTTCAAGGTAGGCATCCTTGCAAGAGGATTCGCAGTACGGTTAAAATTAACTAGGCAAAAGTGAGGACTGCAGATGCTGAAAATCAGGGTCTACCCATTGTATTCTTTCCTACCTTCCCCTACTCTCCTCCCTGACCTATCACCTTCATCCCTACCCCATCCCCTCTGATTTTAATATAATTGAATTCAACATTGTTCTGGGGGTTACCATTGGCTAGAAACTTAACTGGACTAACTTCAAGAGTAAGTCAGAGACCACAAATTCTACAGTGAGTAACTCACCAGAGCAGATCAGAGGCCAGGAATACTACAATGAGTTACTTATCTCCAATCTCCTCAAAGCTTGCCCACCATCTACAAGGCACAAGTAAGGACTGTGATTGAATACTCCCCACATGTCTGGATGAGCACAGCTGCAACAACACTCAAGATGCTTCACACCATCCAGGAGAAAGCAGTCAGCTTGATTAGAACTACATCCATAAATATACTATAGTAACATGCACTATAGAAATGTCCTAACACTCCATCCATACTTATGACCACTATCATCTAGAAAGGCAAAGACAGCATAGGAATATCACTACCTGCAAGTTTGGCTTCAAGCCATTCGCTATCTTGACTTGGAAATATATTATCATTCTTCAGTGTCACTGGGTCAAAACCCTGGACATCTCTCAACAGCATTGTTTTTTTAAATTTAGTAATGAGATGTGGATATCACCGAATGGACCAGTGTTTAAAGTCCATCCCTAGTTGCCCTTGAACTGTCTACTCATGTAGGTTTAGCTATACCATGTGGAATTCAGTGATGCAAGGAGTCAGCTGATCATTACCTTCTCAAGGCCAATTAGGGTTGGGCAGTAAATGCTTTCTCAGTCAGACACCCCATATCCTTTAACTAAAGAAGAAAAATCCAAATGATGGATGAACTACTGAGCCAATTCATGAGGTTTTTCCTCGTAGTATCCATCATTTAATTCATAAGTTATCGATAATTGACTGCAACTTTTTGAATAAATCATGTTTAATTTATGTTGATTCTGGGTTTTAGATTATCAGGGTTAGCCAAAGTAATATTTATGTTTGCAGTGCTTTGGTCTTGCAGAGTAAACATTCTTTTGTTTAAAACCTTGGAATCTTGTGACTTCATTCTTTCAAAAGCTAACTGAGATTTGAGGCTTTTTATATGGCTCAATTGAGATGATAACAACCAAACATGGGTGATCCATTTAATTTGTGCTAGGTATTGATCAGGTCACTTCTGACAATTCTCCAGATCATCATTGAAGCAATGCTATGTGATCTTTGATGTGCAACTGAGAGACGATTCAGGGCTTTGAAGATGAGATTTTTGTTCTTGAGTCACTAGACTTAAACTCACAAAGGTCTGACTCGGGGGCAAGTATGCAATCAGCTGAGCCAAGGCTGATAATTGTGTTAAAGTTTGTAAAAAGACATCATATGTCATTATATCATTATGTTATGAATTGTCTTTGCCAGGAACATTAAGTTTGAGTTACAATTAAAAGGCACTGAAAAACTGAATATTTTATGCAGAGACCAATAATGCATCCTAAAATGCCATTTTCATTATATATTTCAATACATTTCCTTCTCTGTTCATTGCCATCAACGGAAGCATTGGCCTAATGGTATTGCTGCTAGATGAGTAAGGTTATGTTGTGGGGACTTGGGCTTGAATTTCACAATATGGTGGAATTTGGATTCTATAACAATCCAGGATTAAGTTTAATGATGAGATGATTGTTTTAAAAGTGCATCTGGTTCACTGACATCCTTTAGAGAAGGCAACTATCATCTACAACAAAGTGGTTGCCTCTTAAATGACTGAGCAAAGCACGATCCATGTGAAACTCTACGGGCAGTAAATGGAGTGATAGTCACTTGTTTTCATTTAATTTTTTTGGTGTATCTCAGATTAATCAATAAATATAGTTTCCAATATGTTTGGCCAGTATCTTAAGTAGTGTTACAATTTGTTAATGGAATCTTCTATATGCTCCTTTTCAATGCAGCGGTAAACTTGAAGTTGCCATAATTGAACTGGACTATAGGGCTGCTCTCTAATTATAGAGGGACAACTGGTGGTGGCTTAGATATTTCTAATCTGCTGTTACACATTTCAGTGGGGGGGAGATGGAACGTAAACTTGGGCCTCCTGGTCCAGAGGGAAAGGCATTGCCCCTGCACCTGAAAAGCCCCCTGAGGGTCACCGTGCCTCAGGCAAGGTTGAGAACAGTAATTCATGGTGACATGAAACTACGGATGCTGGAAATCTTTCGCAAAATTGATGCCAACAGCATGGGTCAATTCCTGTACTGTCTGAGGTTACCATGAAGGACAACAGAAATTGCTAGAGGCCTAGCAGATCTGGCAACATCTGTGAAGTGAAAGCGGAGAAAACCAATATTTAGAGAAACCCTACCTTTGGGAACTTCAGCAATTTCTGTTTTTATTGTAACTTCAGACGTTATTGGAATCAAACCAGTGCTGTTGGCATCACTAATCAGCTGTCTCGCCAACTGAGCCAAACTTATTCCTATCCCCTGCAATATAGTGTGCCCCATCACTGACAATAACACAAACATAGAAATTCCTGGAGAAATCAGCATGTCTGGCAGCATCTATGGCAAGAAAGCAGAGTTAACATTTTAAGTCTGGTGACTCTTTAGCAGAACTGTTGGCAGTTAGGAAAAAGTGGCATTTCCACTGCAGATGAAATTGGTTGGGGTAGAGGGGTGTGTGGAGAGTTGAGTGGATACGTGGAGATTGAGCCCACAGACAGAGATATGAAAGGGGTAGGTAAACACAGAGACTATGGATAGCAGGCCAGGACAGAGGAAAAGCTGAATAAGTGATAAAAAGAGCTAAGAGTAGGAGGCAATGGGTGAGCTGTATTGAATGCAACCCATATAGTGTGATAATAGGCCAAGGAATAGGTGAGAGTGCTTTACTGTGCTAAAAACAACCTCTGACATTACAAAGTCTCGAAAGTTATTGAACTTGATGTTGAGTCCAAGAGTCTGCAGAGACCCCAAGTGGAAAATGAGATGTTGTTCTTCAAGCTTGCGCTAAGGTTGAAGAAATGGTGACATGAGAACACATTAGTGTATTGAAGTCACAGACAATCTGTTAGGGGGTGGCACAGTGGCTCACAGGTTAGCACTATTGCCTCAAAACACCAGGAACATGGGTTCAATTCCAGCCTCGGGCGAATGTCTGTGCGGAGTTTGCACAATCTCCCCATGTCTGTGTAGATTTCCTCCGGACGCTCTTGTTTCCTCCCAGAGTCCAAATATGTGCAGGTTAAGTTGACTGGCCATGCTAAATTGTCCCGTAGTGTTCAGGGATGTGTAGGTTACATGGGAAATGCAACGTTACAGGGATGGGCTGGGTCTAGGTGGGATGCTCTTTGGAGGCTTGGTGTAGACTTGTTGGGCTGAATGGCCTGTTTCCGCACTGTATGTATTCGATGGATTAACTGGAAGCTTGGGGTCATTTTTGTCGATGGAATATAGGCACTCCACATAACAGTTATCCAGTCTATACGACAAGGTGGTTCAGTGGTTAGCATCGCTGCCACACAGCATCCGGGACTTGCGGTCAATTCCAGCCTCAGTTGGCTGTGTATGGAGTTCGCACATTCTTCCTGTCTCTGCCTGGGTTTCCTCTGGGTGGTCCAGTTTCATCCCACAGTCCAAACATGCACAGGTTATGTGGATCAGCCTTGCTAAATTGTATGGATGTGCGGGCTAGGCGGATTAGCCATGGGAAATGCAGGGCTACAGGAATAGGGTGACGGGGGTGGGATGCTCTTTGGAGGGTTCGTGTAGACTTAATGGGCTTATGCCTGAAATGCCGACTTTCCTGCTCCTCGAATGCTGCTCAGCCTGCTGTGTTTTTTCCAGCAGCACACCTTTTGACATTTGCTTCCTTCCACACTAAGGATTTTCCCTCCCCCACTGCAGATGATACCAAATTGTGTACAGTGAATGCAGCAGACTGGACAGAGGTGAAGTGCAGGCTGCTTCACCCGCCATGTCTGCTCCTGGGGCCTTGGGCGGTCAGAAGGAAATAAACGAATAGGTGTTGCACCTTCTGCGATTGCAAAGGGAAGCTGCGGTGGGGAGTGGTATTGGGAACGGAGGATGTGTAGGCCGGAGTCATAAAGCGCCAGTTCATTTGCGGATGGCACAGCCAAGCGCTAACAGGTACAGGCATGGCGACGACGTCCACCTCAGTGCGAGGCACACCCCGCCACCAACGGCCGCTGGGAAAGCACGTGCTCGTACGGGCGGGAACGTCAACCCGTGCGCGGTGACGTTCACCCGTACGCGATGACGCTAAGCGAGGCCGTCCCGCACGCCGCGGCCTGAGGCGGTTAATGGGCGTGGCCGCGGTGAGGGCGGGGTTTTGTTGGCTCCAGGACGAGGTGGGCGGGCGGACAGAGTGGGTGCAGCGGTCGTGCTGCCAGTGCAGGCGGTGGGCCGCTTGAGTGCCGTAGTTGTAACGGTCGAAACGAGTACCCCCTTCCCCGTTATTGGTGAAGAAAGGACGAGGGATGGACACGTCTAACCAAGGTAAATGAAACTGGGCCGAGTGCAGCTGGAGCTTCGAGGCGCCGCCTGGTTTAAATTGATCCACGAGCCGTCTATGGCAGGACGGTGTATAATCTCTGCTAATATGAGATTACATCCTCCTCTCAGCAAAGGCCACCATAATCCGGCTCCCTCGGTTTTCCTTTCTGCTGCGTGGTGCCCAAAGGAAAACTGCGTTCATCGTTTTAGTGAACTAACGTTTTGCTTACCGCCTGAAACTGACTCACCTTGAGGGATGTCGGTGCCAACAGTTGTTACAATTATTTGCATTTTTTAAAATTGAGCCAAACTGCAACTAATTTGCTCATTGCTGGAAATGCAGTAATATCTTCTCGAGGTTTGGTGCTCCAATTTTGAGCCTTTCACGTGTTTTCACTCGTGTGACCTGCAGGTTGCTTGTAAATATTATTCCATTTTTTTTGGTTCTGGAAGAGAATGTACTTAAACTGGATCACAATGAACAGCTCGTGATATTTCCTAACCTCGATTTACATATCATGTGCCAGTTATTTGCACAATTGAAGATTGCCGAAAGTGCACCATACATGGTATAATGTACCTACGCGTCAGTAACTTAACTCCTATAATTGCAGAATCATCGAGTTTTTCTTTAAGAAGTTGTCTGCCTATCGTGTAATGCATTTGTCAGACATGGCTGTGGTCTTTTCACACCTTGGCATATATCTGATTTTAGGGCATTTGGCTAGTAGTGGCAAACATTGCTACGATCTTTGTGATTGTATTAGTTACTTACTAATAGTTTTTGGTTTACAAAAAAGTCTTTTTTTCCCCCTTTTTTTAGTTTTCAAGGTATGTTTCTTCCAGTCTTAGGAATATTGTGTATTCATATTTGTAGATTACTGCATCAAATGGATATTTGATGTAGATTTGATTTTGAGTCGTGTGTGCCACTGAAAAAGCGCAGTAGGTCAGGCAGCATCTGAGGAGCAGGAAAATCGATGATTTGGGCATGACCCTTTCATCAGGAATTCCTGACCTGTGCTTTTCCACACTCTTGACTCTGATTTCCAGCATCTGCAGTCCTCACTTTCTTAGGTTTGATTTATTCAGCTGAGGTGGTTATTAGGACTAATTCTACCTTCGCCTAACGTATGTTTGTGTCTTGAAGTGGTTGCTGTGTGATGCAAGAATCTTTTGAGTTGTAAAAGAGAAGCATCTTCCCTTCTGCTGTCAGTTGCAGTGTTTGCATGTAAAATTATTTCACCTGACCTATTTTGTTGGCAGTAGAAGGTGGAAGCATGATTCAGTTAATTGTTGAAACTACTTTAACATTAAAAGGAGCTACTTCGCAAATGCATTTTGAGGATATTTATGTTTTATGTTGATCTAAACTGTTCTTAACTTGGGCAGAGAATTATTTTTTCACTTGGCCTGTTGCATTAAAACTTGCCATTAATTTCTTGGTGTTTGCTCAGAATTCACTGGATGAGTTCAGGTGGGAGCGATGTTTTGTGCATGTTTAACTTGTTTCCCCAGAAATTATTTCAATCAATTATTTAATTTTTCATTTCCTGATATTCACTTCCATTGCCCTAACCAGAAATGCATTGAACAAGTTTGTCACTTGAACTTTTTAAATCTGTTCTGTATTTGCCATTTACTGGTTTGAACTACTATTAGGAGAAAGTGAGGACTGCTATTACCTTGAATTTTTTCAGTTTAATTTGAGTTTTTCTTCTAATGTATATTTTCCGTTCAGTTTATGGCCTAATATTTTAGTCTTCCAAGATTTTTTTCAGGCAAATACCAGATCTAAAGTTAAAATTCTAAATTGGAGGAAGGCCAGTTTTGAAATTATTAGGCAAGAACGCCCAAAAATCGATCGGGGGTGGATGTTTGCAAACATGGTGGCTCAGTGGTTAGCACTGCTGCCTCACAGTACCAGGGTCCCAGGTTTGATTCCAGCCTCTGTGTAAACTCCATACAGAGAGTTGCCATTCTCCCCGTGTCTGCGTGGGTTTCCTCCGGGTGCTTCGGTTTCCTCCCACAGTCCAAAGATGTGCAGGTCAGGTGAATTGGCCATGCTAAATTGCCCATAGCATTAGGTGCATTAGTCAGAGGGAAATGAGTCTGGGTGGGTTACTCTTCGGAGTGTCGGTGTGGACTTGTTGGGCCGAAGGGCCTGTTTCTGCACTGTAGGGAATCTAATCCAAAATCTAAAGTAAAGGGATGGAAAATGGGAAGCCTTTGAAAATGAGATGAGAATCCACAGACTGTTCGTTTTGGGATGAAGGGTGAGGCTGGTAGTTTTAGGCAATGCTGGATGACTTGAGAAATTGAGGTTTTTGTTAAGAACAAGAAGGAAGCCTACATCAGGTATAGATTGAGTGAAAGTATAAAGGCAGTAAGAGTATACTTAAGAGGGAAATCAGGAGGGCGAAAAGGGGACATAAGGTAGCTTTGGCAAATAGGGTTAAGGAGCATCTAAAGGGATTTTATAAATACATTAAGGACAAAAGGGTAACGAGGGAGAGAAAAGGGCCCCTCAAAGATCAGCAAGGCGCACCCGGCCCATATCCCTCCAAACCCTTCCTATTCATATACCCATCCAAATGCCTCTTAAATGTTGCAATTGTACCAGCCTCCACCACATCCTCTGGCAGCTCATTCCATACACGTACCACCCTCTGTGTGAAAAGGTTGCCCCTGAGGTCTCTTTTATATCTTCCACTCTCACCTTAAACTATGCCCTCTAGTTCTGGACTCCCTGTCCCCATGGAAAAGACTTTGTCTATTTATGCCCCTCATGCCCCTCATAATGTTGTAAACCTCTATAAGGTCACCCCTCAGCGTCCGACGCTCTAGGGAAAACAGCTTCAGCCTGTCCAGCCTCTCCTTATAGCTCAAATCCTCCAACCCTGGCAACATCCTTGTAAACCTTTTCTGAACTCTTTCAAGTATCACAACATCTTTCTGATAGGAAGGAGATCAGAATTGCATGCAATATTCCAACAGTGACCTAACCAATGTCCTGTACAGCCGCAACATGACCTCCCAACTCCTATACTCATTACTCTGACCAATAAAGGAAAGCAAACAAAACGTCGTCTTCACTATCCAATCTACCTGCAACTCCACTTTCAAGGAGCTATGAACCTGCACTCCAAGGTCTCTTTGTTCAGCAACACTCCCTAGGACCTTATCATTAAGTGTAGAAGTCTTACTAAGATTTGTTTTCCCAAAATGCAGCACCTTGCAGTTATCTGAATAAAACTCCATCTGCCACTTCTCAGTCCATTGGCCCATCTGGTCAACATCTTTTTGTAATCTGAGGTAACCCTCTTTACTTTCCACTATACCTCCAATTTTGGTGTCATCTGCAAACTTACTAACTATACCTCTTATGCTCGCATCCAAATCATTTATGTAAATGACAAAAAGTAGAGGGCCCAGCACCGATCCTTGTGGCACTCCACTGGTCACAGGCCTCCAGTCTGAAAAACAACCCTCCACCACCACCCTCTGTCTTCTACCTTTGAGCCAGTTCTGTATCCAAATGGCTAGTTCTCCCTGTATTCCATGAGATCTAACCTTGCTAATCAGTCTCCCATGGGGAACCTTGTCGTACGCCTTACTGAAGTTCATATCGATCACATCTACTGATCTGCCCTCGTCAATCCCTCTAGCTTGAGTTTTTTTTCCAAGAAGTAATGGAAGAGGATTGAGGGCAGAGCAGTGAACATGATCTGAAGGGCTTTTGCCCGAAACATCAATTTTCTTGCTCCTTGGATGCTGCCTGACCTGCTGTGCTTTTCTAGCACCACTCTAATCTAGACTCTGGTTTCCAGCATCTGCAGTCCTCTCTTTTGCCTATGATCTGCATGGACCTAAGTAAGGTATTTGATAAGATTCCTCGTGGTAGAGTGGTTAGCAAGGTTGGATCTCATTGAATACATTGAATATCTCATTTGGATACCGCACTGGCTTGAAGGTAGAAGACAGGGTGTTGATAGTGCTTTTCAGACTGGAGGCCTGTGCCCAGTGGTGTACCACAACAATTGGTGCTGGGTCCACTGCCTTTTGTCGCTTATCCAAATTATTTGGATGTGAACCTAGGTATGGTTACTAAGTTTGCAGATGACACCAAAATTGGAAGTACAGTGGGATCTTGATCACAGGCCAGTGGGTCAAGCAGTGGCAGATGGAGTTTGATGGATAAGTTGAATAAGTAAGTCTTTTCCCTGGCCTTTGGGAATCCAAAGCTAGAAGGCATAAGTTAAGTGAGAGGGGAAAGATTTTTAAAATTACCTATGGGGCAGAGGGTGGTGCGTGTATGAAATGAGCTGCCAGAGGAAGTGGTGGAGGCTGGTACAATTACAACATTTAAAAGGCATCTGGATGGGTATATGAATAGGAAGGGTTAGGATGGGTATGGGCCAAATGCTGGCAAATGGGACGAGGTTAATTTAGGATAGCTGGCCAGCATTGATGGGTTAGACCGAAATGTCTGTTTCTCTACTGTACATCTTTATGCCCGAGTTAGCCTCCATGACTCAATTATTTCATATTGAATTCATGTTTACTTTCTTGTACTTGCAGGATCTCTGTTTGTCTTATGTCATGGTGAGTAAACATAGTTGTAGCATCTGTCTTGTGTTGGTTTATAGAACTAAATGGTTTCAGGATGACTTCCTCTGACCAGTATTGCACTTTTGTACTGTTTAAAATTCTTTCTCTTTGATTTGGAGGCCGTTGTTGGACTGGGTGGACAAAATTAAAAATCAAACCCCAGGTTATAGTCCAACAGGTTATTTGGAAATGCTAGTTTTTGGAGCGCTGCCCTACTCCCTCCTGATGAGGGAGCCGCGCTCTGAAAGCTAGCGCTTCCAAATAACCTGTTGGACTATAACCTGGTGTTGTTTGATTTTTAACTTTCTCTTTGATTGCTACTTTGTAGGGTGTTGACTGTTGAATTAACTAAAGGCTGTCTAAAATGTACGAAGGTGCTTTGATCTCGACTACACACTGGCAATTTTTCAGAAATTGATGTTCCAAGAGCACTTTTGAGAATGGATTTTGAAGATTTTAAGCTTTGTTAAATTATTCTGAGTTCAGAAGAAAACTTTTAGAATTTAACTGACCGATAATAATTACAGAAGCTACAGTGGCAGGAGGACGGGAAATGCTGAGTGGCGTGACTCGGGGTTGGTTTTGGAACTTTGCTGTTTTCAATTGGAATACAAAGAAGGATTCAGATAACTGGTCTGCGTTGATCAAATTTGTAAACTATACCAAATTGAGAGGTGGTTGATCCTTAATAGACCACTTGAAAACTACTGGATGCATTCAGCAAAATATCTAGGTAGGTTGATTGACCTTAGTATTTCCTTCAGAATACAGATCTTGTCAATACAGATATTGTCAAATTGATGAATTTCATTTCTGGTAATCCCACTTTTTGCATTTGAGAGAAAGAAGTCTCAAGTTGTTCATGCTTATTTTTAGAAAATTCATAGATATAATGTAACATCAATTGTCAGTTTGTTAACTGCCTGATCTAAGGATTATAGCTAGAAGCATTTGGCCAAGATCAGAAACAGAATAATGGTCTATAAAAATTCATTGGTATGATCAATGTAAAGAATGTGCCTAATAACATTAAAATTTGGAGTTCTCTTAGAGTTCTTAGTGGTCAAGGCCAGACCTACTCCGTTTCTCTTGCGTTATTTGTTCCTGGGTTGGTTTGGTTTGGTTAGTAGAAGTTAATGTCATATTGCGGGGTGACTACGTCAAAATGTGTTTTTTGGTGAGGCGAAACCGAAACATACAACATAGCACTGCTCTGCGACCTTTCTTGACAGCCATGTTTGAAACATATCATGTAAGTGAATACTTCGAACATCACAGCAACCCTTTGGACTGAGCAGTTCTCTTTCCAGACTTGCTGATTCTACAAAAACTTTTTTTTCTTCCCAAAAGTGCTTTTAACTGCTTTGATTTGATTAGATTCCCTACAGTATGGAAACAGGCCTTTCAGCCCAACAAGTCCACACCAACCCTCAGAAGAGCAACCCACTCAGATCCATTCCCTTACCCCTGACACAATGGGCAATTTAGTATGGCCAATTCACCTGACCTGCACATCTTTGGATTGTGGGAGGATAACGAAGCACCTGGAGAAAACCCACGCAGACATGGGGAGAAAGTGTAAACTCCACACACAGTTGCCTGAGGCGGAATCAAACCCGGGTCTCTGGTGCTGTGAGGCAGCAGTGCTAACCACTGAGCCACCGTGCTGCCCCAAAGAGAACATGAATAATTTTAAACCCCTTGTAAAAATTACTTGGAGACCCCTTATTTCAATCAAGTTCAGAAATGGACTATCCATGATTCCAGGTTTTTTTTTAATGGGCAGATTTCAGCCATACCTGATATCCGAATGCAGACTGACTCAGTATTGATTCAGATCCTGGCAGTTGTTTTAAGATTCTGTCCACAATGGGAGATTATTTTCTCCCTCCCTGACCCTCAAACAAGAAAAGGTTTTCTTTGTTTGGAATATTGTGAATTGTTGCAGCTGCTGTGAATGTCTTTGTTTAGTACCTCAGTGAGCATTATGGGTGTATCTAGACTAAATGGACTGCAATGATTCAAAAAGGCAGCTTGTTGCCTTTTCAAGGGCAATTGGAGATGGGCAATAAATGCTGGTATAACTAGCAAACGCACAGCCATCGTCCCCAAGGAGATGCTCTGGGCCTTTTTCCAGCTGAGCAAAGGTGATTTGATGTATAATTTAAAAACTAATATTATAGTTTTCAAAATTTTTGTTTGAGATTTCATAGGTTTCCTTTCATAGGTTAGGCATAAAAACTAATTGTTTCACTAAAAAGTTATCAGGTAACTTTAAAGTAGGTATTCTTTGTATGAAGAGAGTTGTTGCAAAATGGAATAATTTGACTGTGTGGTTGATGCAAGCAACATTGTTTTTAAATTGGAGAATATTAGATTTTGGAAGTAGAGAAGGATGCAAGGTGAATGACAACTGGTGGGGCTAGTTTTAAATCACTTCTTTGCAGACCAAGGTCAAAACAGTGGCTTTGAGTACTCTGAACTTTTTTACCAAATGTTTCTTTCTGATCATTTGGTAAATAGTTTCTTGATGTATTAAGGAAACACACGATCCAATAGGCTGAGTGGTGGTCCCTCAATACGAATTCTTACATTTTATTTGCAACCAGTCACATCTGTATTGTATAGACATTGGCTGAAAGTAGTACTTGTTTTCTTTTTCTTGTCTTCTGCTTAATCCTTTTTGTTAATTAGCATGCTCCTTTGATTCCAGTTTCTCCTAAAATGACACTATTCAGGATGGGGAAAACAAAACCTGTATTTAATTATATATTGCTGCTCTGTGATCCATTATGAAGATGTTAAAATCTGTTTGCAGTGTCGCAAATCATTTGACGTTAATTATTACATATTTCATGTATTAGTGTTGTCTCGCTTTCATGCCTCAAGGTGTGAGGGAAGTAACATTTCTTTTAAACAACTAATAGTCATTTGATAGTTCAGTGAGATGTTGCATCAGTTCGTTCCAAATATAGTGCATGGACTGCACTTTAATAACTTCTGTTTCTCCAGGCATTTTGCAGATTGCAATCGGAAGCTTCAGATGGATTATTTTAAGTGTCTGTGTGTTACTACTTTATCGTAACCAATGTTGTCTTCGACTGTATTTTTGTTATTGCTGAAAAATGGTTGAGTTGCACACGTATGATTAGTCTTGTATTGATATGCGGCCAAACTATTTTGGTTGATACAGCCAATGCAAATGCTGTTTAAAAACTTTGTTTTCTTTATCTTTATACTTTGCGCCTTTCAGGCAACTTTGATCAATATCTTTCCTGTAAGGATGACAAGCAATGTCATGGAAGCTGCTTGTGTCTCATTGCTTCTGGCAATTGATTTGAACTGGCATTCCCATTGATATTTGGCCTTTTGTAACAAATATTCACATTAATTCGGGTTCCTTTTATTTCAAAAGCTCCACAAATGAGGCTGTCTTAATACTTAGTGTTAATCTTGACCTGATATGAACTTTAGTACCTCAAACATTTGAAATTTTGCATTATCGCTGCACTCTGTTCAACTCCTCCAAATCCACCCAAAACAGATGTTTTAGTGAAACAATGTAATTACTTCATTTGACCTGTTTGGACACACTGTATCTCTGGGTCAGGTGGGACTTGAACCTGTCCTTCTGGCCCAGAGGTAGGAACATGATGATTGCACCACAAGATCCTGGCACCCTCAATTATTTGGCATAGTGCAAATTGGAGTTGGTATTTTTCACTCACAGTTCCTTAACTGTTCAGTGTTTGAATCCTGCTTGAATTACACTGTTGGTTGGACAGCATGTGATGCTAATTGGTGCCAACACAATGAGGTTTATTGTGTTCTGACAAGGGTGAGATTTGCAACGCCACCTCATCCTACTCATGGACATTGTGGTGCTGTGGGCTTGACATGGTCAGAATTCTCTACAACCAGGAGAATGTTTCAGACTATCCCTCTGAAATTTGTTGAGTTTTTTTTGTACTGTGTTCTATATGTCCATATGGTATGCAGCTAAAATGTGGGTTAAATTCTAAAAGAATTTTCAACACCATTAATTTCCAGATTCTGGAATAAGCAGTTGGATTAAGGCCCAAATTGTTCTGTACTTGGCATAAATTTGGGACTTGTCCAGCTAAATTATTTCTTGTTTTTTGTAAGTCATGCAATCAGATCACATGCCTATTTGATAATTTTTTTAAAAAACTTGATTCCTTTTTGTTCATGTTGTCAACAACTGTATTTCAATCTAATTCGCTTATTTAAATTGGAAATACAGAATTTGTGGGATTGGTGTGAAATGAAACTACAATGGGGGTGGAGTGCATTTGTCAGGATCTATGTAGACAATTGCCTACACATTCTCATGCCAGTTTTCAAATTAGAAACCCTGTCATGTAATGCCTTATAATAATATATGAACAATAAGCACAGTACCTGGGTCAATATTTTTAAACCATGTTTGATTATTCCAAGTTCTTTAATATTTGAAAACTATCTTTTGTGAAGTAGAAAACCCTTCACATTTATTGGCTCCAGATCACACCTAGGTAACGACAGGTTGCAGGAGCTTCCTAGTGACTCACATCTGGACCAGGCAAAGCATTCCATGTCCACCAGTGCCCACCCTATGTTCATGTTTGCTTCTGGTTCCTAGCTGATTGACATTAGCAGCTGTAGGATGAAAAGGCAAATTGTGGAGAGTTTTGAAGGAAGTACTTCAAGGCCAATGGGAGAACTGCCATGTTGAATCTGAATTGATTGTGTCCTTCTACTTTTGAAATGGAATAAAAGGTGGAGGAATCTGGGTAATCCAAGATGGAGGACGGGAAAAATTTCTGATTGTAACAGCTGCTCCTTTTTCTTTGATGTATTTTAGGTGTTGGAGGTGATTTCATCGAATTCCAGAGGCAGCAATTACTGTTTCAAATGCTGTTGCATTGTTTTGGAACTTTGAGAGAAAAAAAGTCAAAATAACAGCAGTTTTAAAAAGGGACAGGTACAGACAAAGGAAGCACATGGTGAGATCAGTGCAGGAGAGAAAGAAACTGACACCACAGTGAATCTGCATAGTTACTGCCTTTGCTGTTTGAACTCCTGGATCGCTGGACATCTGAGTGGGTCTGGGAAAATTAGCAAGTGGTGAAATTCACAACTGATCTTGGAGGGACTGTTTGGGCAAAGTCACAGCACAGAAACTGATAAGTGAATAGTTTTAAGTGTGGCTACAGAAAGTCTGCAGTAGTGAGTAGCGGGTTTTTTAAAATTTGTTTTCTAAGATCTGTCTCTTGAGTAAACTTAAATTAAGAGTTATGGCTATATTTTTTAACCTGGAGCAATGTTTTGTAGAGGAAAAAGACGGTGTTATTTTCTAGGTCTGTACATTGTGAAGGAGCAAAAATGGCCTTTAGTAGAGTGACATTTGCTTCTTGTCAGATGTGGGAGTTTGAGTTTATGGGTTACTGTGGATTATATCTGCAATAAATGCTGTTGGTTGCAAATCCTATCAAATCGAATTGATCGGTTGGAGACACAGTTAGAAGCAATGAGGAATTTGCAACAGCAACAGTATGTGATGGATGGCAGTTATTGGAAGGGGGAAAAGTCTCAGATACAGTCACACAGATGGCTTAACTCCAGGAAAGGTAAGAGAGGTAGGCAGATAGTGTAGGAGTCTTTTGTGGCGATCACTATTTCAAACAAGTACGGTGTTTTGGAAAATGTAGGGGGTGGTGGATTCTCAGGGGAACGTGGCACGCACAGCCAAGTTTCTGGTGTAGAAACTGGCTCTCATGCAATGAGGGATACGTCTGGTTCCTAGAGATCAGTTGTGTTAGGGGATTCTTTAGTGCGAGGTACAGACAGACGTTTCTGTGGCCAGCAGCGAAAAAGCAGAATCGTGTGTTGCTTCCCTGGTGCCAGGATCAAGGGAGTGTGCAGAATGTTCTCAAGAGGGAGATGGGCCAGCAAGAGGTCATTGTCCACGTTGGAACCAATGACATAGGAAGGGAAAAGGTTGAGATTCTGAAGGGAGATTACAGAGTTCGACAGGAATTTAAAAAAGGAGGTCCTTGAGAGTAGTAATATCTAGATTACACCTGGTGTTATGCTCTCGTGAGGGAGGGATAGGAGGATAGAGCAGATTAATGCATGGCTGAGGTGTATAGGAGAAGGATTCACATTTTTGGATCACTGGAATCCCCTTTGGGGTAGAAATGACCTGTACAAGAAGGACGGATTGCACCTAAATTGGAAGGGGGCTCATACATGGGCAGGGGGATCTGCTAGAGCTGCTCAGGAGGATTTAAACTGGTATGGTGGGTGGGGGGTGGAACCCAGGGAGATAGCGAGGGAAGACATCAATCTGAAACTGATACAGTTGAGAACAGAAGCGAGTCAAACAGTCGGGGCAGGAAGGGAGAAGGTGGGACTAATAAATTAAACTGCATTTATTTCGA
Organism: Chiloscyllium plagiosum; assembly: GCF_004010195.1. Classification (NCBI taxonomy): domain Eukaryota; kingdom Metazoa; phylum Chordata; class Chondrichthyes; order Orectolobiformes; family Hemiscylliidae; genus Chiloscyllium; species Chiloscyllium plagiosum. Next base: position 122,100,151 of record NC_057713.1, read on the forward strand.
TGCAAGGGGCCTAACAGGGAAGGCAGATGAACTCGGGGCATGGTTAGGAATATGGGACTGGGATATCATAGCAATTACAGAAACATGGCTCAGGGATGGGCAGGACTGGCAGCTTAATGTTCCAGGATACAAATGCTACAGGAAGGATAGAAAGGGAGGCAGGAGAGGAGGGGGAGTGGTGATTTTGATAAGGGATAGCATTACAGCTGTACTGAGGGAGGATATTTCTGGAAATACATCCAAGGAAGTTATTTGAGTGGAACTGAGAAATAAGAAAGGGATGGTCACCTTATTGGAATTGGTTAAAAACAATGACTGCAGATGCTGGAAACCAGATTTTGGATTAGTGGTGCTGGAAGAGCACAGCAGTTCAGGCAGCATCCAAGAAGCAGCGAAATCGACATTTCGGGCAAAAGCCCTTCATCAGGAGTAAAGGCAGAGAGCCTGAAGCATGGAGAGATAAGCTTTGTATTATAGACCCCCAATAGTCAGAGGGAAATTGAGAAACAAATTTGTAAGGAGATCTCAGCTATCTGTAAGAATAATAGGGTGATTATGGTAGGGGATTTTAAATTTCCAAACATAGACTGGGACTGCCATAGTGTTAAGGGCTTAGATGGAGTGGACTTTGTGTGTACAGGATAATTTTCTGAGTCAGTATGTGGATGTACCTACTAGAGAGAGTACAAAACTTGACCTCTTGGGAAATAAGGCAGGGCAGGTGACTGAGGTGTCAGTGGGGGAGCACTTTGGAGCCAGCGACCATAATTCTATTAGATTTAAAATAATGATGGCAAAGGATAGACCAGGTCTAAAAGTTGAAGTTCTAAATTGGAGAAATGCGAATTTTGACAGTATTAAGCAAGAACTTTCAAAAGCTGATTGGGGGAAAATGTTCACAGGTAAAGGGACGGATGGAAAATGGGAAGCCTTCAGCAATGAGATAAAGAGAATCCAGAGAAAGTTTATTCTTGTTCGGGTGAAAGGAAAGGCTGGTAGGTATAGGGATTGCTGGATGACTAAAGAAATTGAGGGTTTGGTTAAGAAAAAGAAGGAAGCATATGTAAGGTGTATATACAGGATAGATCAAGTGAATCCTTAGAGTATAAAGGCAGTAGGAGTATACTTAAGAGGGAAATCAGGAGGGCAAAAAGGGGACATGAGATAGCTTTGGCAAATAGAATTAAGGAGAATCCAAAGTGTTCAAATACAAATGCATAAAGGACAAAAGGTAACTAGGGAGAGAATAACGTCCCTCCAAGATCAGCAAGGTGGCTTTGGTGTGGAGCTGCAGAAAATAGGGGAGATACTAAACAAGTATTTTGCATCAGTGTTTACTGTGAAAATGGACATGGAAGATATAGAATGGTGGGAAATATATGGTGACATCTTGAAAAATGTCCATATTACCGAGGAGGAAATGCTGGATGTCATGAAACGCATAAAGGTGGATAAATCCCCAGGACCTGATCAGGTGTACCCGAGAACTATGTGGGAAGCTAGGGAAGGAATTGCTGGGCCTCTTGCTGAGATATTTGTATCATCAATAGTCACAGGTGAGGTGCTGGAAGACTGAGGATTAGCTAACGTAGTGTCACTGTTTAAGAAGGGTGGTAAGGACAAGCCAGGGAACTATAGATCAGTGAGACTGACGTCATTGGTGGGCAAGTTGTTGGAGGGAATCCTGAGGGAACAGTTACGTATATGTGTTTGGAAATGCAAGGACTGATTAGGGATAGTCAACGTGGCTTTGTGCATGGGAAACCATGTCTCTCAAACTTGATGGATTGAGTTTTTTGAAGTAACAACGGGGATTGAGGGCAGAGCAGTGGATGTGATCCATATGGACTTCAGTAAGGCGTTCGACAAGGTTCCCCATGGGAGACTGGTTAGCAAGTTAGATCTCATGGAATACAAGGAGAACTTGTCATTTGAATACAGAACTGATTTGGATGCGAGCATAAGAGGTACAGTTAGTAAGTTTGCAGATGATGTCAAAATTGAAAGTATAGTGGGCAGTGAAGAAGGTTACCTCAGATTACAACAGGATCTTGATCAGATCGGCCACTGGGCTGAGAAGTGGCAGATTGTTTCATTCAGATAAATGAGAGGTGCTGCATTTGGGAAAGCAAATCAAAACAGGACTCATACACTTAATGGTAAGGTACTAGGGAGTGCTGCTGAAAAAAGAGACTTTGGAGTGCAGGATCATTGCTCCTTGAAAGTGGAGTCACAGGTAGATAAGATAGTGAAGAAGGCATTTGGTATGCTTTCCTTTATTGGTCAGAGTATTGAGTACAGGAGTTGGGAGGTCATGTTGTGGCTGTATATGACATTGGTTAGACCACTGTTGGAATATAGCTTGCAATTCTGGTCTCCTTCCTATCAGAAAGATGTTGTGATACTTGAAAGGGTTCAGAAAAGATTTACAAGGATGTTGCCAGGGTTGGAGGATTTGAGCTATAGAGAGAGGCTGAACAGACTGGAGCTGTTTTCCCTGGAGCGTCAGAGGCTGAGGGGTGACCTTATAGAGGTTTACAAAATTGAGGGGCATGGATAGGGTAAATAGACCTGGGTCGGGGAGTCCAGAACTAGAGGGCATAGGTTTAGGGTGAGAGGGGAAAGATATAAGAGACCTAAGGGGCAACATTTTCACTGAGGGTGGTACGTGTATGGAATGAGCTACCAGAGGAAGTGGTGGAGGCTGGTACAATTGCAACATTTAAGAGGCATTTGGATGGGTATATGAAGAGGAAGGGTTTGGAGGTGCTGGCAGGTGGGACTAGATTGGGTGGGGATATCTGGTCGGCATGGGTGGGTTAAACCGAAGGGTCTGTTTCCGTGCTGTAAGTCTCTCTGACTTCATAATAACGCCGTGTAAATTGGTCCATGATCTTTCTATATAAACTCCTTAATTAGAGAGATTCCTTTTTAAGTTGATTTTTAAGGTTTCTGTAGTTTTGTTTGGAATCTTTATGCCAACTGCTATCCTGATAGCATAGTCTCAAACTAAGAAAAAAGGTAAACTACCTTTAATTTGTTAATCACAGGTACTGCATTCTTCTGAGAGGTGTTCTTTCACATTGCTATCAAGATATATTTCAGTATCCCATCTCGGCCACGTAAGTCTTGGGAAACTCTGGCCAAGCCATTTGGTGTACTTGTGCTTAGCTTCTGTTTTTAGAAGCTGCTGCTGCGCACAGAGCAGTGTGCGGTGGCAGAAAAAATTTAGAAGGTTAAAAATTAGACAGTATATTCTGTAATGTCTGCTATTACTTCTCTCTACCTTTGTTACTTTTTGTTTTCCCAGTCCACTTTTTAGCCAGCTGTCGTCGTACCCTTGTAATTACCTTAACTTTTAAGGGATAGCTTCAGATCTACATCTTTGCCCTGGAACTGAAATTGTCATGTGTTCCTCCTGCATATAGGGTTCCTTGCTATGAAGACATGAATCACCCTGACTCATTATTCGTTTCCACATTGAACATTATATATTTTGGCTTCCCCAAATATGTTGTTTTAAGCAAGTGTCCTGAATGTGCTCTGGTCAATCATCAAGCCTATTGTTGTTCTTCATCCAGTCTAGAAGAATAAAGTATCCGAAGATGATAATAGTATCATTCTTGAACACAAACTTTATTAATTTACATTCATTTCTCTTTACAGTCTGCTCCAGCTCCTTGTCATGGTACAGACCCAAAGGAAAAATCAGTGTTTGTTAGACCTTTTGCATCTTTTAAGTGTGCCGGTGACATAATCCATTGTAATCTTTGAAGATAGCAACTCTTGAGAAATGCAGGAGCACTCAAAAATAAAGCCTTCTAGAGTACAGCTGAGAAAATTCCTTTCTATTAACTTAAAACAGCACCTAGTGGGCACTCACACCTCATCGAATGCTGGATCAGCCATTTGATAGTGCTGTGCAATGCAAATTGCCTTTTGTAACCTGTGAATTGCATACTTCACTTCTGCAGTCATCCAAGGAACCCTAGCTTCTTTATACCTAACTGCTTCTCTTTGAAGGCCTCCCATTTGCTGTTTGTGGGTGTTGACTGTGCATGTTTCATCACATACAAAAGTGATTACCCTTCAAAAAAGAAGTACTTCAAAAGGCTGGAAAAGCACTTTGACATGTCTAGTGACCATCAAAAGCACTGTACTTGAGAATATTTTCTGATCAACCTGTTCAGAGATGTTCAGACACATCTGGACCAGGTGGGACTTGAACCCACGTCACTTGGTCTGGGGGTGGGGACACTACCTCTGCGCAAAGGAGAACCCTGAAATGAGATATTTTTGTTTTTTTAGCCTGTTTTTCAAATCAACCTGTTAGGACATGTTATTACACTCCTCTGGATCTTGAACCTAGGCGCCTCTGGGTTCCAGGTCAGGGACATTACCACTGCACCAGAAGAGGGCATCGAAATGAGATATTTCTGTCATTTTCAAATGCAATCCACCTGGGCAGATGTTCTGCCAACACAATGAAATTATGTCCTTCAATTTTATTGATTTCCCTTGTCCTTATTTAGAATTACTCTAAACCTATTGATGAATTATGTTCCATTTTCGATCGCGAAACCTATAACACTGTTCCAATCCTACTCCTGTGTTTTGTTTGCAACTATAATGGCCGGCACTTTGTACACCTTCCTGCTCTCCATCATTTGGAAGTTTAAGCTTTGGATTTTTGCTTGTGCCTCTCCTTTATCTGGTACGTGCATGTTCCTTACTTCCTGGATTTCTCTATATTCAGCAAAAAGCCCCTCTCAGATTAATTCACCAAATTTCACATCTGGGGAAAAAAATCTTGCATTTGCTATGCAGAACCTTTTCATGATCTCAGATATCCTGAAGTATTGTTGAAAGTAGCCACTGTTTTGTTGTAATTTACACACAGTTAAGATTTCACAACTATTAAGTATTGGTAGATAAGGTTTGTACTTAAAAATATTTTTGTTCTCAGATGCATACCTTCTCTCTTTGCCCTAGCTATTGTCTGTTTATATGCCCATGGTGCAAAAAAATGTTGAATTTAATATTAGTTATTCTCTATATATACCTAATAATTTCTGGGAATTATCTATGGTACAAAAAAACTCAATTGTCTGCTCATCCCTTTATAATTTAAAGGAATCTGGCACCAAGTTTTTTTTTAAATCACGATGATGCGCACTTCAATCAGGAAGTACACCAGATTCAACCTCGCTAAATTGCATGCACGCACCAATTGATTGTTGACAATATGCAGATTCTGATGTCCGTCATACAATATAGTCAAACATGCTTTAACTTACACAGCTGAATAAAACAGTAAATATCAAAAGAACTCACCTACCAATGCTACTATAGGACGGATGAGCCACTTACAGGTTTGTTCTTCAAGAGGCTGGAAGGATAAACCCAGCAACTCCAAGAGTCACTTGAACATTTTGTAGTGAAAATACTATCATCTTAGCCAAATATGGGTTAATTAACATAATAGTGTATTGTAATCATTTGCTTTTAACAAATCGAGAAAGCTGATGAGGGGAATGCTGTTAAGATATAAATGAACTTCAACAGGGCTTGACAATGCGCTGCACAATTGCCTTGCCCAGCAGGCTTGTCTATGGGACAAAAATGTGCACGTAGCAGTAAATTGCACAAGTGGTGGTGGTGTTGTGGTAATGTCACTGGATTAGTCACCCAGTAAATATACTGGAGATATGGATACGAATCCTATGGCAGATGGTGAAATTTGAATTCGGCCCAATGCTGAAATGCCCAACTGAGTCAACTGTTGGCTCATTACAACAGTTGTCTCAGTTGCCAAAAACTCATCTTGTTTGCTGCTGTCCTTTTTTGGGAAGGAAATCTGCCATCCTTACCTAGCCTGGCCTACGTGTGAATCCAGACCCATAGCAATGCAATTGACTCCTGACTATCTTCTGGGCAATAAATGCCGTCCTCGCCAGTGGTTCCCTCAACCGGTGATTTTATTTTTTTTAAAAACTACTCAAGTGACAAAATAGTGGTGGATGGTTGTTTCCCTGGGCTACTGCTTTCCTTTATTTAACTGAAGGGGCCTGGAATTGGGCACAATATTAAAAATTTGCAGAAAGCATTAAATGTGAGATGGTTGTGAACTGTGAGCAGGCAATTAATAGATTCTGAGATAGACATGGCCAGGATAGGTGGCCACTTGGAGCGATGGTATTTAATGCGAAATACTTAGAAAACATTGCCTTCCCAATTTTTTTTTAGTGCATTCCTGACTGTTCTGGAGAACCTGGGAACATAAGAAATAGGTGCAGGAGTAGGTCATTTGGCCTTTTCAGCTTCCACGACCATATGGTAAGCTCCTGGTTGATCAGGTTATATTCTCAGTGCCACTTTCCTGTCTGCTTATCATTACCCCTGAATCCTTTGCCCACCAAACATCTACCTGATTCGGCCTTGAATAAATCTTTAAGGACCCAGTCCCCACTCTTTTCTGAGAAAGGAAATCCACACTCTGACAAGATCAAAATTCTCCTGTGCCTTTTTAAAAATTCACTCGGGGGGATGTAGGCATCGCTGTCTGGTCAGGATTTATTCTGTCCCCAGTTGTCCTTCATGGTGGTGGTAGGCTGCCGCCTTGAACTGTTTCAGTCTATCTACTGGAGGTAGACTCTCAATGCTGACAGGGAGTGAATGTTAGGGTCTTGACCCAGTGATGTTGAAAGAATGGTGATATATTTCCAAGTCAGGATGGTACACGGCTCAGAGGGAAACCATGTACTTGCCCTCTCTCTTTTTAGATGGAAGCGGTCATGGAGTTACAAAGTGCTATCTAAGGAAACTTGGTGATTTTCTACAGTTCATTTTATAGATGGTATGCATAGATGCTACTGTGCATAAGTGGTAGATGCCCTGGATGTGGTGCCAATCAAGGAAACTACTTTGTGAAGTGTCAAGACTTTTGCGTTGAAGTTGCATGTATTCAAGCAAGTTGGGAGTATTTCATCATACTCCTGATGTGCGCCTTAAAAATAATGGGTAGGTTTTGAGTCAGGAGGTGAGGTACTTGTTCCAGGATTCATGGTATCTAACTTGTACTTGTAGCTACTCTATTTACATGGCTAATCCTATTATATTTCTGGTCAATGACCACCCCTCAATGTTTATGATGGGATATTTTCTGATGGTCATGTAATTGAATGTCATGGGTTGATCATTAGATTGTTTGCTCCAAATGCGAGGAAGGCATTGGCTGGCATAAACATGATTTTGCCACTTGTCAGCCCAAGACTGGGTATTGTCCAGTTCTTGCTGTATTTGGATCTGGACTGCTTTAGATCTATGGAATTCTGAAAGGTGTTGGACATTGCAATCATTAGTGAACATAGTTACTTCTGACCTTGACAGGAAACACTATTTATCATGCAGCTGAAGATGATTGCACTGAGGACATTAAATCTTTAAACCATGTCCCCTAGTTTTCGTCTTGACACTTTAGGGAATCCTCTCCTAGTATCTACCCTATTCAGTTTCGTTAAAATCATGTTTTAATAAATCACTTCTCACTTCTCTAAACTCCAATGAATATAGGCCTAATGATCCAACCTCTGTCCCAAAAATTGTTTTTTGTTCCCAGGAATGAGTTGTGAATTTTTCTTTGAACTGTTTCTAAAGCAATTGTGTTCTTTCTCAAATGAGGAAACCAAAACATTCCAGTTATGATCTCATCTACAGTAATAGTTAAACCTTCCTACTTGTCTATCTCATTCCCCTTGCAATAAACAAAACGTTCCAATTGCCTTCCTAATAGCTTGCTATTTCCACATACTGGCTTTTGGTAATTCATTTACCACAATACCTGTGTCTCTCTGTAATCAAAGTCCTGCAATCTCTCTTTTTAAATGGCACACTGCTTTTCTGTTCTTCCTACCAAAATGCAAAAGTTCGCATTTATTTTCAAATCGTGCCATCTATCAATTTTTGCCCAGTCATTTAACCTGCCTCTATCCCTTTTATTCTCCACCTGTTCTTGACAACATAATTTCCCAGTTATCTTTTGAGTCATCAACAAATTTAGTCACCATACGTTTGTTCCTCACATCCAAATCGTTGATACAGATGGTAAATAATCTAGGACCTAGCATTACTCCCTGTAGTACTTTCAAATTAGTTTGCAAACCCAAGAGACCCATTTATCTCTACTTCTGACTTCCTGTAAGCCAACAAACCCTTTTATTTGTGCTAATATATTACTCCCTACCCCATGCTCTGTTGGCTTGTGCAGCAGCCTTTGAACTGGCACCTTATTGGCTTCCCTTTATCTATTGTGAAAGTTACCGTTTTAAACACTGTCTTCTTTTGCAAAGCCATATCGCCTTTGTCAGATCGTATTGTGATTTTAAGTATCCTGTTATAACCTTAACTCTGAATTTGGTCACCTTCCCATTACAGATTTTAAGCTAACTGGCCAAAGCTGCCTGGTTTCCATCATCTCCTTTCTCGAATAAATATTTTATATTGTGTGCAGTTCTGGTCTGTTTCCAATAGGAAAGATGTGAAACTTGAAAGTGTTCAGAAAAGATTTACAAGGATGTTGCCAGGGTTGGCGGGTTTGAGCTATAGATTGGCTGAATAGGTTGGCGCTGTTTTCCCTCGAGCATTGGAGGCTGAGGGGTGACCTTTTTATTAGAGGTTTATAAAATCATGAAGGGCATGGATAGGATAAATAGACAAGTTTTTTTCCCTGGGGTGGAGTAGTTCAGAACTAGTGGGCATAGGTTTAGGGTGAGAAATAAAAGATTTAAAAGGGATCTAAGGGACAACTTTTTCAAGCAGAGGGTTGAGTGTGTATGAAATAAGCTGCCAGAGGAAGTGGTGGAGGGTGGTACAATTACAACATTTGAAAGGCATTTGGATGGGTATATGATTAGGAAGGGGTTAGAGGGGTATGGGCCAAATGCTGGCAAATGGAACTAGATTAGGTTAGGATATCTGGTCGGCATGGACAAGTTGGACTGAAAGGTCTGTTTCTGTGCTGTAAAACTCTGACTCTGTGTCTGTTTTCCAAACCATTGGGACCTTTCGGTGTCCAAGGAATTTTGAAAGATGATAACCAATGCAATTGCAATCTGATTCATCGCTTCTAATATCCTTAGATCCTAAGATCTTACTGAGCAGAAGTGACCCATTTATATCTACTGTTGGCTGTTAACTAGTCAATTCCCTTTCCCAGTATGTTACCACCATGTCACTGATTTTTATTTTCTCTCTCCGTACCTTAGAAGTTGCATCATCATAATGTCTTCTGGAAATCTAACTATGGTGCACTTGAATTTCTCTTCACACTCAAAGGACCCCAACAAACTGGTTAAACTTGATTTTGCTTTTGTACAACCAAGTTGACTTCCTGATTACCATTTTGGAAAAAAAAGTCCTGTTATGATATCTTTAATGATGTGTACATGCAGCTAGACATGAACAATATCTAGGCTGCGGCTGAGTGGTAAGTAATTTTCAAGTCGCATGTATTTATGACTGGCATTGCCAGAAACTCCAATCAGTCTAAAGTTCTTTTGTCTTGAGGGTGTCCTCTTTACCAACCCTCAGTTGGATAATGAAATCATCCATTCCTGGCAAAAGCAAGCTCAGCACACAGATGAATGGAAAGAGAGCATAGAGTTTGTCTCAAAACAAAGATCCAAGTCTTCCAGCCAGTGCGTCTTGGGTCATTTTCTTTGGCTGTAGGGCAAGAAAACCTTGTCAGCATGGCTTAGACTTGATGTGTTCCACCTTGAGTGCACAAGACCTATTTGCAATATCTTCCCCCAAAATCAATCACAGTTGATCATTTAATATCTCAAATTAACGGTATATCAGATTAGGAGAAAGTGAGGATTGCAGATGCTGGAGATCAGAACTGAAAATGTGTTGCTGGAAAAGCGCAGCAGGTCAGGCAGCATCCAAGGAGCAGGAGAATCGACGTTTCGGGCATGAGCCCTTCTTCAGGAATTTCCTGAAGAAGGGCTCATGCTCGAAATGTCGATTCTCCCGCTCCTTGGATGCTGCCTGACCTGCGCTTTTCCAACAACACATTTTCAGGTATATCGGATTACCACATTTTCCAAAATTATGCAACAATTCCCTATTATGCAAAAATCATACTTTTCTACACAGCGTAATTTGATTCTCCCTCTTCCTATTTTTCAGGCACAATGTCAGTTTCAGTTTTCTGTTCCACAAATGCATGTTCTTATCTTAATGCTGCATGCATGAGATTGTGCTGGAGGTGTTGGCTATATTGTGAAGATCTACAGATGTTTAAGATCTGCTCAAACAGAGCAGATCCCATCTGATAAATGACAGACATGAGGATTCCAACAAGACGCATTAGGTACAAAGCTGGTTTCAAACTGAGTCCTAAAATTTACTAGCTTGGGCAATAACTGGTGCAGTGAAATAATTTTGGCTTTTGTAAACAATTTGTTTGAGAATGAAAGAGGAAGGAATTTGCTCTGAAAATGTCCAAGAGTAAATGTGCTATGAAAATGAAAACCATCCACTGACCTAATATTAAGAAGCATGTATCACAGTGGATCAGAATGGTTTTGTCAGCACCAGAAATGCCATGTGTATCAATGCACCTAATAGGTCAAATTAAACTTGAGTGCAGTCAAGATCATCAAGCAACAGTTAGTTGTTTTAAAAACAAGGTTAGTGTTACAGCAGAAAATCAAGAGACACTCATACAACCAAAAGACCTCTGCACACATTACCAGTTTTCAGTAATTCATCAGACAGCCACAAAAATGTGTCAGTGAAGTGGAAAGATTCAAAACTATTTCAGTGAAAATAACAAGACTTGAGAGAACTAGACTTATGGTCCTAGCCTACATGGCTGACTGGAGAAAATTCAAGTCTTACAGTAACTTTCAAACCTGCAACTGTGCTGAACATCAGGTTTGTATCTGCGGTAATGGTTGGATGGGTGAGGGTATTGTCCTTTTGTACTTCTGATAGCCAGTTGGTGAAAGAAATCAAAACTGGTCATCATTTGAAATATCTTCAGTCTGAGTGGGTGGAAGAAAATAACATGTGTCCCCTTCATTCCACTTGTATTTTTTTTTTGTCAGTAAGGTCTTCTCGTTTTTCTAAACAATCTGTTCAGCCATGTTGTGGCACCACTCCAGCGCAAGCAGCAATTGAATCCAGACTTTCTGGCCCTGAGGTAGGAACCCTACCATTGTTCCACAATATCATCTTGAAGTATCATTTTTTTTAATAAACTTGATTGAGCCATTGTCCACTGCTGTGCATGGCCTTTTGAGTGGGGTTTTAACCCAGAGCTTCTGGCTTGGAACCAGGAGTGCTGTGTTACGAGGCATACTATGTTTTAGGAACCATGCAATCAATGTCCTCCATCTGTGTATACATAATTTTCAATTATATTAATAAACAAGGCTATATTGAGCAGTGAATACAATATACAAAATTGAAATAACTGCACTCAAATTGGTGTTTTATTTTGAAACATTTGGGCCATGCATTGCCTCTAATCCTAGCATAGGACAGAGAAGTCTCTGTTGCTTTCGGTTTTTGATTTTCGAACTGAAGTTTCAAATGTGACTTCATTCTTATCTCAACTATTATACATACTTTCTCTATTGTATGTAGCAGCTTTTTTCACTCTCTGCTCACTTTCCTGATCTTGCTCATCAAGGTACCTTCCTTTAATGAAGGTTATGGATATCTTCCTAATGGATCTTTACACCGTTTGCTCTTTGACATACTTCTGATAGCTGATTGGAGGAATGTCACCTTGCCTAGTGACTAATCCTTCTGTAGAGAATTTAATTGCAGTATTTTTTTCGCAGTTACTGCTTGTGAAATAAGTTTTCGTTGAGCTTGGCTATAAGACAGGATAGATCCCATCGTTGTATGGCATCACTATGAAATGTTGATTTGCCGTTGCATGTCTGGGAGTGTTAGCCTTGGAGTATTAAATTCACTTCATGTGAGACGTTATCATGTCCTCTTTGTCTCTTAGCTCGTTGACTTCATATTTATGATGCCAACAGATAAGAGGAAGCTGACAAAAACGTAAGTTTAAAAAAAAAAAAAAAAATTTCTCTGAAGGAGGCATCTTAAACATATTCAAAACTTAGGGGCTCAATCTTGTCTCCAAACAGTGGTTGGATTATTGTCAGATGTTAATATACCAAAATAATCCAGTAGGCACCCAAGTTACACATTTGAAGTGGGAAATGAAAGCACCTGTGATGTGTTGATAATTTAAATCTTGGTTTTATCCATTCACGAGATTTGGTTCTTGCTGGCTAGGTCAACATTTAATGTATCTCTAATTGCCTTTGAGAAGATGTTAGTGAGCTGTTGCCTTGAACCACCCGAGTCCATTCAGTGAAATAAACCCAATACTTTTTTTGGAATGGAGTTTCAGGACTTTGACTGGCAACACCGAAAAAAATATATTGCATTCCTAAGTCAGGATGGTGAGTAGCCTGGATGTTAAAACAATGAAGAATTTGTGGGCATATTATTTATAGACTAAAGATATTGCTGTGCTGTGTGGTAACAGCACAAGGTAAGGGAACAAATGTCACATTAATTTGGGCCAAGTGCAGATTTGATTTGTTCACCTTTTGAATTGTTAATTTTCTTTTTGCAGTGCCTGGCAGAATAGCACTCAAACTACTCTCTATTCTTGGTTGCTGTTGATCTCTGCACAGAAGAGGGAGGTGTACCATTATCAAATCTTTTTTTTTAAATTGCGTGGAGCAGTCTATAAATAAATTTCTTTTCCTCAGAGCTGGAGTGAAAACTGCTGTGTTGATGCTAGCCTGAACATTGAGGTGATTAAGGTGAGGTGAATATCATTAATGAGGTGCAGGAATCAGGCTGGGGCAGGAAATTCTGAAGTACTTCACCCCTTTACCCCTTACCTAACACTACGGGCAGCACGATGGCACAGTGGTTAGCACTGCTGCCTCACAGTGCCAGAGACCTGGGTTCAATTCCCGACTCAGGCGACTGTCTGTGTGGAGTTTGCACATTCTCCCCATGTCTGCGTGGGTTTCCTCTGGGTGCTCCGGTTTCCTCCCACAGTCCAAAGATGTGCAGGTCAGGTGAATTGGCCATGCTAAATTGCCCGTAGTGTTAGGTAAGGGGTAAATGTAGGGGTATGGGTGGGTTGCGCTTCGGCGGATCGGTGTGGACTTGTTGGGCCGAAGGGCCTGTTTCCATACTGTAATGTAATCTAAATAAGGGACTGGGAGCAGCAGATGTCCAGGAAAATCAGCTCCTAGAGTGTGGGACCCCAAGACATGGCAGCAGTGCCACAGAGTTTTAATGACTGGTAGTGATTAATCCCAGAGAATGCATTTTCACAAGACATTGATTTTGCCCACTACATCACAGCCTCTTCCATTGCTCTATGCATTGCACTCCTGTCACTTAGCAAGCATCCATCCTTTGCTGTTCAGGCATGTGCAAAAACCCAGATGCTTTACCTCATATTTGCATGCTTACCAATGCTGGCAACCTCTTTACAGCTCTTACGGCTTTAACATACTTGAAGCTGTTCAGCTTTGATAGGCGCGTCACTCAACCACTCTGCTTCATAACGTGAAGGTGCTGGTGTTGAACTGGGGTGGACAAAGTTCGAAGTTACACGATACCAGGTCATGATCCAAAAGGTTTATTTGAAATCTTGTAAGCTTTCAAAGCTCCCTTTGCCAGGTGCAGAGAGAGAGAGCAGTGAACACGATCCAGAGTTTATTGGCAGAAAGATCAAACGAGTGATCCTACAACTGGTGAGTGGAGTGTCAGATGTGTTTGAAGGTAACCAAGTGTATTAGACTCTGTGCAAAGTTGATAAAGGAAATGTCTCTGATGTGTTGTCATGACAATCAGACAGAGTGATAGCAACATACAAAAAGAGACATCTCTGGTCAGACACTGAATTGTCGGTGTGAGACTTTAAGAATCTGTCTTGAGTTTTAATCTGGAATCAGGTTGGTTTTATTTCAAAAGATGGAATTTATAAGATGCCACATTGACTGTGACTACAAATTGTTTTTTGAACAAAGTAGAATGCATCTACAAATGAACAAACATTTTGGATGAAATGATTCACCTTCTAGATTTATGCATATGTGTGATGGGGCGAGAGTAATTCAAAACTGTACAAATGTTGGGGTCATCAAGGTGATGGTGTCAAAATAGGAAAGTAAGGAAGATTTTACAGATACCAAAGTGTGTGGTAGGGTCACCTGTTGCATGACATGAATCCAAGATTACAGTTGAGACTGTCTTCATTGGTACAAAACTTGGCTATCAGTCTCTTCTCAGCAATTCTGCATTGTTATGAATCTGAGTACACCTTAGACGTTTACCTGAAGATTGGAGATTGAATGTCCTTGACCGCTGAAGTGTTCCCCAACTGGTGATTGTTGTGCCATGTCCATTCATCTGTTGTCGTAGTGTCTGCATGATCTTGCCAATATACCATGCCTGAGGCATCCTTGCTTGCAGTGTATGAGAGATGACATTGGCAGAGTCACACGAGTATCTGCCAAGAACATGGTGGGTGGTGTTCCATGTGTGATGGGCAGTGAGATCAAAAAATCATACAACTGGTGTGAGTGAACTGTCAGATAATACACCTCTGCAGGTGACCAATTGTGTTAGATGGTGTGTAAAGTATTTACAAAATCAATGTCCAGTACTTCCCTGGAGCAGAGAAACTGTGCCATGTTCTTTACAACCTTCAATATATCAGTGAACAGCCATGTCTTGCAGAGATTGCCATGGTAGGGTTGTGTGGGAGTGTTGATGTTGTGCTCAAGACGAGACAGTTTGGTGGGAGCCATGATCTGTTTAAGGTTTGGCAGTTGTTTGAAGGTGAGAAATGGATGATCTTGGTGAGATGCTCATCGTTATTGATGATGTAAGACGACATTTAGCGAATGCAATGTTGTCTCTTATCTCAAGAGGGTTGGAATATAAAAGCAGAGATGTACTACTAAGATTTTATAAAGTTCTGGTTAGGCACCATTTGGAGTACTGTGTCCAGTTTTGGTCCCCACACCTCAGGAAGGACATACTGGCACTGGAATGTGTCTTGCGGAGATTCACACGGATGATCCCTGGAATGACAGGTCTAACATATGAGGAACAGCTGAGGATACTGGGATTGTATTCGTTGGAGTTTAGAAGATTAAGGGGAGACTTAATAGAGACGTACAAAATAATACATGGCTTGGAAAAGGTGGATGCTAGGAAATTGTTTCAGTTAAACGAAGAGACTAGGACCCGTGGACACAGCCTTAGAATTAGACGGGGTCATTTCAGAACAGAAAAGCGGAGACATTTCTTCAGCCAGAGAGTGGTGGGCCTGGGGAATTCATTGCCACGGAGTGCAGTGAAAGCCGGGACGCTAAATGTCTTCAAGGCCGAGATTGATAGATTCTTGTTGTCTAGAGGAATTAAGGGCTACGGGGAGAACACTGGTAAGTGGAGCTGAAATGCGCATCAGCCATGATTGAATAGCGGAGTGGACTCGATGGGCCGAATGGCCTTACTCCCACTCCTGTGTCTTATGGTCTTATAGGAGGGATCTCTCATGGTGTTGGAAGAGAGTGTTACGGGGAGGGAGGGGTCTCTAATGATGATGAAGAGAGCGTTACCGGTGTGAGAGGTGTCTCTAATGGTGTTGGAAGAGATTGTTACCAGGGTAGGAGGTGTCACTGATCATGATGAAGAGAGAGTTTCTGGGTTGGGAGCCTTGTCTGATGTTAGATGAGAGTGTTTCCGGGTTAGGAGGAGACTCTGATGGTGTTGGAAGAGATTGTTACCGGGGTGTGAGGGGTCTCTGATTATGTTAGATGAGAGTGTTACCAGGGTGGGAAGGGTCTCTGATGATGTTCAATGAATGTGTTACCGGGGTAGCACATCTAGAGGAATTAAGGGCTACGGGGGGAACGCTGGTAAGTGGAGCTGAAATGCGCATCAGCCATGATTGAATGGCGGAGTGGACTCGATGGGCCGAATGGCCTTACTTCCACTCCTATGTCTTATGGTCTTATGGTCTTATGTATTGAAGGTTGTAAAGAACATGGCACAGTTTCTCTGCTCCAGGAAAGTACTGGACATTGATTTTGTAAATACTTTACACACCATCTAACACACTTGGTCACCTGCAGCGATGTATTATCTGACAGTTCACTCATACCAGTTGTATGATTTTTTTGATCTCTCTGCCTCTCAGCTCTGGGTCTGTGTGTCTTGCACTCCAAATGCTGGTGTGATTTCACATGAACCTGTTGGACTATAACCTGGTGTCGTCTGACTTTTGATTGTGCTTGATGGGCAGTAATTTTGTGCCTCCTTGAAGGGCAAGGTGGCACACAATACAAGGGAATAGATCAGAGTGGTGGAAGCAAGGATGTGCATATGAGTTCTATGGAATTGATGGCCATTTGCATCATGGAACCATTTTGTGATCTGTCTGGGAACATTGGAGTGTGTGTGCATGTTTTTGCATTCTGCCCCTACTTAATTCCTAGCACAACCTCATTCTGTTACCTGGCATGATAAAGTCATGATGGCATGATCATGGATGAGTTTTTTTAAAAAATCCTATTTCCCCCTTATGTTCTTCTCTCCACCCCTCTCCCAACTCCTGACATGCACAAAGGCAAATACCCCTTTTGAGTTCCTACTAGGTGACACCCATAAGCTGTCACTTGCCCAGCCACAGAAGCCTTAGGAGGAACTAAACAGATTGAGATATAGTCTCATCACTGATTACGCCCTCCTAAAGACGTATAGCACAGAAACAGACCCTTCTGTCCAACTCGTCCATGCCGACCAGATATCCTAAATTAATCTAATCTCGTCCCGTTTACCGGTACTTTGCCCATATCCCTCTTAAGCCCTTCCTATTCAGTTACCCATCCAGATGCCTTTTAAATGCAGTTGTACTAGCTCATTCTATACATGTACCTAACTCTGAAAGCTCATTCTATACATGTACCACCCTCTGCATGATAAAGTTGCCCATCAGGTCCCTTTTTAAATCTTTCCCCTCTCGCCCTCTGCTTATGCCCTCTAGTTATGAACTTACCCAACCCAGTGAAAAGGCTTTGTCTATTTACCCTATCCA
Organism: Chiloscyllium plagiosum; assembly: GCF_004010195.1. Classification (NCBI taxonomy): domain Eukaryota; kingdom Metazoa; phylum Chordata; class Chondrichthyes; order Orectolobiformes; family Hemiscylliidae; genus Chiloscyllium; species Chiloscyllium plagiosum. The sequence goes on from NC_057713.1 coordinate 122,117,312, forward strand.
TCTCCCTCATGATTGTATAAGCCTCTAAGGTCACTCCTCAGCCTGTAACGCTCCAGGGAAAACAGCCTCCACCTGTTCAGCCTCTCCCTATAGCTCAAATCCTTCAACCCTGGCAACATCCTTGTAAATCTTTTCTGAACCCTTGCAAATTTCACAACATTTACAAGAGGAGGGAGGCCAGAATTGTTCACTACAGTTGCGACATGACCTTCCGAATTCTATACTCAATGCTCTAACCAATAAAGGAAAGCATATCAAATGCCGCCTTCGCTATCCTATCCTTCGCTATTTGGGGCGGCACGGTGGCACAGTGGTTAGCACTGCTGCCTCACAGCGCCAGAGACCCGGGTTCAATTCCCGCCTCAGGCGACTGACTGTGTTGAGTTTGCACGTTCTCCCCGTGTCTGCGTGGGTTTCCTCCGGGTGCTCCGGTTTCCTCCCACAGTCCAAAGATGTGCAGGTCAGGTGAATTGGCCATGCTAAATTACCCGTAGTGTTAGGTAAGGGGTAAATGTAGGGGTATGGGTGGGTTGCGCTTCGGCGGGGCGGTGTGGACTTGTTGGGCCGAAGGGCCTGTTTCCACACTGTAAGTAATCTAATCTAATCTATCTGAGACTCTACTTTCAAGGAAATATGAACCTGCACTCCAAGGTTTTTTGTTTAGCAAAACTCCCAAGGACCTTCCCATTCAGTGTATGAGTCCTGCCATGGTTTGCCTTGCCAAAATGCAGCACCTCTCATATATCTAAATTAAACTCAACTTGCTGCTCCTCAGCCATCTGGTCCATCTGATCAAGCTTCCGTTGTACTCTGAGGTAACCTTTTTCACTGTCCTTTACACCTCTGATTTTGGTGTCCTTTGCAAACTTAGTAACAAGACCTTCGACGTTCACATCACATAAACGGCAAACGCAGTGGACCCAGCACTGATCCTTCTGGCACACCCCTAGTCACCTGACTAGATACCTGACTGCTCTTACCTTGGAGGCTTGAGAACAGTATGTGGTGAATCATCTTGGCACCAAAGACCTGGATTTGAGCCAAAAGTAAAATGTATTCTGTGCTAGGTTTAGAGGAGGGTAAGGTCACTCATCAGTTCAGAGAAGCACATTCCTGTAAATAGTATCTACAGGAAAGAAACATTACACATTAAGCTGGTTAAAATCAGATTCAGGAAATCGACTTTAATACAGAAGGTCCAAAGTTCAAAATTGTGACTTTAATAATGAGAATAACTTCAAGTGATTAGAATATTAAAGGGTACGGAGAAAAGCACAGGAAATTGGGATTAACCAGATGATAGGTACCATAATTAATAAATGACATGGCAAGGTTAGTCACTAATGACTATTCTGTCCATAACCGCTAAATATGCAAAGTAACAAGACTTAAGTTCTGTTTGTCAGTTTGGTTTGCTTGCTGAACAGATTAAGGGGTGAATTACAATTCTTTAAAGCCTCTGGTAACGAATGCTCTTTGTACCTGAAATCTGATGTTTTGCATTAAAACATTTGAAGACTTAATTTGTGCACAGAATTGCTGAGCCCTGGAAACTAAATTAACACTCGTGATTGAACGAAGTTCATCTGACTGCTTTTTTTTTAATGAAAAGCCACTTGTATCCTGAAATGTATTTTTCTGTAATTTAAATCTGAGCACAAAAGTACTATTTGTTCATAAGCTTGGTTTGCCATTTTGAAGAAAATTTGTTATGCAGACTTGCATTAAATCTCTGCCAAACTTCACTGCTGCATATATTTGTAGTTTTAATCTCATTGTGTGATCACATCGTTTGAATTCAATCTTTTTGATGGATGAAATTGGCTTATTGCTTGTAGAGGCTTGAGTTCCATTTAGTTGATATGTAGTTGAATAACTTGAAACATGAGCTAGACATATATTTAAAACAAACCCAAAGTACCCTACAAATATAGTTCTGATACTTGTATTTACTTTAGCAGTCTACTTTTAAAACTAGCTTATGAAATTAAGTTCTAGTTTTTTTAATTGTGATTCCGTATTATAATAGTTTCATTTGATTTTGCCCATCTTAATTTTAAATCAAGTTTAACATGCTTAGAGATGACTCTTGCAGTGATCTATTTTAGTTTCATGTACATATATATTTTTCGCACTTATGGTTTGAAATGTTTTGTCACTTCAAAATCTGCCTTGTCAGTTTTCATTGTAGAGGGAGTACAATGAACAGGGTTATCATTGTTAAAAAAAATCAACATGAAATTATATTCGAGTTAAGATTTGTTCAAATTTGGAATTTATTTCCTTTTCTGTTCTTTGGGCAGCTTTCGCTTTATATCAAAGGACAAAACTGTTATGAACAAATTCAAGTTATGTTGCATGTTCTTATTGAGAATTTAGCTTGGAATTGAGTGAAGAGTTGATTGGAAAGTTTCACGGCTAATGTAATTTTGTATTCTCTCAACTCAATGTCCCTTTTGACTGAATCACAAAGGACCAAAACACAGACCTTCACGTGAAGGCAGAGTGGAGGTACCGAATGTAATCTTTGGGTACTTCCTCTTCAATAGATATTTGTGCAAAGTCAGTGAAGGAAAAGGTTCTAGAGAAATTGGGTAGGGTAAAATGGGGATAATGGTAAAAGTTTACATTTCCCTGAATAGCATCATTCTGGGTGCAATGCATTTTAAGTTTCCTGAGGCAATTGAGTGTTAAAATATTGAGGAATTAATATTGCTACTGAATTAATATTAACTTTTGGTCTGGGTCTAACTGCACAAAGTTTAAAAATTGTGCGTAGACTGGGTTTTTCAGTACATGACTGCATATAGTGATTGGAGTTAATGAGTTTAAATGAGTTTTACAGGAATGCTTCTAAGGCTGCATGTTTTGGGTTAATATTTGTGGTAATATTAAGCAGAACATGTGTGTTTTATAGTTTTGTAGTTCTTTAAAAAGAACTCTTGAACAAATAGTTGAACGTTTTCCATTTCTCTTCTGTAGGTTTGATGTAGTATGGACAACTGCAATGTATTAATTGTTTCAATTGTGGTTGTCCTAGATGTGAAGCTTTGATTTGAGTGGTTATTTGAGCACAGAGGTCCTTATTGACGTGGGAGATTGAAGTTGGGAGTTATACTTGTCATCTTTCAAGTTACATACATCTATTCCAAATAAAGGTTGGCTCTATTTTCATCCTTTGTCAATTATCAAAATATAACAATATTTATTTTGCTTGTTACAGGCCTGCTGCAAGGTGACCCAGCACCTGAAGTAGGAGAAGATGCAGTTGCAACTTCTGACCTTGGAGGTGGAATGACAGATGATGAACGAGAAGAACTGACAAATGAACTTGCTAAAGTAAGGAATGACAAGTTTTGGAGCTGACAGTCTCTTCTGGAAGTTTATTTCCCCTCCCCACCCCCAAATTGCAGTTGTTTAATTTCATCATTTAGATTTGTCAAATGATCATATTCCAAGTTCTGAAAAAATGTTAAGTGCATTCTCATTTGATTTTAGATCTTTCAATGTATAATCTATATTGTAAATCCAAATTGTATGGTGCCCTCTTCCTTAAAGTAGGATCGATGCGTGGGTGTTCACGTGCTGTATTACAACAGTAGTGAAATGCAGAGGTTTCCCCTCTTGCCAAGAAAGTGCTAAGTGGCGAAGTTGTCACTGTCAAACAGCAGCTAAGAAACTAGAGAGATTAATCATCTGCCTAAGGTACCTTTAGACTCCGATGGCTGACAAAATATAAGGTAATATTGTTTCTGGAGTGTTTTGTTATGTCTGTGTTTGTTAAAACGAGATCAGTGTGGAGTATTTTTTTCCAGTTGTTTTTAAAAGCTGAAGTTTTGAACAATAAATTTAGAGGATATAAGAAGTGAAGGAGCCAGAAATGGAGTGAAAGAGCTCAAGTGGTTGGAGCCTGAGCTCGGGCGAAAGATAACCCATTAGCTGGTGGACGAAAAGCAAGACAATTTGTTTTGCAATTCACAGTAGATTTTGGTTTTATTTTGAAAAAGAGCATTCATACAATCATCATGGTAGCAGTAATATCTGGAGAAAAAGGGTCAACAGCAAAGGCTCAAAATATAGAATGCATTTCTCTCAAATTCTTAATATAAAATCCTTGTGCAGTTAACTGTATACTTGAGCAGCCATTTATCAAAGCACAAAAGATGACTCTTGGTTGTAGAATTGTTAAGCACTGAATCCTCATGAGCAATGACTGATCCTAGCATTTGATATAATGTTTAAAAAAAAATTCTGCGTTGTTTCCTGCACAATTGTGAATTTGGTAAAATAATTAAAATAGAACTGCTTTCTTCTTTCGTAAAATATTCATAAGGATATCAGTTTTGGGATCCATATTTAGCCGGTCTGAAAATTCATTTCAGAGCTAGTGATTTTGCAGTAGGCTATTAAATTATTCCTTGCAAGAATGTTTCATTTCTCAGAGGGTGTGTCAACACTTCCTTGTCAACGTGAGTTGGTGTAGAGTAGTGCTAGGCAGGCAGGTCTTTCCATTGAGGTATGATTGCATTAAGAATCAGCTTGCTTTTAAATGGCATCTTTCTTTTTATCAATGTCTGACAGTGCTCAAAACTTAGTAATTACACTTAAAAAGTGAACTATTGTGCATTGACAAAGCAGCTGCCAGTGTGCATACAGCAACGTTGTCGAAGTGGAAATAAGTTAGGTCAACTTGCTTTTGAATTTTGCAATTGGCTGAAAAGCTTGAACTTCAGGCTGAATAGGGGAATTGACCTGATTGGATCTCTTGTAACTGGATAAATTTTTCATTCTTGTTATAAGATGACATGATGCTGCAGAAAAGTCTTCTGAGTGAAAGAAAGTGAGCGAAATTGGCCTATTTTAAGAATGTTTCAATACTTTCAGCTGATGACGTAAATGTTATTTTTAACCCAGCCCCATAGTATTGGACTCTGTCTAGAAATTGCCACTGTCCAGGAATTTTTAAATGAGCAAATACTGAGATTTGTGGTCTACCAGGTGAGTTTGAAGCAGAACTGATCAACATGCTTGGCCCTCATTACATAATAGCTCACTAATAAATATCTGAATTTCTGGTCACTACCTGCCAGCAGTGTCCTTCTGGTGATTTGGGAGAGAGTTGAGCTGAACATTGGTCTTTAGCTCCATATTCAACCTTTTTATAAAGACAAATTTGAAACACTTTTCTAATCCTGCTGGTTAGGCTGGATGTACAGCACCAGCAGTCTTCAGGGCAAGTAAATTTCAGGAAGAACATAGTTAGTTTTGAAGCAGCCTAGCAGAATATCGCTATGGGACGCATCTGTAAGAGAAATCAGATTGTGTATCCATGAATGACTGAAATTTACAGAACCAGATTCTGACAGTACCTAACATGAGAAGTCCTAATTAAAAATGGATTTGCTGTGATCCCACAAGTCCAGCAAAGTCCAAAAGGTTTTGTTTTGGTCCTATCCACTATCAGCCTTGTACAACTTCCATAACTATTCCTTGGTATGCACTGCTCTACCTCAGGAGCCAGAGTGGGATTGGCACTTTGCAGGAGCCAAAATTTTGTGTTCATGGGCTCCTCTTGAATTTTTCTTGAGAGTTCTGAGTTCTGTGGCTGCATTCTGGATTTTGGGTGCTACTATTTACATTTTTTTTTTATTCTCTCTAGCTCACTTATCAGGTGACTCTGTCACATAGTAACAGTACCATCTGTTTGTATTGACCCATGGGATGTTTGGACATAGAGCAGAATTGGAATAATTTGACAGTATCTGCATTAAACTTAAAGCCACAACCCCACACAAGAATACTATTAATTTCCTAGTTATTATCATATTTGTGTTTGGCCAAGATGCTCATGAGCCAATGACCCACTTCTGCACATGAAAAGCCAAGACCCTAAATACACCTTCCAAGGTTACATTGAGTTTTTGTTTCTCACAGAATGGAAAGAGACCCTTCAGTCCAACTCGTCCATGCCAACCAGATATCTTGAATTAATCTAGTCCCATTTGCCAGCATTTGGCCCATATCCTTCTAAACCCATTCTGATGCCTTTTACATGTTGTAATTATACCAGCCTCCTCCACTTCGTCTGGCAGCGCATTCCATACATGCGCTACTCGCTGCATGAACAAGTTGCCCCTTAAGTCCCTTTTTAAATCTATCCCCATTTGCAAGGGAGGGTGTCAAGGCAGGAGAACAGGTGATGGTAGAGGACTTGCTGTGAAAGTATTGATCCTTTAGAAAATATAGAAAAATCTTGATTTTTCTGATGGCAGGTGGAGATAGAGAAATAAAATCAGGTGTGTTTGTTGTGTTATCAGCCTCACACCAGCTCTCAGCAAGTTCATGCTTGCAATACATTTGAACTCCTTGACGTAAAACCTTTAAGTCAAATCCTACTTCTAAAATACGGGTGCAATCTTATTTACTATATCTCTGATCTTTAGATGGAATAATGAGGGGGGATCATCATTCTCGTGGGATCGAACACAGCCATTTCTGACCTATTGCCTCTGAACTGACTGCACAGTGCTGTCAGATCCAACCCTGATTTTGTAATCAAACCTGCCATTAAGTGTGCTGCAGTCATTATCTGGCACACTGACCTCTACAGAGGCTGAATGCCAGCTCTCTGATATATCTTCATGTTTGCTCCTCGATAATGACCCCATTTTTGAAGTCAGGCTATTGCCTATGGCTGTCACTAACCTCATCTCATCTGGGGACTCTATCTCATCCTGCCCCACAGAACTTTTCTCCATCCTGACTTTATTTTTATTTTTCTCCATGATCCAGTCTCTTTCCACTTACTTCTACCATTCTGCTGATGCTTTCGTGTATTTCAAAATTTCCATGGATGCACAATCCCTCTGTGTCAATTTCCATCAGGGCGGTCTCACCAACTGAGAGTACAGCTAGACGTATGGCTTGAAGTATTGCTTCTGAAGATTTGACTTGTTCAGTAGATAGCACAATTCTGCATCCTTTTGGAGGAAGACCCAAGGTAGAAATATTGGATGGACAACTGACTAGGGCAGTCGTGATGACTGTACCAAGGGATTTTTATATCCGGCAATTCTCAAGGATGACAGCTGACATCTATAGGATCTCTCTTCTGTTACAGGGAGAGTTCCAGAATTTTGAACCACTAATATTGAAGGAATAGTATCATTTCAAGTCAGGATGGTGAGTGGCTTGGAGGTGAACTTGCAGATGGTGTTTCAATGTATCTGTTGCTCTTGCAAATTCTAACATAGATGTCAAGTTTGCAAAGGGCTGTCTTGGTGGGATACTGCAGGGCATCTTTTTGGTGCAGAAAGTGAATCTTGAAGATGGGAGATCAGGTGCCAGTCAAACTGCTGCTTTGTCATGGATGTGCCAAGCTTTCTAAATATCAGAGCTGAATTCATCCAGTTTGCAGAGAGTATTCCAACAGACGATTGACTTGTGCTTTATAGCAATGTGATAATGACTAGAAAGTTTGTGCGCCCCCACCACCACCAATCCAGTATTGAAATATCATCTGGGTCTAAATTGTATTTTTTTTCACAGATCAAATAACAATCTGTAGTCAACAGGATCAATGAGTTCCAATTTTGATTGAAATTTTGATGATTAGAATTTTTTTTGCTATCTTTCAGGGGACCTCAGGGGAAGTCGCATATTATTAAAAGTTTTTTAATGAATTTACTCTGCAGTGTTGAACTTTCATCTGTTTTATATCTTAGGTGGAGGAGGAAATCCAAACACTTTCTCAAGTGCTTGCAGCTAAAGAAAGACATGTTGCTGAATTAAAGAAGAAGCTAGGATTGACTCCACTACATGAACTTAAACAGAATTTGTCAAAAAGCTGGTTAGATGTACAATCCTCCACAGCGTAAGTGCATAGTATAGCAATGGCCAATAGAATTGTGAATTGAATAAATTTATAAAGATTTGTCTGTCTTTTGGTTTATAAAAGGGACTGGTAGACAGTTTGTTCTTTTTTTTTGTTCAAACTTCTGAAAATTAATATCATTAGCAACTAGGAGAAAATAATGGGAGATAAACATTCGGGTTTAAATTCATACTGGCCCAAATTTTGAATTTTGCTTGAGATTTCTCCCGTGTCTTTTCTTGCAATTTGTTATGCCATCATAGTGTTGAAATTGCTCCATAGAAATTTTGCTATTACATTTGCAGTTAGTTATCACTGCTTTTATGTAAAAGCTTGAGATCAAGCCCATTTTGTGAACTTAAACAGTATGTTTAAAGTTTATCACAGCACTATCGATCTTGGGTTAAATTAGATGCTTATAAAGAATGGGTGCCTCTACATCTGAATAGAATAGGGAAAAAGAATCTGCACCCAAAGGGTTTTGCAAGCTTCTGTTTTGTTGCGTTTTTCCCCTTCTGCTCAAGTAATGAAGAACCAGATTACTAAGAATCAAGCTCTGTTCTATTCTGTGCAGTGGCAACCTAATTTTTAAAAAAACTGTGGTCACAGTAAATGGGGTTTAGTGCCACGCATGACATTCCACAGTTTCCTGGTAGCTGACCAGCTCACTTTCTTCCTTTTGAGACCTATCAAACCTAGCATTGTGTTGAGGACTTTGGCCATCTGTCCTGATATCCTTTAGGTCTGGTGCTTAAGACCGATGGTGGGGAAAATGGTAAATTGAGAAACTCTATGAAAGCTGGCATACTAGTTATGGCACTGGACTAGTCACTAGTTGTGATTTCAGATCTAAACATTCATTCTCTCAAATTGCTCTGTAATAAATATGACTGTTGTGGTTCTGTTCGCCGAGCTGGGAATTTCTGGTGCAGACGTTTCATCCCCTGTCTAGGTGATATCCTCAGCGCTTGGGAGCCTCCTGTGAAGCGCTTCTGTGATCTTTCCTCCGGCATTTGTAGTGGTTTGAATCTGCCGCTTCCAGTTATCAGTTCCAGCTGTCCGCTGCAGTGGTCGGTATATAGGGTCCAGGTCAATGTGCTTATTGATTGAATAAGCACCTAGACAGGGGACGAAACATCTGCACCAGAAATTCCTAGCTCGGCGAACAGAACCACAACAACAAGCACCCGAGCTACAAATCTTCAGACAAACTTTGAATAAATATGACTGCAAGGCTTGTCCAGCATAAAAGACCAAAATGATTCATGCTTGCCCCTATGGGAAGTAATTTAGCAAGCAATTCCATTCCATAAATGATTATTTTTTGTTTTCATAAAAGATCCAACTGCCACCTTCTGAGGGCAGCTACAGATGAGCAAATCTTGAGCTAATTGAAAGAAAACCCAGAATAATTTGGATAAATCCAAACCAGTAAGCAGAGTTGAGCTGTGGGAGCAAGGAAGCGCTATTCTCTACCTCCTCAGTTTCAGACTATTCAATGCAATTGAAGACATGATGAATCAGTTTCATTCACATTATGAAAGTGGTGACATTTGTGTAAGCTTATTTTGAGTTCACTGACCTGCTTTCGTTTTTCAATTTGTGTCCCGAGAGACATTTGAATAGTGTTTTTAAATGTGATAACGCATCCCAGATACTCAAGTGTTGAATAGTAAAATTAGACTTTGAACCCTCTAAAGTGATGACCAAAAATTTGGTCAAAAAGATAGTTTTGTTTAAGATGTTCCTTAAAACCTATGGGGTCTCCAGTTTTAGCAAGGGATTTAAATGAACAGGATCTAGTGCAAGGAAGATCTTGGGCAGTGGTGTAGTAACATAAACAGCAGTTAAGTAACCTCAAGTTTATAAAGGTTAGAACCCAGGAAGACATCTGGGAGCACATTAGAGCAGGCAAGCCAAGAGTTAACAAAGGGGCTTTTAAGAGTTTGAGCAGTGGATGAGCTTAAATGGGAAACGTGAAGTGCTTCTGGACCTGCAGCTGAGTGGTCATGAACATGAGTTAACCATGATGTAATTGTCAATAATCTGGCTTCATTGTTAATATGGCACAAAACAAGCCATTTGACCCAAATAATTCATGACTGCATTTGGGCTCCACTTTGCTGCTCCCATCTATGCTCATTTGTATTTGCCATCGTAAGTTGCTTTCCTCCTTTATCCTCTCCTATTTGTCTAGCTTCCATATAAATGCATTTGTTACTTGCATCAATCGCTCCCAGCCTGTCATTCCATATATACTTTTAAGATATGATTTGATAAGTGTAGTATAATGTCCTTACTTTTCAATTCTATCTCTGGAAATAGAGGGCTTGTTTTGTCCTTCCTGCATTAATTTGCTCAGCTGTGGCATAATACTTAGTGGTTAGTTAAAAATCACAACACCAGGTTAGAGTCCAACAGGTTTAATTGGAAGCGACGCTCCTTCATCAGGTGGTAGAGGAGGGCTCAATCCTCCACTACCACCTGATGAAAGAGCGTTGCTCCGAAAGCTAGTGTGCTTCCAATTAAACCTGTTGGACTATATATAACCTGGTGTTGTGATTTTTAACTTTGTACACCCCAATCCAACACTGGCATCTCCAAATCATGACTTAGTGGTTAGTATGCTTGACCTTTGAGATCCCTTTGTTCCTGTACCTTTTAGATTTCCACTTTCCAAATAATAAGTGACCTCCTCATTCTTCTCACCAAAATTTAATACCTTACACTTGCGTACTGAGCTGTGAATGCCAGTTAAGTTATTCTTTGATTTGTATGCTCACGCTGCAAGTTGATTAATGACTTGTTATTTTGTTGCACTCCGCAGTGACTGACACCCCTCCCTCAAAAGTTTCATCACGCTTCAATTCTAAAGCCTAAATCATGGATATAAACTGTGACCAGCAGTATTTGCTGCACTGATATTTGTAGAACATCACTTCTCATCTTTTTTCGTGTCTGGGTTATGTCTTGAAGCCAACTAATAATCCAATATGCCATTTGTCCACTGCGTCCACATTTCCTAATGTTATCCATTAGTTTATTATAAGGCACCCTACCTAAGATGACTTTCGATAAATTGCATCTGCTTTACCAGTCTAGATCAGTTAGCAGGGAGAGGAATGGAATGGGTAGCTCGGAAATGATTTTGAGCATGGACTGAAAATAATGGCAGCTTAACACTTAGCAGAATAGGGAGTCCACAAGTAATATCCCTTTTGAGCATTGTTTTTCTTTAACATTGTTATTTGGACAGGAAATTATTACTTCAACGTTTCTTGGCAGCTGTATGTTATCTGACCCGATTGGTACCACTGAAGCAACCATTCCCTTTCTCAGACTGGATGATGCTTCCCAGCCTTCTGACTCGTGGTCTCACTGCGGCACGTCTGCCTGAAGTCTTCAACAGGGAGTTTCACTGACCTGACCATTGATCACCTGCTGGAATAGCTGCTTGCCCCTGGCCATGCTGGAGCTGCTACCTAATAGCATTGGCTGTTGCTGCCTACCAGGATCTGCATACTCCCGCAAAGCTGGGCTACATGGCTTACAGCCTTCAGTGAGATAGTGTAGGCAGTGATGATAATGCAGCAAGGATCAACTGCAGTGCAGGGGCCCAGAGCTCAGTGAGCAATGTCTCTCAGACCAGTGGCTCCTGGGTTCTATTCTGAGCCTATAAGAGGTAGTGTGATGAGAGAGTTTCATTTTCATTCATATTTAAATGTATTTCATTTTTAAGTTACTTCATTTCCAGATGTTGGAATTCAGTCACTTCAAATATATGATATTCCACTTCAACCTCACCTGCAGATATGATTTGTATTCTTGAGGCAGGTCCTACAGGAATGGACTCCTGTTTTATAATTGAATTTTTAGGAAATTCAATGCTTTGCTTTTTTTTCTCAAAGTTTTCAATTTTCTGAAATAGAACTGCAACTTTTAAGTGAGCATATCCCGTATTTGATTAAAGGATATTTATCCTTATCCATGACAATGTCAGGTGGTAAGTACTCCTAACTTGACAGTGAAAGGGTTGATTGAATTAGGTGTTGTCAGTACGCATGAAAACTAATGCTGGACTTGCAGTTGATGACATGAAGGGGTAGACTAAGTGCTGAATAGGAGGGAACAAATGATGGTCCATTAAAGTACCCTGGAGGTTCTGCCGTAGGAGAGGGAGAGAAAGCAGTGCAAGTGAAACTATGGTTACAATTGAATATCACTGGAATCTAACAAGTGCAGTTTAATCCAGCTGGATGACAGTGGAAAGGATTGCGCTTTAGTTAACCATGTCCAAAGCTGCATCCAGCACAAGGAATGAGGAAGTACAGTTGTCCAACCACTTGTGACCTTGAGTAATTTTAATGCTGTTGAAGTAATTCAGACATAGAGTTCTGGAAAAGATGGACATGGATTTTGGAAAGGAAAGAGAAATTGGCCCTTGGGCAGTAATTTACAAGAACGGTAGAGTTACTTGGTTTTTGTGAGCGTGATGGTGAAACAGTATTTTCGTTATCCAAACAAATTAAAACTTCAGGTGTGTGTTTTGGAATGTGTCAGAATCGCTTGGCATTTGTTTTTTAAAAAAGGGTAGAATTGTAATGTTTTTACTTTGTTTTATTGCCTTTCATACTTCGATTTTACGGGTACACTTGTGTTATACTAAATCAAAAAATTGTGCATAAGCAGGAGATACTTAAGTTCTGTGGAGTATTTCCAGCATTTTGCGTTTGTCGAATTTTCAGTGATATACATTTTGAGGTACGTGCTATAATGCAGAACCTTTTACACAATATAGCATCTCGAACTTCCGATCAAATTTTCATGTTCCTCTGTCTGCATGTGAAATTAATTGTTGGTGCAGTTTTGTTGTGATGTAATTAAACTTTCCTGCTGGTGATGCTGATATATCTCAATTTAGCTTTCCCAACTCCTTGTTGAAATAGCAACTCACTGGCATTTGTGCACATTGCAGTTTGCTATTGTCCTCTAACCTGCTTCATTCAAAGACTACACAAGGTCTTGGTTGCTTGGGTGTTTCACTAAAGTAGATTAGCTTGTACTATCATGTATCTTTCATGATTTTTAAGGGTGCGTTGCAAAATATGGTGTCAATTCTGTACAGACGCGATATAGGAAATATGAAATATCTAGGAGGGGAAGTAACCCTAGGATTTGGAAATAATTTGAAATGTACTTGCATAATGAAACGAACGTAAAGCTAGTCCAGATGAAAACAGTTGAAAACTATATACCTTTTTTGTGCTTGTGTTTTAATTTCCAAAAAACTATTTCAATTCTGCAGGTTTAAAAAGACATCTGAAACCCTCTCTCAGGCTGGTCAGAAGGCTTCATCTGCATTTACTAATTTTGGTTCTGCTATTACCAAAAAATTTGAAGATGTTAGGTATGTCTTAAGTTGCTTTTTCTAATAGTAATAACTTGTAGCTCACTTTTGCTTCAAACTGTTTAGAAAGATTGTAATCTTGCACTTTAATATTTTAAGTTTCCTCCCATGTTTCAGTACAAGCTGAAATTATAAGACCAGTTCACAGTTCTGAGTCTATTCCTTTATAAATGTCCTAGCTGCTCAAGTCCACTTGGATTATCTGATTTTGACAATTTGGAACATTTACGTATGTTGCTGTACCATAGAATTTGAACTAATATAAATGATGCCATTGTGAATTAATGTTTGCTATATCAAGGGTTTCAGGTAATTGTTGCTCACCTTGCCCAGATAAAATTTATTATATTTTTGTATGCGTTCTTCCTTCACTTTCCCTTTCTCAACTGTGTTCTTGTGATGAGCTATATGGATCCTGTAATTTTTGAAGAATTTGCTGTGTGATAACATTTATGGCCCCTCCAATGCAAAAAAAATCGTTCATACAGAATATTCTGTTTTTACCCCCTCCCCATTCCATTTGGTGTTTTTTTTTTGTTTTATTGCTTTCTGCTTCGCTTATACACTGAACAAAATAGTTACTAGTCTCCAAATATTAAATTGCTTGTGAAGCTCTCCCTTGGTTATCTTTCGAGCATATTCATAACTTATTCTTTTCTACCCTTCCGTTGTTTGTATATTGCTCTTTAAAATCTGTTCTCAAGCTTGCGTCTATTTTGTGGTGTTGTAATTTTCCTCCCCCATGTTGGTCCTATTTTTTTTCTCTCTGGTTATGCAGCATCAGTTTGCATGTTCAGTTTGATTGCTACAAGGTTTCTTCTCTATAACCTGCTATTGCAGCAGTGTTCAACATGTAGCTTGCAAATCTACAATTCGTTCCTGTTTGTGTGCAGCAAATGCTTCCCTTGGTTCAAACAGCGTGGGCTTTGAGATTTAAAAGTACCTCCACACTGAGGTATTTAAAAAGCTGCTTTTTAAATGTATTAAATGTATTACAAGCAATGTTTTTGAACTATCTGATGCCAAAGTAAGTAGAGAAAATAAGATGTGTAAAATACATCCTTCTATCCCTTTGCTGACTCCTTAAGTACGTGGGCAAAAGTTTGACAGATGAAGTATAATGTGGGAAGGCAAGAACTTGTCTAATTCAACAGGAAGTATAGTAAAACAGCACTATATTTAAATTCAGACTGTAGAATTCTTGATCTGTTAAACAAATCTCAATGTTGGTATACAGGTACAGCAAGTAATTGGGAAGGCACATGAAATACTTATTACAAGGGGCATTCTGCTACAATTGTGCGGGTATTGGTGAGGCCACTGGGTCAGAGCCTCGAGGGTATAGTGCAGACAAGGTTCACTCAACTGATTTGCTGGGGTGAAGGGATATCAGCTTGGGCCTATCTGTTAAGAGTTTAAGAATGAGAGGTGATTTGAAGGACATGGCAGGGTGGATGTTAAAAGGATGTTTTCACCTTTAAAGACGACAACAGAACTAGAGGATGTAGTTTAAAAACAACGGATCTCCTATTTAAGACAGCTGAGAACAAAAACTTCTTACAATCCCATAGACTAATGATTGTCTTTCCCAGAGTGTGTTTGAGATGCTGTCGTTGAATATTTTTAAGACTGAATTAGCAGGTTTCTTGATTGACAAGAGTGTCAAAGGAGAAGAGATGAGACAGAGAAGTGAAGTTGAGGTCACAATCAGCTCAGCCATGATAAACTACACAACATGCTTGAAGGACTAAATGGCCTACTCCTAATCAACAATAAGCTTCAAAACCCATGAAGTTTAGTTTCATTTTATGAAATGCGGGATAGTGAAGAGCAATTCTTTGTGCACAAGACCCAATTGCAGAAAAGAATGCAAACAAGCAGTTTAGAAAGAGTAAAAAATAAGTTTGTTTTTTGTTTTGTTTTGTTTTTGTCACTGGTTTTATTACTGCGCTTAGATTTCTTACATGTGAAGATTGGATTTTGTATGGCAAGATAGAACATTTTAATGAGACGTGTTTGGATTTTGTACATGGCACTGGGGATATTTGAGAAATCTACTTAATTCTTTTTCATGATGGCTTAAGGCACCTGTTCCAAAACATTGGATATATTGCTTCATTGATGTGATTTCTGCTTCATGAGGTGCAATGGGTTTGAATCTGTTTTGAGAAGGCAAAAGTGTGTTGTGGGCCTTCTTTTGTAATGAGATTTAAATTTATGCAGTTGATTATGCAGTGATTAGGCTTGACTATTTTAACCTGGTCAAAACCATGGAACTAAGAGGAGCTGAGTATAGATGTTGCCAAACCTTATCCCTTTGAGTGTCTTGGCCCTGATGTCATGGCCCATATGGACTGGCCACCTGGGATAATGGGAAGTTTGAGTATGTGCATGAGTTGTGTGCAGACGTTCCTCTTGTGATGCAGCAAGAACATCAGGAGTGCATAATTTGACGAGCTACTTGGTTTATACTGCACACTTTGCTCATAAGAGAATAAGGACATTGATGCCAGGTTCAAGGGCAGTGATGCACCATTTTAGTTCTTAGCTGAAAGGCTGCTGGTCTTTTCATAGCCAGGCCCATAGGGGTCGACTGGACCTCCTAGTCACTGCCCATTTTAATTCTCCTTCCTACTCCCTTTCTGACATGACCATCCTTGGCCTCCTCTGCTGCCACAACAAGTCTCTCAGCACATTGGAGGAACGACACTTCATCTCCCTCTTGGGCAGCCTACAGCCAGAGGACTCAACGTTGAGTTCTCTAGTTTCCAATTCCCTCCCTTCCCATCCCCTGACTCTCTTCCCTCCCTCTCCTTCCACTCCTCCCTGCTACCAATCTGATTCATTCCTCCCATTGACCAACCAGATCATACCATCTACTTGTCTACACCTACTCCAGTTCAACACCCTCCCCCAGCCATCCCTTTTATCTGCAGCACCCCCAGTCCTGAAGAAGGGTTACACCTGAAGCATTCTCCACTTCCTGATGCTGCCTGGCTTGTTCTTCCAGCTTCCTGCCTGTGTATTTTGGATTCCAACATCTTTTTTTTTTGTCTCTAACCATGTTGGTCTTTTATGGCATGGCTTTAGTGGGAGCAGTGCTCCTCACACCTACCAGACATGCAATTGCAAGTCAAAAGATCTAGTGGGTCTAATGCACAACTTGAGAATTGGCTGCCAGTCTTGAGTACATTTGCTTCTTCCAGTGCTTTTGATAGATAAATATTTGTTTCTGAATACAAAGTTCATTGTTTGCATCACAGATGGGCGGAAAGTTAACTTCTATGTTGCATATGAAGATAAATAAAACTTGATGGAATGAGTTGCACAAGATTCTTTTCTAATTAGAAGTATGCTCCAATAAGTGAAATTTTTGTTTTCTGCAATAACTCTTCTGTTTAAAGCAGGTGGCATAACTGCATAAAAATAAAAGTTTAAATACTTATTAGTATGTCATCTTGTCTAATTTTTACATCATTGCAATTATCCTAACACAGATGAAAATTTTCTTTCCTCAGGATATTTCGTGCTCTTGTTAAACTTCTAATTTCTCAAGTACGTTTGAGTTACTATGCATGATTTAAAAAGAAACACTTTTTTTTTCTGGAGTCAAAGTTAAAGTAAAATTAATTTGGTTTTGGCAAATAATCTCAATGGTTCAAGTTTAATCAACTTATTATGCTTCCAATAAATTGGCTGATCCAGAAATTTAATTGTATTCTGTACTGACAAGTTCATGCTCATCTTGATAAATTTTAGAAAGCATGATGATGATGATAATTCACTTGAAGGTTCTATTATCAGAAGTCTCAACACCAGGTTATAGTCCAACAGGTTTATTTGAAATCCGAAGTTTTTGGAACGCAGCTCCTTTGTCAGGTGTAGTGAGACAGAAGAGCCCACAGAAACAAAATTTGTTGGCAGTGATTTAAAGGCAGAGACTGAAAGATCATACAACAAGTGAGTGGAGTGTCAAATAATTTTCTGCAGGTTAGAATGAGTCAAGTGTTGACAGTTGAATAACAAGCGAGGGGATGACTGATTATTCAATCAAATGAGGCAGAGGGATAATTACAAAGAGGTGGCAGGGGCATTTCCTCCCAGTCAGGGAATATTTCAGTGGTCAAGGACATTCAGCGTCTGATCTTCAGATAACAGTCCTCCAAGACTGACTTCGAGATACACACAATAGCGCAAATTACTGAGCAGACACTGATGGCCAAGTTCTGTTATATTGGGTTTATTTGTGCACCCTATCCATGTTATTCTGTTTCTGTAAAATTTTCCTTATTGTTCTGTTTTGACACTATCACCTTGATGAATTATGGTGTCTCTACCTGAATTAGTTTGTACAGGTTTGGGATTGCTTTGGTTAGACCTTTGAAATGCACCTCGTCTATTACATTATTCCAGTTACAGAGGAACCTTGATTATTCGAATACCAATTATCCGAAAATCGGATAATGCCAAGGAGGGCTCAAGGTCCTGATGGAAACATTACATCAAAGACGTGTTTTTAACAGTGATTAAATAGGCACAGTCTTCAAATAGCTGCCCGTACTCTCTCTCCCCACACTTTCCATGGAGTTCTACACTGGTGTACCCTAAACCCCCCTTCCCCAGATAATATCTCCAACATTGTCCTGAACAGGGCAACGGTGGAACCTGTCAAAAAGTTGCAGTTACAAGTTGTGGGGAGCGCTGTGGCTGTGTGCGCGCGCACGCGCACGTGCTATTTGGAGACTTACCCACAAAGGCAACTGCAGCAGTCTTGGTATACAGTCCAGCTGCCCCGGAGGGGCGGTGTTGGACGGTGTTGCAGGGGTGGGGGCAAGGCCTCAAGCTGTGTGCTGCTGCAGTCTCCTGAATGGGGAACAGACTTTAAAAATTCCGAACCCCAGAGGAATGTCATTTAATCGGTTAACCAAATAATTGATTATCCGAATGAAATAGTGCCCACCCATCACTTGCGGATAATCGAGATTCCCCTGTATTTGGTTTTTCTCCAGCATCACCATATTTTGAATCTTTTGCTGTTATCTGTCTCATTTAATCTGGTTATAGGTTATCCCTTCGCTTGTTATTCAGCTGTTGACACTTTGCTCACATTGTCTGACAATCTTGATCACCTGCCGAGATCTATTATTCAGCCTGATACTCCACCTTACACCATTTGAGTGACCTTTTGATCTGTCTGCCTAGAAATTGTGCCTGTATGCCCCTCTCACTTCACCTGACAGAGGGGCAACGCTCTGAAAGCCTGCGATTTTCAAATACTATAAGCTGATGTTGTCTGACTTCTAATCTTCTCCATCCCAGTCCAACGCCAGCATCTCCACATTATATTCTATAACAGCAAATGGAGACCAAATACTGGATTTGTGACTAGATTTTTCAATATGCTGACTAGAAAATTTATTTTCTGCTGTATTGCAAATCAGTGGTATGGCACCAATGTTGGCACTAGCACTGATGCCCACATGTCATGAATTTTTATAAAGCTGAGTAAATCATAAATGTTCTTATGTAACTATTTGATCTGACTCATTGTATTTATGTATTTGTGCAAATAATTATTAACAGTATCCTAAAGGATGGGAATGCGCAGTGCTATTGGATTTTGTCTGAATAATGAAAAACCTGAGCTTCATGAGTACGCATAGTTTGCTCAAAACCTGCATTCTGATGAAGTTTGTAGACTGAAGTTAGTACTGTCTTGGTTTCTCCATCATATTTCAAATCCATTTTATTTATACATTGAACTGAATGACAACCTATTTTAAAAACCTATTTGCTAAATTGTTTTAGTTAAACATTTAGTTTGAATATTTTATATTGTAGATTGGCATTTATAGTCAAATGGTCTTTTTTTTTTCTTTTACCTTGAAGTTAGTAGCAATATAGTTATTTACTTGACAATTTGTTTCAATTTTCAAAATGTATTTAGGAATACTGCATTTGACCAAAACTTATGCATGTCCAGTGTTGCCAATAGCATTTGATAACTAAAGAATTGCCATAGAAATACTGCATTCAATTTGAAATGGAATGCTTTTGAAGTGCAACATTACAATATTCAAAAATACTGACTGTAACAAAATTGACATTGGTCCCTTACATAGTGCTTCTATCTCTTCTTTTAAAATGCTGCACTATTTTAAATATCAGCATTTTGGCCAAAAGCATTTCAGAAGGTATTTTGACAAAAAATAGAAGCTCACCTTTGTGAACCTGATGAATCTGCCTATGGTATACTCTTTTGGCTTTCAAAGATGCTGATAACTAGTGAAATTGGGTGCAGTTGTACTATAATATTTTATTAATACAATTGTGCTATATGACTTTCACATACAAATTCAATTACTCACTTGTATGCCATCAGAAGAGAGGGCAATTGCACCCTAAAGGTGTCTGCAAATTTGTCCTCTTGTCAATGTATGTCAGGAGCAGAACTCTTCTGATTGCCCCTTAACTTCACAGTAGCGTTTGCCACATACTAAGTTTCCGTTTGTACATGATAAAATGTGTACTTAAATTTTGCATTGATTCAAGCTTAATTCAAAGGCCAAATCTTTACTTTCAAGTCAGAAATTAATGTCAAACTTTAGATTTAGCATGGTTTACTTCACTTGTAATATTCTAAACCACTCCCTCTGTACCACTGTTTGTACATAAATTAGCAAGAATGAAGTTTGGTGATTTTTAAACCCCATTGGTCTTCAAGCCGAAGGGCAAGCTCAATATTTTTGATCTACTATTCATTTATCAAATATATATTTTTCTTAAAGTTACTTGTGAAGTGCACGGTACAAAAATGGCTTGCTAGCTGATGGATGATTTGAGCATTTTCTTGTACATTGACGTTCCTTCGTTTGCTCTGCCTTTGTCTTGGTAAAATTGGGATGTGATGACCATAGTAGACTGTATCTGCATTTTTTATTTTACCATGCTGGTATCATTGTTATAAACAGCTGTTTATCAATAAATCACAAGGAATTTCTATCTGAAAGAAGGATGGACCAAGGTTATCACTTTTTTTTCAAAAAAATCCTTGCAGCAAAAACTCACTGACCAAATAACTTATTCAACAGAATGAAGACACATTGTTGTAAAACTTGGTCTCCAATCCTTGGCAGCAAAGTCTACTTTTCACACCTTGTGGGATTCAGCACACATTTTGCATCATAGTGTTCTGATTCTAGCTAACATTATTACTGGACAAATCCGATCCCAGAGAGAAATCCGGCTTGATTGATCATGATTTGGTACAGGGGATGGATTTTCTGAAACATTGTGGAGGAATGTTGCAGATTTTGTTTCACCAGTAAAAGTTTATTAACTAAAAGAAATGGAGATAAAACATAACTAACTAAACAATCTTCACAGAACAACTTCTCCAGCTCCCAAAAGGTCCCCTCCGACTTGAGGATGTCTTCCTTAAATTCTTGATAGATTTAACTATGACTTCATCTCCCTGTCTGGAAGATCGATAGCTTCTTCCTGGAGCTTTTATATGCTTGAGTTCAAATGATCTGGATACTTCTGGTCTGGGCCAAGCATTAAACCCCTTACCCATTATTCTAAGATAAGTATTAATCAATCAAACTATTGTTCCACTTTCTCAAGAACTGCTTTATGCATCACTCTACTTCCACGGAGACTTCTGCAGAACCAGCCAAGACTGAAAGTAAAACTAACATGACCTTCCCTCTCTGTCTGCACCCTCCACCCCCAAATGTCCCCTTTGTCTCTGTCCATTGCCCTGCAGCCTTTGCTTCAACCCCACCTATGAAAGTGATACTCTCTATTCTTTGCCCAACCATCTCTTCCAGTATTTTGTGTATTCGGGTATTACTATCTTAGTGTTCTTTCCTGGTTCTCCCATCTCTGCAGAGTTAATTTTAAAGCTTTTCCAGCAAGACTACCAAAGCACTACAAGGAACTCAGTTCAATTATGTTCTGATGCAATCCGTCCAGCTTGTTCAGGCTGCTGTCTCCTCTGGAGCAAGGCCCTTTCTCGAGTCCCAGGAATTTGAAGCCCTCTCTGCTGTTATTTTTCCAAGTATGCGTTTGTGTTCTCTTGTCTCTTTTATCCAATCCCCTTTCACCTAGGGCTGTGAGTAATGCAGAGGTTCTTTTGCTGTCCCAGCTTGCTAATTTTCAACTTAGCTGTCAAAATTCTGACTGCAGAACCGCAGTTGCCCTTCCAACCTACATTCATGTTAACCAATATGTTCCATGACCTTCCCTCAGACAAATATTCTGCAGCCACTGTTTCATTGTCTCCCTGATGCCAGGGTTGAGAATGTGTGATTGGAGTTGCATTTATGGCTGAACATATATGCCTTTCTGTTCCCCTAATAAACAAATCACCATCCCTACTACTCTTCCTCTCTGTTTTTTGGCATTCCTTTGAGGAACCATTGCCCTCACAGTATCCAGAATTGGAAAATCAAATCTTCAGGAGGACTTTGGGGCTTCTGTAATATCTCCTTGGTTTCTTGAACTCTCTCTGCATGCCCTTAAGCTGAGGTATGACCACCCCTCAACATTTTGTGTAACTCAGCTTTGTGGGTCCATCGCAGTTGAGGCCTCCACTACTCAAGCTCTGAAACTAGGAGCTGGCATTTCTGCAACCAGTGATACATTTAGGTCCCATGGAGTTTTTACTTTTTCCAACATGTCACAGGATGCTATTCCGCATGGCTGAGCTGCCCTGCCGTAATGTAAGCTTGCATTTGTATAATTTACTGTAGACTGAAGTTGAGATTACTGAATTTGTTCTTTTGTGAAGTTACTGTTTTATACTTCAAACTTGTGCAGTTTGTCAACTCCTGATCAAAGACTGGTGCAGAGTGAACAAGAAACAGTGCACCTTCCTCCTGTCCTTATTGAACTCCCTGTGTGGTTTCACTCCCACTGCAGTCTGAGTAAGGCACTGAGATTATTTATATAACAGAGATTCCAATGAATCCGCCATTTGACAGTTATAGAACCAGGTCAGGGCCCCTACTTAACTGATCTCACCTTATCTTCAGTAAGCTTGATTGGCACCACCCAAGTGTAGAAGAAACAAACTTTAAAATAGTACAATTACAGAAGATGTAACTTTTTTTTTAAAGGCTAAGTCTATAACCTAGACTTGTGGGTGAGTGCAAATGATGCCAATGATGCAGTCTTTGCCAACTTTTCCCAAGATGTTCACTTATTAGAACTCACTTTGTATCTTGTTTTGTGAAAGAACTTTGAGCAAAGTTAATTCAGATTTCTGATATTTCCTCAGGATTTTTGTCTTTTTTGTTTTGTAACTTTATGGAGCATATTTTCCTTAAGTTTCTACATTTCAAAAAAATTCTTCTGTTCCCATTTTTTTATGGTGATTTTCAGTTGCCAAGATGAATATAAGATTTGTACTTAAATAATTGAATCTTTTCTGGCAAGGTAGATTTTCTGATGCAGTCTGAAAACTTTGTACTTAACGTGTTTATGTTGTTAAACTATTTTCCTTGTGCTCCTTCTAAGGAACTTATGCTAGAGTATAAGTTCTATTTCATAGCTACGAATAGGATTTTAGCTTATTGAGGTTTGAAACTAGAAGCCAACGTGTACCAGATTAACACTTACTTTCAATTTTACATCAGCAGAATTAACTGAAGAAACATCTGCAATTTATTCTTTGTTAAACATACCATATGTAAGTCTTCAGATAGAAGTTCAGTCATCATTCAACTATATTCGCATCATAGGCTAACCTTTTAGCTTATTTGTAAACTACACATGAAAGGGTGTGACTTGGAAAACCCATATAGTTTTTCTTAGCATTATTCCTTGGGTTTGTTGGTTAAGAATGACGTGCACTTTGGCAGGTCTGTTCTGGAGGAAGGTGTTTCGTCTAGATTGAGAAGGTTGCCTTTTCTCCCACAACCATCCCCTCCTCTTAAATACTACTGACAGTGTGACCTGTGGAAGATGCTGGAATGAAGAGCAAAGGTAGGCAATCTAAACTTTCTTTGTCTTCATTTCTTGAATGGAAGTATCCTCTACAAATCAACACCCCACTTGACATGTTGGAGGATGTAAATATTTATAAGTAGTTGAATTTTTTGCTGCATTTTACCACATCTGGGAAAGAACTGAGGCCTTCTTGCAAAAGAGCATCTCTGTGCAGTACCAGAGGGGAAAATATGCTTGAATGATGTTGAAGCGTCTTGGAGTAACCTCACTTTATCTCTCATCGACTCACTTCCTTTTCCAGTACATAGAGGGTGCTTCCATTTAAAGGCAAGTAATGCAGTTGGTTCACTTACTGCTTTATTTGTCATAAAACCCTGTAGTGTTCTATCCTTTCTCTTTCCCCCACCCCCATAAGAATATCCCACAGTGCAGTAGCTTGCAGCTTCTGGACATCTTTTTCTAATTGAAAATAACAATGTCTATAAGTAGTTAGTTCAAATTATTCCTGCATGTACAATTTTGCATTGAATTTTCTCAAAACTCAAAGGCTTTGTAAGAGTTTGCAGTCATTTTGACCTTGTGATTTGTTAAAGAGGTCATGCTTTTCCTGTTCTGAATATAATATGGATTAGTACTGCTGCAGTTTAATATTTTTCAAGACTCAACAGCAGTTGAATATGAAGTGAGTTTTGCTGCAATCGCTGACAAATTCTCTCAAATAATAGCTCATTCAATAGTGCTTATTGGTCTTTCTGAAGTAAGAAAGGACCCTAGTTCTGAATTTAACATAACTGTTCCTATTTTGTGGCATTGCTAGTATAGCAAGAAATATTACCAGAAAAGTGTTCTTTTGCTAACCTGTTGTACAACAGAACTGATCACATTGATTCCACAAAATTTTGTTTGGATTTTCACATACTTCCACATATGTAAGTATACATTTGAAGTCTTTTCCCCCATCTATTTAGGTTAGACTGAAATCCCTACATTGTGGAAACACCAGCCTTTTGGCCAGACAAGTCCACACTGACCCTCTGAACAGTAACCCACCCAGACCTATTTCCCTCTGACTAATGCACCTAACACTATGGGCAATTTAGCATGGCCGAACGTGCACGTCTTTTTGAATTGTGCGAGGAAACTGGAACACCCGGAGGAAATCTATGCAGACGATGGGTGAATGTGCAAACTCCACACAGACAGTCGCCTGAGGTGGGAATCTAGTCCAGGGCCCTGGTACTGTGAGGCAGCAGTGCTAATCACTAAGCCAGCATGCCGCCATTTGTGTTCCATTGATTGTGCCCTACCTGTACAACTCAAACTCCTGGGTAATTGAAAGCTATCAAGAATTTTTAAACTTCGTTTATGGGATGTGGACATTCCTAGCTGGGCTAGCATTTATTACCATCCTTAGTTGCCCTTGAAGGTAATTCTAGAGCTGCAGTCTCTAGGTTTAAGTACACTGACATTACCATGGGATGCGTTCTAGGATTTCGACCCATCTGTACTGAAGGCATGATGAAATATTTCCAAATCAAGATGGTGAGTGGCTCAGAACAGAACTTTCAGACAATGGTGTTTCCATAGATCAGATGTCCTTAGCCTTCTAGATGGCCGTGGTCATGTGTTTTTCTAAGGAACTTTTGGATTTATTGCATTCTTGTAGATGGTACACACTGCTGTTACTGTGCATTGATGATGGAACAGGTGAATGAGGTGGATATGCTGCCACTCAGATGGGCTGCTTTGTCCTGGGTGATGTCAAGCTTCACGGATATTATTGGAGCTGTATTCATCCAAGCAAATGGAGGATATCCCATCACACTCCTAACTTGTGCCAAATAGATGGTGGACAGGTTTTGGGGAGTAAAGAAGTGAATTATTCTATGTAGCATTACTAACCTCAGTCTAACTTTTGTAGTCACAAGTTTTATATGGCTAGTTCAGTTCCTAGTCACTGACAACCCCAGGATGTTAATAGTGGAGGATGCAGCAATTGTATTACCTTGAATGTTAAAGGGTGATAGTTAGATTTTCTCATGTTGGAGGTGGTCCTTGTATGGTTCGAGTGTTACTTGAATATGTTCCATTATTTGCAGAGAAGGGGTCTCTACATGTGTAGTTTGCTTCCCGCAAATGTAAATGAACTACCTTGTAAGATCCGACTATCTTTAGTGTAGCTATTAGTGATTGATCTGTTTGCTCACTTGCAAGCTTTGTGGGATTATGGCTATTCTGATTAGAATATTGTTTGCTGTATCAATCAACTTTGCAAATATGCCAAAGGCTGGCACTACTTTCACTTAAAGCCCCTGGCATATCTAAAAGCACCCTGGAAAATAGCAGTATTTCCAGTTTGAAACACATGTTAAGAACCTGTTTTATATGTGCAGCCACTGACTAGAAGCAAAGTTATATTTTTCACCAGCAGACTACCCCACAATTGAGCAGCAGCATGTATGGATTTCAATGCTGATGTTACACCATACAAGGATCCCAAATGTCCCAAAGATTAGCTGATTGAGTCAAACATGTTTCTTTGGGTGCATGTATGATAAAGACTGTCTTCATCCAGCCTGTACACAAAACTCAAAGCAAAACATCTGCTGTTGTGATTCTGTCATTAGGCAACACTTAATGTGGGCACACTAATAGTTGATTAGCAACCAATTTGAGGTAATGTGGCTCAGTTAAATTTGCTACAAGTGACACGTGAAGATCCATCCTCTACAAACTAAAGGAGTATTTTCAAACCTTGTACATTTTTAATGGATAGTAGTCTATGGTAGCCTTTTCTTTTGCCTTGTCATACCTTGACCAATCATATCCATGAATTGGCATCCTTTCTCCTGTAGTACATATTGTGAAATTAAACTATATAGGTTTACTTCAATAGAATATAATCACTGTTTTAATTATTTTACACACCAGGTTGTGTGATTTTTAACTTTGTACATCCCAGTCCAACACCGGCATCTCCAAATCATGTTTTAATTATGTTTGCCTGAAGAGCTTTGATGAAAGTGTGCACTTGTATGCTCTGCAACTTTGAGCCAGTCCACCCTTGTAAAGAAACTTAATGGAGATGAATTACTTTGATTTTTTTAAAAAATATTGTCATCTCTCACAACAACTAGAGTTAGTAATCAGTTCCTTCTGTGATTTTATTCAAACTTATGGAGAGGTTTGGTTCAGTCTAAAGCTTTGGATACTTAACTGAATTCTGTTGGAATCTGACGTAAGTTATTAAAATTTCTTTGCTTCTATTTTATGCTGTAGATTTGTTATTATATACCACCTGTTATAGGTACTAAGCATCATGAAATCCTAAGTGCTAGTTGATTAAGAGTAAGATTGTAGCAATTAGCTTGAATTAATGAAATTGGATAACAAAATCATTTAGGATTCATGACTTTTTCACACAGGGTGGTACATGTATGGAATGAGCTGCCAGAGGAAGTGGTGGAGGCTGGTACAATTCACCATTTAAGAGGCATTTGGATGGGTATATGAATAGGAAGGGTTTGGAGGGATATGGGCCGGGTGGGGGAGGGTGGGACTGGATTGGATTGGGATATCTGGTTGGCATGGACGTGTTGGACCGAAGGGTCTGTTTCCATGCTGTACATCTCTATGACTCTGTGACTCTTGATTCCCACCCTGAGAGTGATAAGGACAGGATGTGAAGGTGCCCTTCACAAGTTGATTGACTTTACAATTATGACCTCCGGTTTGTGTGCCCAGAATATTCACCCTTATGGCATATTGGAGGGCTGCTGACATTATCACTCTGCCCCATCTTGAGTTAGTCATGAGGGAGGAAGAAATTTTGGAGGAACAGGGGTGGTAGCAATTAGGGAAAGAAACTGATTAGAAGCACCTGGCAAACAAAACTGTTTCTCAGTATGATAAAGTGAATGGATTGTGGGCTACAAACGCTACTCTCAATGATGCTAGAGCAGAACGTTGTCATAATTTAGAGAACTATGGCTTTTGGAGGTTATACTCACTACCAATGCTGAAGCATAAAATGCATTGTGTAACTTGAGAAATTCTATTAAATGTCAAGAACTTTCAGATTCTGATTTTGGCAGCTGGTCCTGCCCTTAACCGAAGTAAAAGTCACTTAACCTCTGAGCTGAGTGAATGCTTTACTACTCAGCAACACATGCATTGATTGTGATTTCTAAATGGGAGCAATATGTGAGAGGTTTTAATACAAAAACAGAACAAGGCTGATGCAGGAAATGTGAAATTTTCAGCAAGGTCAGACAGCATCTGTGGAGGGGGAAACCATTTCCATACATATGCTACCAGCCCAGAGTATTTCCAGCATTTTCTTTTTCTATTTTGCCTAACATTTTAAATTGGAGCGAATTTGAATTTCTACTTGTTTGCTATTGCTCCCCTAGTTATACTTTAATGCCATTCTTATTTCTCATGGTTTTGATTCAAAACCTTGGTTTTAAATCTGAGGGTTTTTGATGCATGTTCTGAATATCTGATCCTATTTTAAACTGAAGTAGTAAAAGTATTGTTTTTATGATGTATTTCTTTTGCTTTTGGAAGTGAAGCCATAATTTTGTAGTAAAAGAATAGTTAATTTGAACTGCTGTTTGTTTGCTTGAGCCTTGAAGCAGTAGGCTAGAGTTGCTGTATCTAACACAGTCTTGAGCCTAGAAGTATTTGGGCTGACTTTTATAAATTTGCAAGATTACGTTGTGAACATTGCGAGGAGATATAATATCTTGCAGATATATTTATTCATGTAAACTTTTTTTTTTAAAAGTCACCTCTACAAAAATAGATACCTGCACCCTAATGGTTAGAGAATTACCTGTTTAGGAACTTATGTTAATGCAAACCATTTCTGAAAAGTCTGGCTACTTTAGAATTGTTTTACTATAACTAAGGATAGCCAAGTTTGAAATGTTCAAAATCAATTAAATTTACAGTGGTAGTGACTTGTTTTGTGTTCAATTTTCTTGTTAATGCTCACCGTATCACGATGACATCCTGCAGATTACATGCTTTTTCACATTCTTTTAGGTAAGGAAGGTGTACTTTATGATAATGAAGCACAAAATCAATCTGTTCACTTCATGAAATTAAATATTACTTGGGAGTAGAAATGCATGAATTGATGTACTGTGTGTAGAAGAGTGGTCTGCTGAGCCACAAATGAAAAATTGTTCCTTTTAATGCTTAAAATGGAAGAGTGCTTTGGCAACATACTTTCCTATTATTCTGTTTGTCATAAATCAAGTATTACATGTTTTTAAACTAACCTTTTGCTGTTTCCTTAATGCTGGCCGATTAGCATTCACTCCCTACGACACTCAATTAGCATGCCTGCTATGAGGTACTGTATATGCATTGAAATAAAATTTTAATGGCTAATTCATTGTCTAAGTTTTGTTAGCACATTATAGTTATCAGACTCTATGGAATGATATTTGAACTTTGAACTTTGTTTTCCAATTTGAATGTTGACTTGGTCATGTTCTCGTGGTTTTTGCTGATTTGAAATTTGTGGTTTCATTGTGGGAATGGTAGAGATGAACTTTTGGTATTGAGCGATATACAAATGGACTTTCTCGTCATGGGAATTTGAGTTTTTTTTTCCTTTTAACAACTGGTTATTTTCAGTGTTGAGATATTAATGTTGTAGAATGAACAAAGGTTCTTGGCTTTGCATTGACATTATTGGGTCAGTTTTGGTTATTTTGAACAAAAATGTTGTGTTCAGAGCAACTGTCAGTGAAGCTGACAATTTTTTTCTGTCTGAAGGTTGTGTTGTTAGCTTGGTCTTCATTTATGATACTTTTAATGTGGTGTCTGGATGTTGCCCCTTGCTTTGAGGACAGAGCAGCATGTTGCCTTTTATCCAGAGGAATATAACTTCCCTTAATTGGTAGATTTGATTAACCAGCATTATCCCATTCTTAGGCCCTGCCAGATAATCAATTTATGTGCAGCTTCTAGATTTTTTTTTGGCATGGTTTTTCATGGATGGGAGAGGGGACAAGTTTTACTTTTGATAATGGGACAGTTGGATGACCCGACGACACTGCACTTGTGCAAAGCTTCAGCCGTACAGTGCAATTGAGTGGCAAGATCCAGGTAGATGTCAAAGTGTGGCGCTGGAGAAGCACAAAGGCAGCATCCGAGGAGCAGAGGAGTCAACGTTTCGGGCATAAGGGCTGATGAAGGGCTCATGTCTGAAACATCGACTCCCCTGCTCCTTGGACTGACATTGTGCTTTGCCAGCGCCATATACTTGTTAACTCCGACCTTCAGCATCTGCGGTCCTCACTTTCTTCAGGTCTAGGTAGATGCTCAACTGAAGTTAAGTCTTCCACTGTGTGGAAGAAAAAACATTCAGACCCAAGTTTCGCACTGCTGTTCCTGGATGCCATAGCAATGTTGATTTTGTTACTCCTTTTGCAAATATTGCAGCATACTATTTTTCCAGCAGGAGCTAGTATGGGACGTGGCAGTTTCAAGAAAAGACCAGAGGAATATGCCTTTAAGTTTTGCCAAATGTTCTTTACCCCTAGTATTACTGAAGTATGACCAGGTTAAAAATGATCTTTTTAGAGTATATGTTTTGTTTACTTTGCCTGAACAATTTTTGCATTGCACTACAGTATCGTTTGTGATTTCCTAATACATTTTCAAATGATTCAAGGACATCATAGCATAGATTTCTGTCCTATAATGCTACCAAAGTTGATTTTATGTTGTTCTGTATCCGTGTTTCTGTTTGGTATCTTTTTTCCTGTTGGCTTTGCTGTAAATATCCTAGATCTAGACTGTTATCAAATGCTCGTTTAAAAAGTAATTCAAGATAGATCTGTCATTCCGCAATAGTTTTAGAAAACAAAGCTAAATTTGATTACTTTTAAAATATTATGGCTGTCGAAATATGTCATTTTTGGTAACAAACACTTGTTTAAATCTTTATCTATCTATTCTTACAGAAATTCACCAACTTTCAAGTCATTTGAAGATAGAGTTGAAAGCTTAAAGGTAGTGTGTATGTTCACATTTTTGAAACTTTGCTTGGGTTGGTGAATAAAATCTTTAATACAAAGATTAAAAAGTATAGCTTTGGGCAGTTAAAATTTAGAATGTCAGATCTTTCCGGTTCCTTTCTGCGTGTGACCACTCCTCCACATCTCTTTGGAAACCCAGAGGTTTTGTACATGTATATATGGTCTATTTTATTTTTTTCAAAATCTTCTGACTAACTAATATTTGGAGACCTTCTGCTTCAGATTTTTCCCTGAATATTGGTCACTGGGAAGATGGTTATGACCGAGAACAGCTCACGTTTTTATTTGGGTTTAGCAACTGAGAATATATTTTGCGCTGTTTGAGTGGAAAGGCACCTACTGTGATGCTTCAGTGATGAGGACAATTGATATCTGGTTCTCACCATGTTAAAAAATCATCTACAAATCTTGCAGACCTGTACTGCTAATGAGTCAGTGGTCAAAAAAGCAATTTTTTTGTGGCGAGATGGGAAAATAGATTTTGTGGGTATTCTATTATGCAAGCTAATTGTAAAGGGAGAATAGATATGAACTTTCCGTTTGGTGATTTTCAACAAAACTATTCATTTTGAATTTTATAGGATTGTATTTTTAACATGAGTACACTTTAGTAAATTGTCAAAGCATTACTTCAGTGTTTTGTACGTGTTTTTGTTTAATTGTAGATTATATTTCATCTTTTTAATAATCTATATTCATTTGATTTTTCTCAGTCTAAGGTTGCAGGCAACAAGGAAGGAGGTGGCGATTTTGGGAATGTTCTAAACTCTGCAGCAAATGCAAGTGCCACAGAGGCCATTACAGAAGAGGTTTCAGATGTTCAAGAAGCTCATTAAAATGCTCTTCTTTGACACAGTATAAATCAAGCAAATGGTACTCGTTGCAAATAATGGCTTTTTTCCCATTAATTGTGTCTCTGTCTCATGACATTGTGTCTTGTATTTAACAGCTTACAAGATCTGGTCAGCCCCTGGATTACTACACTTTAAATTTGGATTTAATGTAAAACTACTTTGGTCCTCAAAAGCAAAAAAATGTTATGGTGAAAATACTTGGCTTAATGACTGTCCCAAACTCTTGCTCCAAGTTATACCAATGAAACGGTCTTGATTGGAATATTAAATTGAGATGCATTAAACTTCCATTCCTGTTTTTCCAAAGAAAATTATTTCAAACTGTTGAAATGGATAGCATTAGTTTGTTGACAGACATGCAAGCAATGACTCAGCTCAAAGTGAATGTGTATTTTTTGTTAGGTTACTCTAAAATTAGATGCCGATTAAATACAATGTGAAAGCTTTTTCTTTACTTTTTGGAAATGTTATTTGTTCAAGCTATAAGGTAACAAGACACCTTTGTAGGAAATGCCACAGTCTGAATGGCATTCTCTTCAGATGTGGAATTCAGTATTCTTTTTTGGCTCAAATAGCGACCTACTCATCTGATTTTCACTTTAGTACCTGGCGAAGTATTTTCTTGCACAAGTGCTCAGTTCTGTGATTTAAATCTGTTCATATCTGAGAGGTGGTTGTAAATGTACAGTCACTCCTCATTTTAATGCATGTTGACAGTTAGCAGCATTTAAGGTTCAGAATTTTGGGGTCTGAGTTTGACCAAATGAATGGATGGCATTGATTAAAAGATGTCGCATTAGTGCATATTTGAAATATTTGAGGTTAGAGTTTAATGTTAACATTGTACAAGGGTAATTTTGGTTTTGTTCACTTGGCTGGATGAAATGCTGTACAGTCCCAGCTGTCTTGATATGTTTTAAAAAAACTTTTAATAAAGATTGCTGATGGTAAAATGTTCATTGTGAAATGTTTTGTCTCACTAGAATTGATTGGAACTTAACCCACTGTATTAAAGCAATATTTCACGTATTGCTTATATGTAAAGTTGTCTTAATGAAGATATAAAGCAGTTTTATTTTAAACTTCATCAAAAATGACCACATTTCAATATGCAAGCTTCCCACACTAAACAATTAAGCCCTGAGTAAGTGTTCTACAATTTCTACATTGGTTGTCATCTCATTTGCTGCAAGTAATCGGGGTGATCTGGCACAAGGAAATGCAATCCAATGGGTTAAATACAGCACATTTAAATGACCGGTACCCCTCGGGGGCATTAACTTTATTTAGAATCAAAACAGTTTAAAGAGCCAAGAAATGTTTTAACTTTATCAGTTTATCTTTGAGTGATGGAGGAAAGACACATGAAAGAATGTTTTGCAACTGTGTATTAAGGATTCAATAGAAATTCAGTGGGAATCTCAGACTAGGAAAGTGAGCCAATTAATCATTCCAGATGACAATTGAATGTGTAGAAACTCTGGGATTACAAATAATTTTTTTTCATTTAAATTGGGTTAAGTGTTTAAGGTACCGGTCACATTGCTTCTTGAGTACTAGTTTTGGTCAGTGAGAAAATCTGGAGGAGATCTTATAAAGATAATCCATGAAGCCTTTTTCCTCATCTCAACTTCCCTCTTGCAGGAGTTTTACAGAACTAAAGCATTTCTGTAAACATCAATGAAAGATTTTTAAATCTGCAATATTGCATTTGATGAAATTGCATTAATATGACCTGGAAGGCTGGCTTATGTGGAAAAAATATAAATTCGAAACATCTTAGCTTTGCTAGTCATGTTATGTAACTGAAACCCTTTTATCCCTGTACCACTTGTAGTAAAGATCTACTACACTTACTGCAGACCTTGACATCTTGATATTGGTGCCCAGAAGTGAACACACTAGTTGAGGACTAACCACTGCATAAAGATTTATACCTTGTTTTCACAAAAATGGTAAGACTTAATCTTTAATCTTATGCTTAGCTGACACAAATGAGTCACTTAGTGAAACCAGCTTCAATTTGTACATGATTCAAGTGTAAAAGTTTGAGTTACAGAAGACTAACATACAAATGGCGTAGTTTTATCGTGCAAATAAATGCGGTCGATAAATAGCTCCAAAGCAACAACGTGTTAATCGTAGTGCCTTTTATATTGGCTGGGGGGGGGGGGGGAGTGGTTGGGGGAGGTGTAAACAGATCTATTTTTAATCCATGTGATGAGTATTGGCTGAGCCAGCATTTATTGCCCATGCTTAGCTGCCCTTGAGATAATGGTGCTGAGCTGTCTTGAATCACTGCAGTGCATTTCTTTTTGTAGATACACCCATAAATTGAGCAAAATAACAATGAAGAAAATAATGGCAGGAGATCACCAAGTGAAATCCTCCAGGACTTTGGTTCTTTCTTCACTTTAAATTGGGGGAAAAAAACTACATACCATTCCACTATTTAACAATGAAAATTATGCATCAGTTTGTCTAACATCTATTGTTAGGAAATTGCTAGTGTCTATGATTAATAATAAAGTGACGATACACTTTAAATTTTGATTTGATCAGAGAATCAGCAAGGACATGCTTGGTGAACTTGATCAACTTTTGAGGTGGTGACTAAAGTAGTGGACAAAAATTGATGCCACTTATTTTGACTTTCAGAAGCAATTCAATTGCTATCTAAAGTTAAAGCTCATGGCATTAAAATTAGTGACTTGGTTAGGTAACAGGCTTGGGAGCAGGAGGTAGAAGATAGGGATGGTGATCAGGTATTCTAAGTGACAGACTAGCTAGTAACTTGCTGAAATGAGGATTTTGAGAACCACCTATCCAAATTTACAAATTACACTTGTACAATATGCATTTGTAATGCCAAGGCATACAAAGCCATGAGCCAGCTGTTGGAAAGTTGGATGCAGTAGTTAGGTACTTATTTTTGTCTGATGCAGATTTGATAGGGCAAAGGACCTTTTTAGCATAGACATAGAACATTACATTACAGTGCAGTACAGGCCCTTCGGCCCTCGATATTGTGCCGACCTGTCATACCAAAATCTGAAGCCCATCTAACCTAGTAAAGTCATGTCTCAACCTTCTCTCTATCGAAAACAGCCTCAAGTCCCTCAGCCTTTCCTCGTAAGACCTTCCCTCCATACCAGGCAATATCCTAGTAAATCTCCTCTGCACCCTTTCCAAAGCTTCCACATCCTCCTCATAATGCAGTGACCAGAACTGTACACAATACTCCACGTGCGGCCGCACCAGAGTATTGTACAGCTGCAGCATAACCTCATGGTTCCAGAACTCGATCCCTCTATTCATAAAAGCTAAAACACTATGCCTTCTTAACAACCCTGTCAACCTGGGTGGCAACTTTCAAGGATCTGTGTACATGGACACTGAGATCTTCTGCTCATCTACACTACCAAGAATCTTGCCATTAGCCCAGTATTTTGCATTCCGGTTACCCCGATCAAAGTGAATCACCTCACACTTGTCCGCATTAAACTCCATTTGCTACCTCTCAGCCCAGCTCTGCAGCTTATCTGTGTCTCTCTGTAACCTACAACATCCTTTGTCACTATCCACAACTCCACCGACCTTAGTGTCATCTGCAAATTTACTAACCCACCCTTCTATGCCCTCATCCAGGTCGTTTATAAAAATGACAAACAGCAGTGGACCCAACACTGACCCTTGG
The DNA here is from genome assembly GCF_004010195.1 of Chiloscyllium plagiosum. NCBI lineage: Eukaryota > Metazoa > Chordata > Chondrichthyes > Orectolobiformes > Hemiscylliidae > Chiloscyllium > Chiloscyllium plagiosum. The sequence continues at coordinate 122,152,155 of NC_057713.1, forward strand.
GGTACACCACTATGATAAGAATTTCTATGACAAGCAAAAGATGGCAGAGGAGAGACATCTGAAATAAAATAGTAAATGCTGGAATTACTCAGCAGATCTGACATCTTTGGAGAGAAAGCAATTAATATTTCAGATTAATATGAATGTTCTGATTTAAATAATCTGTTTCCTTCATTATACATGTTGCCAGACTTATAGTTGTTACATGCAAGGACTTGGAGGCCTTAGGTGTAGGTGTCATTGACACCATAAAATTGGTGAGAGATTGAGGACTGAATAGATGGGTTAAATTGGCAGGTTACAATATTAACAGCTGTGACACTGCCTACCTTGAACCTTGAAAGGATAAATAGGACTCTTTTACACTTGTTAATAGCATTTCAACATGTGTCCAAACAGACTTGAGGATTAAAGTACACTGATCATTGAAACATTATGGCCGCAAAATGAAAATTGTCTAAAAGTCAAATAAAATCTTAAGGGTCACTGGACCTGAAATATTGGGTCTGATTTCTCTCCACTGGTACTGCCAGACCTGAGCTTTTTCCAGCAATTTGTTTTGTTTCTCATTTTCAGCATCCGTAGTTTTCATTTCATTTTTTAAAATTAAATAACGTGGACCTGTCTGAAGATTTATTCCAAGATTGCAGAGTAATGCTCCAGGAATACAAAACCCTAGCTAAACCATACCTGGAATACAGTTCTGGACATCACACCTTTAGTAGTTTTGAAGGAAATTAAGTCCAGTTTTGCCAACATTTTACCTGATGACCTTGATTTAAAATGAGGTTGCACAAATTTTAGTTGTATTCCTTGATGTTTAGAAAGTTGAAAGGTGGTTTGATCAAACTTTGAGATATTAAAGGGCAAAGAGTAGGTAATGAAATAAATTCTATTAATAGGCATTCTAGGCTGGGCAGACATACAAATTAAAGCCAAGCCTTAGAAGTGGAGTTGGGAAACAAAAATAATTCTAGTCAAAGTCATGCAGCATTGAACACATCTTTGGTCCAACTAGTCCATGCTGACCATTCCCAAATTAAACTAGTCCCACCTGTGTGCATTAGTCCATATCCCTCCAAACCTTTTCTATTCATGTTCTGATCCAAATGTCTCTCCAACGGTCTAACTACTGTAACCACCACTTCCTCATTCCACACACTAACCACTTTTTTTTTTAAAAAAAGGTTGTCCTTAGGTCTTTTGTAAAACTTCCTCCTCTTAAAAATATGCCTGGTGTTTGAACTCCCTCGACCCTTGGGGAAAAGACCCTTGCTATTAACTTTATCTATTCCTTTCATGATTTTATAAACCTATATAAGATCATCCCTCAACCTCTTACACTCCAGTGGAAAAAAGTCATGGCTTATCCAGCTTTTGTTTTTATAACTCAAACCTTCAATTCCTGGCAACGTCATGGTAAATCTTTTCTGAACCTTCTACAATTTAATAATGTCCTTTCTGTAGCAGGACAATCAGAATTGTACACTCCAGAAGAGGCCTCAATGTCCTCTATAATCTCAACTACTTTTCCACTCGGTGAGGTTGTTGAATTTTTTTTCTGGCAATGTAGTCCGAGCTCTCTGCTAATGCTTTGAACATTCATTACCTTCCTGACCCTATGGTTTTGTTGCGGACAGAGGACCTCCCTCTTCTCCTACACTTGCTGCAAAAAGTGCAAGGTGCTGTTGCCGCCAGAGGTCTTTGCTTCTGGTAGCACCATTTGTATGGGGAAATGACCACAGTTTCTTAATGGTGAACAACAGGAGATTGCAATAACTGAAATGCAGGATAATTGCAAAAATGGAGATTCCCCCCCACCAAAAAAAACAATATAATTGCTTTTCAGTGGTGTTGAAAATGCAGAGAAAAGATCCCAAGAGACAGTGGTCAGCTGCCGCAAGTTTTTAAAGTTCTGGACACTGGGCAGTTTTCGATACATCATCCTGCTGCATGGAGCTGATACATTCCATTTCACTGTGTCATCAAGGGGAATACAGCCTGATCGCAGAACTTTAACTCACAAGTAGCAATGTACCAAGAAAAAAAAGACTTGCTAACTTTTGTCATACACGTCACGTACTGTTTAGAATATCTCCCACGAGCCCAATTCTGGTTCTAAGTTGATAACAACTGTTAAACCAATTAATCTTCCTGCCACAGCAGGCTGTTCTCCACGTACCGAATCACTCTTGATACATTGAACTTGATAGTTCATCTGCATTTTGAAAAATACATCAAATGCGTAAGATTACTGCTATGTCCGATCACGCAACATGAAACCATTCCAACTCATCACACCTCGGTGTCCAAGTTAAATTCTACCTGCCGTTGTATATAGAGACCTGACATCTCAGTCCCGTCCACTTTAATTCCCATGTTTATGCTGGAGTCTTCAGTAAAATTCTTAATTATTTACCCCATTTTACCGAATCTCACCCCTTACCTAGAGCTCAACTGCGCTACCACTAGAGGTCGATGTTTCCCCAGGAGCAGTGGAACAAAATTTCTCTTTCCTATATTGTTTCCCAATGACAATCGTACATACTTTGCAACTTATAGAACCAACACATTCATGGCCAAACTTTTATACACATAATCTTAATGTACAGCCACTGCATAGAAATGATATTAAACATTTTGAGTTAATATTTATTTCAGTCTATCTCTGTTCCCCAGTGTTTCACAATATCATGTTTATCTCTCCCAGCTTTAATTTCTTTCTCCCTTAATGTACCACCTGTTGTCATAATCCATCTTCACTCTTTGTTTGATTTAATTTGATTTATTATTGGCTCACGTACCGAGATACAGTGAAAAATATTGTTTTGTGTGCTAACTGGACTGATCACAACCGTACGGAGTTGAAAGGTGTGGCACAAGAAAAGCACAGCAGGCCAGGCAGCACCCCTGGAGCAGCAGAGTCCTTGCTTCGGGCATCAACCCCGGAATCGTCAACTCTCCTGCTCCTCTGAATCTGCCTGACCTGCTGTGCTTTGCCAGCGCCACACGTTTCGACACTGATGCTCTAGTATCTGCAGTTCTCACTTTCTCCTAGATCATACCTTACGTAAGTACATCAGGGTATGAGAGCAGAATAAAGAATATAGTATTACAGCTACAAAGAACATGCAGAGAAAGATCAATTTTAATATGAGAGGTCAGTACGTAGGTTGGATAACACTTCTTAAATTTGTATGTGTTTTCAAACTTTTATGTCCCAGTCATGTGCTTTGTACCTTTTTTAAAATGTTCCTTCCAGCAATTATTTCCTTTATCTTGTCATTGAAATGTGAATTGTTACAGCACAGAATGAGGCTATTCAGCCCATCATGGCTGTCATGTTCTTCCTTATCTTTCTGGCCCTTGCTTGTTCCTGTTGCCCTTCACTCGCTTACGGTTACATCTGCCTCCTCTTTCTTTCCATTTGAGAGCCCTCAAACTTTCCATTTTCTTCTTTCCCAGCTTTCTCTTTCATAGTTCACTTGCGCTTCCCATCTCTTCTGCTGTAACTATCCCTTCTGTCCTCTCCTCAGCCTTCTGCTTCTGTCCTTCACAGTCTGCTGCTTTGTGTTTATCTATGATTTATTGCCAACAATCCTATGATCTTCTTTGGTGCACCATCCTGTTCAGCCCCATGTTGTCCTCCCTGAACCAAATGCTGCTCTGTTCAGTAGTAAAACTCTCACAGCATTTGAAATACATGCCTGCATTTGAATAAGGTATTCCGAAGAGGAGTCAGACTGATCTAGAAAGCAGAAATTGCTGGAGAAACTCCTCAGGTATGTAGAGAGAAAATAGAATTAATATTTCGGGTCCAGTGACCCTTCTTCAGAACTGGAACCAGAAACTTTGCTTCCCGTTGCACAGATGCTGTCAGACTTGCGAAGTTACTCCAGGAATGTTTTTACCGTTTATTGTTATTTTGAAGATGAAGATTAGATTCTGTACAGTGTGGGAACAGCCCTTCGGCCCAACAAGTCCACACTGACCCTTCGAAGAGCAACCACTCCCCTATATTTACCACTGACTAATGCACCTAACACTATGGGCAATATAGCATGGCCAACTCACCTAACCTGCACATCTTTGGATTGTGGGAGGAAACCCATGCAGACATGGGGAGGATGTGCAAACTCCACATAGACAGTTGCCCGAAGCGGGAATTGAACCTGGGTTTCTAGCACTGTGAGGCAGCAGTGCCATTTTACAATGAAATATTCTTGTTTTTATTTCAGATTTCCAACATCTGCAGTAGTTTGCGGATACACATTTTTTAGATTTCTTAGATTAGATTTTTAGATGACTTACAGTGTGGAAAGAGGCCCTTTGGCCCAACAAGTCCACACCGACCTGCCGAAGCGCAACCTACCCATACCCCTACACCTCATATGATGGGCAATTTAGCATAGCCAATTCACCTGACCTGCACATCTTTGGACTGTGGGAGGAAACCCACGCAGACACGGGGAGAATGTACAAACCCCACATGACAGTCACCCGAGGCTGGAATTGAACCCCGGTCTCTGGCGCTGTCAGGCAGCAGTGCTAACCACTGTGCTACCCACATATTTGGAAATATATTTATTAGGTGAATGACTGAGACAACTATTTGATGCACACTGAAAGTACGGTCTGGTTTGCCTCTGCAAAACAGCAATGATCTGCCCACCGAGGTGGCAAGGTCGCAAAGACCATTTGCTGAACTTGCAATTACAGTGACTAGCCTGCGTGGCGCTGTCTCTGGAGACCACCAGGTCCAGTCCACAGGAATCCTCTTGGCTGAAGTCTGGGAGGAACGGCCGGTGTCATGGCGACGGTGTGGAGCGGCCTGGGCCCCGCGGTCAAACAGGCGGCTGTCCGGGGAGGACGGCTGATCCCGCGGGATATCCGAACCAGGTTCTCCTCGTCGGATGCCGAGAAGCAGAGCGGCTTTGCGGCCGCCTTCGAGCGGCATGCGGACCTGCAGCGACAGAGAGAGGCGGAGATCCCAGACCTGGGCGGGAGGAAGGTCAGTAACTTGGGGGAGGGACCCCCACAGTCCCATCCCCCCCCATTCCCCGCGCTCCCCCCC
>NC_057713.1:122157522-122159412 GCF_004010195.1 Chiloscyllium plagiosum
CCCCCCACAGCTCCATCCCCAAACTTCTCAGCCATAAATACATAAATTGTTTGCTCAAAAAAATCCTTTACGCGCTTTTTACACAGTCAAGCCTATGAAGACTGATTTAACTCAATTTTTGCTGAGCTGTCATTTGAACAGACTACTTCCAAAAGATCTGAAAATGTGTTGCTGGAAAAGCGCAGCAGGTCAGGCAGCATCCAAGGAACAGGAGAATCGACGTTTCGGGCATGAGCCCTTCTTCAGGCTAATGCCCGAAACGTCGATTCTCCTGCTCCTTGGATGCTGCCTGACCTGCTGCGCTTTTCCAGCAACACATTTTCTGTTCTGATCTCCAGCATTTGCAGTCCTCACTTTCTCCTACTTCCAGAAGATGTCATTGAACCACCTGTGCTTGCTGAAGTCATGTCACTGTCCAGTAAATGGCTTCCCAAGCTCCATTTCTAGAACATGAAGTCAGCATTCCCATGCCAAGCATTGAGAGCATGGTGACCTTGAAACCCAATTGTTTTATACAGGATTCAAGGCATATTGTTTATCTCTGTCTTCTGGGATTTTTTTAATATCCCTTTTCCCACAGAGCAAGTAATTTGAATTGAGTAGTTCTGCTAGATTTCTGCTATAGTTTGTCTTTGAGCCATTTTGCACCTTTCAGATCAATGAATGTCCAAGTAACAATTCCCATTAAGTCTTATTTAAACTGCTTTTACCCAGAGTGCATAGCTTATGAGAACTATAATTAAGTATAACAATGAAATTAAAGTGCACAGTCAGCGACAGTATTTGGGTTAATTTATCAAGAAAACACAATACAGAGAATTCTTAGGATACTTAAACTGTGTTGGATGGATTAATTGATTACAACTTGTTATTTACTCATGACCTTTCAAATTTAGCCTTGCTGTCTGTTACTGCCTAATTTAACCTTTCTCAGCGAATACTTACTCTGTTGACCTTTTACAGTTTAAGACATTGGTGCCCTGTAATCTCCAGTGTGAACATTTGAGCCGTTGACCTTGCAGCTAGGACAACTGAATCACATCTCATGAAGTATGGCAAGAATTACATTGATAAGGGGAAGAAAGTTAATTGCACTCTTTAGATGTAGTTGACCTTGACCAACTTTGTAATGTCAGAAAGAAATTAACACATAGCTGCTGTTTGAATCATCAACTACTACTTCGTGCATTTGGAAAAGCATGTCCTAGTTGGGACAGTCAGCATAGCTTTGTGTGGGGCAGGTCATGTCTTACTAACTTGATTGAATTTTTCAAGGAGGTGACAAAGGTGGTCGATGAGGGTAAGTCAGTGAATGTCGTCTAGTAAGCCTTGGAAAGGCTTTCGACAAAAACCCTCATGGTAGGCTCATCCACAGGATTAAGATGCATGGGATCCATGGTGACTTGGCTGCTAGGATTCAGAATTGGCTTGCCCATAGAAGTGTGGCTTGCCCATAGTAGTGGTGGAAGGGTGTTTTACTGGCTGGAGGTCCATGACTATTGGTGTTCCACAGAGATCTGAATTGGGATGCTTGCTGTGCTTTGGGAGATCAAATGGTAGGGAAAAGTATACAGTGAATGGCAAGACACGAACAGGTTTGATGTACACAGGGATCTTTGTGTTCAAGGTGATAGAGAAGGCATATGGCATGCTTGCCTTTATTGGGTGGGGAATTGAGTAGAAGAGCTGAAAATGTGTTGCTGGAAAAGCGCAGCAGGTCAGGCAGCATCCAAGGAGCAGGAGAATCGATGTTTTGGGCATGAGCCCTTCTTCAGGAATGAGGAAAGTGTGCCAAGCAGGCTAAGATAAAAGGTAGGGAGGAGGGACTTGGGAGAGGGGCGTTGGAAATGCGATAGGTGGAAGGAGGTTAAGGTGAGGGTGATAGGCCGG
>NC_057713.1:122159759-122206348 GCF_004010195.1 Chiloscyllium plagiosum
GATGGGGAGGGGACGGAAATATATCCCTGGTGGTGGGGTCCGTTTGGAGGTGGCGGAAATGACGACGGATGACACGATGTATATGCAGGTTGGTGGGGTGATAGGTGAGGACCAGTGGGGTTCTGATTGAGTAGAAGAGTTAGGATTATATGTTATAACTTTATAAGACTTTGGTTAGGCAACAATTAGAATACTACTTTCAATTCTGGTTGAAAGCATGTAGAGGCTTTGGAGAGGATGTAGAAGAGGTTTACCATGATGCTACCTGGGTTAGAGGGTATGAACTATAAGGAGAGGCTAGATAAACTCAGGTTGTTTTCTTTGGAGCGGCAGAGGCTGAGGAGAATCTTGATAGAAATAAACAAAATTATGTGATGTATAGATAGGATTGACGTTCAGAATCTTTTTCCCAGAGTTGAAATGTCTAATACTTGGGGGCATGCATTTAAGGTCAGGAGGAAAGTTCAAAGGAGATGTGATGGACAAGCTTTTTTTTACAGAAAATGGTAGAGTCTGGCTCTGTCAGGGATGGTGGTGGAGTCACGTACATTAGGGGTGTTTAAGGGGCTTTTAGATTAGTGTGTGAATTTGCAAGGAATGGAGGGATATGGTCCATGGACTGGCAGAAGCGATTAGTTTAGTTTGTCGTCATGTTTAGCACAACATTGTGGGCCGCAGGGTCTGTTCCTGTGCTGTGCTGTTCTATGTTATGTTTTACTTGCGTTCATATTGTGCCATGAACATATAAAAGTCACTTCACAGGAGCATTGCGACCTTCCTTTTACTTCATTGCTATTCTCTGTACTCTCTCCAGTGTGAAAGTATTCTTCCTCAGCATAAACTGTGCATAGTATGTCAAATAGAGTGTTGCCAAAGGTGAATATAAATTGCATAAAGTGTTGTAATTAGTTATTTGGTAAATGCAACTCATGCCCAGGTCTCTTGTTTGCTTTGGTTGCGGCCTAATGACACTTGAGCTTGAGCTTTGAGTGAGCGATAAGTGATTCCTACCAAATCATTTTCCCTCTTAACTAATCTTTAGCCAACAGCTATTCAGTTCCAGTAATATTCATAATATTCCAATGATATATCTAACTTTCAAAGCTATAGGGTTATTGTGAAACTTGAAATAGACAAGGTCTTTTCCCTGCAGTGGAGGAGTCCAAAACTAGAACGTTTAAGGGGAGAGGGGAATGATTTAAAAGGGACCCAAGGGGCAACCTTTCTATGCTGAGGATGGTGCATGTGTGGAATGAGCTGCCTGAGGAAATGGTGGAAGCTGGTACAATTACAACATTTAAAAGGCACCTGCTTGGGTATATGAATAGGAAGGGTTTAGAGGGATATGGGCCAAATGCTGGCAAATGGGACTAGATTAATTTAGGATATCTGGTTGTCATGGACGAGTTGGACCGAAGAGTCTGTTTCCATGCTGTACATCTGACGCTTAACTGCTGGAAAATGATTAGTTTAGGTTGCTCATGACGACAGACCTGATACACCGAAGGACCTGTTCTGTGCTGTAAGACTCTATAACTTTAATGTGCAAAGCTGTACACACAAATGCGCTCTTATGCATTTAAGAGGATATTTTCTGATTTTGAGGCCACCTTCACAAATCTACCCAAATCTGGTTCTAACCTGTTGCCCCTCTTTTAAGTTGATCCAACACACCGTTTGCCATTTGAATAAAAAGTGGTTAAATTCAGAAGCCGAGGACACCCCACTTATGAGTGGTTGATATTCTATTTTAAATCCCCTTTCTGATCTCTTGGTTAATTTCGCTTTAAAATTGTCTTTCAGTTTAACTCATAATCCCATTATCTGTACTTTTTGAACATTCAGATCACTTTCTGCAATTGTGCCACATCCACAATGCCAACATTATCTCCCTGTTACTGCACGATTTGAAACAAGAAAGCACTACAATTTATAATGGCAAAGAAACTATAACGAAAGCCACTAATGGAAAAATGGAGAGAATCGCAGAATTTTTTATCCCAATCACCAGTAAAAATAAGGAAGATTAAAAGGAGAATTTGATGTGGCCAGTTAATGCAGATTCAGTGGTCCTAGCCTATCTGTCCATTGCAGGCAAGTTGGTATAATCTCGACTTTTGAAAATCCCTCTATTCCAAGATTCAAACCATTAGCAAAATGAGAAAGTGATTGTCCTAGAACTTGAGTGCACCATGTTGACAATGTCTAATCCAGAAAACAATCATGACTTACTGTTTAAAAACCGATAAAACTGTAGATGCTGCAAATCCGAAACAAAAACAGAAGTTGCTAGAAAAACTCAGCATCTCTGGCAGCATCTGTGCAGAGAAATCAGAATTAACATTTCAGGTTGAGTGACCTTTCATCAGAACTGATCACTTACTGTTTTCTATCTTTGAGCCATTTTTTAAAATCCAATTTGGACATAAACATTTTTACTTCTCATTTCCTTAAGCTTCAGTTTTGTTAATCAGCCACATGTGTGATACCTAGGTTCATTCTTCCTAAAACCCATGCAAACAGCATTCAACCATATTCTTCTCACTGATCTTTATTCATTCATCAAAAATTCAGTTAGAGCGGACAAACATGATCTGCCTTTCACAAATCTCTGTTTCTTCTCAATTAGCACAAATATCTCGAAACATCTGTACTCCTACAGATGAATTAGTTGTTCTGCTGACCTACAGATAGAAAGGATTTAAGTTCATGCTAGTGAACACCTGCCTCCGGCACTTTACCGCTGTGCTACTAAAATCAGGAATGCTGCTCAGGGTAGCATTGCAGAAATTGGGGAAATTCACAAATTTTGTGTATTCAAAGATTTTGTTATTTTTGTATGATTGTGTTTATGATATTAAATTTTTATTCAGTGTTAATTTGTGTAGTCATAGTGACATGGAGTCATTCAGCACAGAAACAGATCCTTCATTCCAACCAGTCCATGCCGACCATGATCCCAAACTAAACTAGTCCTACCTGCCTGCACTTGGCCTATATCGCCTTCTCTGGTTTCCTCCCACAATCCAAAGATGTGCAGGTTAGGTGAATTAGTCATGCTAAATTGCCCATAGTGCTCAGGGATGTGTAGATAACGTAGGGTAATGGCTCTGAGGAATACTCTGCAGAGGGGCGGTGTGGACTTGTTGGGTCGAAGGACCTGTTTCCACACTGTTGGAATTCTAATTCTAATCATAATTGTTTATATTAAAACAGGGATTCATTCAAAAGGCAGCGAAGTATTCTGATGTTGGGTGTGTTTGAATTTCTGTGGAATTATGAGCACATTAGAACTAGAAGACTTCACCTTTACTTGCCTTTGTGAACACATTAAGAACAATACTGTAGAAACGTGACAGTTTTACTACTGTTCCTAACACTACTTGCACAGTCAAGAGGGGTCAGGGAGTTCAGAACTAGAGGGCATATGTTTAGAGTGAGAGGGGAACGATATAAAAGAGGCTACGAGGCAACTTTTTCACACAGAGGGTGGTATGTGTATGAATGAGCTGCCAGAGGAAGTGGTGGAGGCTGGTACAATTGCAACATTTAAGAAGCATTTGGATGGGTATATGAATGGGAAGGGTTTGGAGGGATATGGGCCAGGTGCTGGCAGGTGGGACTAGGTTGGGTTGGGTATCTGGTCGGCATGGATGGGTTGGACTGAAGGGTCTGTTTCCATGCTGTGACTCTAGTGTGGTGCTGGAAAAACACAGCAGGTCAGGCAGCATCCAAGGAGCAGGAAAATTGGGGTTTCGGGCAAAGCCCTTCAGCTTTTGTCCAAAACGTCGATTTTCCTCCTCCTCGGATGCTGCCTGACCTACTGTGCTTTTCCAGCACCATTCTAATCCTAACTCTAATCTCCAACAGCTGCAGTACCCATAGTGGCAAATCTGAGCAAAAGTGCATAAATTGCCAATTGTAGAGCAATAGTTGGAACACTAGAGGGAGTCTTGTTCTCCGATCTTCTACTGTCAAACAATTTTCAATGTAGTTTTATAGTCTCAAGTTGTCTTGTTAAAAACATCTTCCATGTCCAGGTATCCTGAAGTTTACATTATGGTACACTAGGTTATCATTTTAGCCAAAGCACTGATGCATATTTTGTCTTTTCCTATTTGATTCTCTTCATATGTAAACAGTGAATGTTTGCAGCCCAGTCGGCATTGCAATTAAATTTTACTTCTGAACAGAGTCCATTCTGCATACTTGCACCATGCAACTAGACAAGGATCAGGAGATGGAACCCTCCTTTTGGGGATGGTTAGCTCAGTTGACTGGTTTACAATATAGAGTGATGCTAGCAACATGGGTTCAGTTCCCACACCGGCTGAGATTACCGTTAAGGACTGTTTGTGTCAGCCTCTTCTCTAACCAAACATGGTGACACTGGGGTTAAACCACCACCAGTTATAGAGACATAGCCATAGTGTCATGCAACTTGGAAACAGACCCTTTGGTCCAACCGAGGGGGCAGCCATATGGTCTGGTAAAGTTATGGTGACTTTACCTTTATTTAGCTTCTCTATAGGTAAAGAAAGAAAGATTTGCACTTACGTACCACAATCAGGATCTCAAACCTGACGCTAAGATCATGGTTTACCAAGTAGCAGTAATCTGTGTGACCCTACATGGTTTGAAGACTTGCACAAGTCAAAACAGTGAAGAAATGTCACTGTGGTGCCTTTATAAAATCCTCCAAATCCGGTGATAAGACAGATGTTCCAGCAGCAATGTTCTTACCCAGGCCAACGTGCCCAGCTTTGCAGTGTTAATCATGAAAACGCAGCTCTTAAAGCCAAACAGCAAACTCCTGGTGCAATCACACTATTCAGAGTTTGGTTGCAGCTTGAGACATTTCGGTAGACAGCAGCAACCTTTTAAGAATAGTATTCAAGGCACTTCTGAAGTGGTCGAGCATACCTTTCAATTCATGGGAGGTTCTGACTTACAACTTACTCTATTAGAAAGGGCACCAAACGCATCAAAGCCTCATTTAGGAATATGTAAAGGTATTACTAAAGCATCAGAGGGAGCATAAAAACTAACAGGGTGTCCACCCTGTCCTTCCAACACCTCCTGCCCCATGTGTACAATTATGTATTAGCCTTACAGCTATTGTATTGAACTTGGAGTCTAAGCAAGCCATCCTCAATCCTGAAGGACTGTCAAAAAAGAAGAGTAAGATGGGCGGCACGGTGACTCAGTGGTTAGCACTGCTGCCTCACAGTGCCAGGGACCCAAATTCGATTCCACCCTCAGATGACTGTCTGTCTGTGTGGACTTGGCACATTCTGCCCATGTCTGCATGGGGTTCCTCCGGGTGCTCCAGTTTCCTCCCACAATCCAAAGATGTGCTTGTTAGGTGAATTGGTCATACTAAATTGCTCACAGTCAGGGGTGAATATGGGGAATGGGTCTGGGTGGGTTACTCTTCGGAGGGTCGGTATGGACTTGTTGGGCCGAAGGGCCTGTTTCCATACTGTAGGGAATCTAATCTAATCTGAGACTGATTTTTAATGGGCAACTGTACTAACACAAATAGAAATGGTTTTCTGAACACTTTGGAAGAAAATGTTAAGCCATTCATCCTTTATTTCCTGTGTCTATTTGATCCTGTTTGTTGGTGGACTGCTTCAGTATTGGAGTTGGCCGATTTGTATTCTCTGTTTGGTTATTTATTTCCTCATTTTATTGTTTGACTAAGTTACGAGACCATAAGACATAGGAGCAGAAGTAGGTCATTCGAGTCTGCTCCACCATTCAGTGAGATCATAGCTGATCTAATAACCCTAATTTCACTTTTCCTGCCTTTTCCCCATAGCCTTACTGATTAAAAATCTGTCTATCTGAGACTTGAATATATTTAATGGCACAGCATTGGCAGCCCTCTGTGGTTACAAAAACATTCCACAGATTCAGTACCTTCTGAGAGAACAAATTCCTTTTTATCTTTGCTCTAAATGGGTAACTCCCAATTTTCAGATTATTCTTTCTTGTCCTAGACTCTCCCACAAGTAGAAATAACTTTTCCATGGCAACCCTGGCAAGTACCCCAAGAATCAAGTATGTTTCAAAAAGGTTACCTTTCATTCTTCTAAACTCCAAAGAGTACAGGGCCAACCTGCTTTACTGGTCTTTAAAACAGTCCCTCCATACCCATGAATGTTTTCTGGACTGCCTTCAATGTCAGTAAATCTTTGCTTAGATAAGGGTTCCAAAACTGTTTACAGTATTCAAACTCTGGTCTGACAAGTGACTTGTATAGTTTTAGAAAAGCATTTTTGCTTTTATACTCTGTTCCTTTGAAATAAAGGCAAGTGTTCCATTTCCTGGTAATGTTGCTAACTTCAAGATCATAGTTTTTTAACTGTTCATTTCAGGCACTAGTTCAGTGATCCTTAGTGACAGTATCCTTTTCAATCAAATAAAATTGAAATTTGTGTCATTCATCTCAAACAAAATGTTTAGCCATTGGAGTGCTGGCAAACTTCTAATATACTTTCAAAAATTGATGTTTTCAGTCTTTAATTAGGAGAGGGAAGAGCATAAATGAAATGCCTAGATTAAAACTAATTCCATTAGCAGTAAACGGTGCTGATTTTAATGCTGATTGCTATGACTATGATTTGTAACATTTGCCACAGTTCCAATGCTGCCTAAGCAGTGTGTCATTATGTCAAAAATACTCAAGCAATATATAGCATAAAGTAACATAATTATTGCTTACTTTATTAACATTAAATATATAGAAGCTTACAGAACCAATAGTAATACTATTTAATAATTATGTTAAAAATTTTAAATATAAATTTGTTATGTACCCTGCTCAAGCTTAGGCTTTTCATCATTAACTACTCCTGTAAATGTTGAAAGTCTCTCCCATAATCCATAGTACGTGTTAAAATGCTCACAGTTTAGGTTTAGAGATGGAACAGAGAACCTTTATCGTATACATCATCTCGCTGGAAGATATTTTTTGTTGCCGCCTTTGTCTTTTGAAGGTGGATTTAATGTGCAATCTAAGATTTAGGTTATAAAGCATAGATAATAGACTATATTGTAAAATGTTGAAACAAAGTGCATCTTTGCTTGGAAGGTATGTTTGTGGTCTTGAACAATGAAGAGGGAGGTGCTGAATGAGCAATTAGTTCTTCATTGATGTGGAGGTGCCAGTGTTGAACTAGGGGGGACAACATCGGAACATGTCATCAAGTTATAGTCCAACAGGTTTATTTGAAATCACAAGCAGGTGCTGAATGAGCAATTAGTTCTTCATTGATGTGGAGGTGCCAGTGTTGAACTAGGGGGGACAACATCGGAAGTCACATGTCATCAAGTTATAGTCCGACAGGTTTATTTGAAATCACAAGCTTTCGGAACACTGCTGCATCGTCAGGTGAAGTGTGGAAAGAGTAGCGAAGTACCAGCCCCGAAAGCTTGCGATTTCAAATGAACCTGTTAGATTATAACTTGGTGTTGTGTGACTTCTGATTTTGTCCTTCTGTAATTGTATGGAAAGGGGACATAGGGGAGTGAAGAATGGTTGGGAGTGATAGTGGAGTGGATTAGGATATTACAGAGGGAATGGTCCCTGCAGAATGCTGACATGGATCAAGAGAGATGTGTTTCATGGTAGCATCCTGCTGGAGATGCTGGAATTTAAAAGTAGACAAGCAGGAGGCTGGAAGAACTACCTCCCCCTACCCCCACCTCCGTTGCTGAAGAAGGATTATACCTGAAATGTTGACTTCTCCAACCCCTGATGTTGCCTGGTTTATTGTGTTCTTCCAGCTTCTCTACTTATTTCAATCTAGTCTATTGTATTTGCTGCTCACCATGTGGTCTCCTTTATAATTGTGAGTTTAAATGCAATTTGGTGAAAACCTTTACTTTCTCTGTAGGAATGACTGAGACTTTCCAATCCTTGTCATTTGTAATAAACCACCTTGCTGTCATGCTACCATTTCTGTCCTAAGCCTGCTGCAGTGTTCCAATAAAGCACTACACAAGCATGAGGAACACTTTCTGCTTGGGCATTTTATTGTGTCTGAGTCTCAAATATTGAATTTCACAATTTCAGAGCCTGACTGTATGCTATTTGATCTTGACTTTTCTTACACTTTCGCTTTCCACACCCACAGACAACTTTGTTCTCAGTCGTGATGGCCCACTGTCTCCCTTTCACATCTCAATTCTTCATTGTTCTAATCTTTCTCTTTCACCACTGTTAGCAACCCCTTTTTTGCACTGGGCCTCTACACTATGTTTCCCTTGCTCCTTCTCCACCTCTGTCAAAAGTGTACACACTCTACATTGAAAAAATTTCCAACTCCTTTCAGTTTTGATAAAGTCATACCTATGTCAATTTGAAAACTGGTTTTCTCTTCCCATAGATATTGCTAGACCAGTTGTGTTTCTCCAGTATTCTAATGTTTGTTTCCAATTTCCAGTGTCCACAATATTGCTTTTCCTTTAATTTGTTTACACTGCTGCCTCACAGGCTCCAGGGACCAAGGTTTGATTTCAGCCTCAGGTTACTGTCTATGTGGAATTTGTACATTCTCCCTCTGTCTGCATGGGTTTCCTCTGGGTGCTCCGATTTCATCCCACAATCCAAAGATGTGCAGGTTAGGTGAATTGGCTGTGCTAAATTGCTCATGATGTTCAGGGATGTGTAGAAGGGGTAAGTGTCGAGTAATGGGATCGGGGTCGGGATGTGGGTTTGGGTGGGATGCTCTTCGGAGGGTCGGTGTGGACTTGTTGGGCCAAAGGGCCTGTTTCCATACTGTAAAGATTCTATTCTGAGGTATGTGTATCTATAATACTATAGATCTGTACAGTAGAACTAGTTGTGTCTTAAGCCAAATTTGTAGTGTAGCTATGACATTGATGTGCAAAATTGCTCAGATATGTCTTCTGTACAAAAAACAGAGTAAATTTAATCCATCAATTACTACCCTACTGGTGGTCTTCTCATCAGGAAATTCATGGACAGGGTATTCAACAATGCTATCCAGCAACACCAATAATTTGCTTCCTAATGCTCAGTTTGGGTTCCTCCAGAACCACTTGGCTGCAGGCCTTGACGCAAGCTTATTCCAGACCTGAATGGAAAAACAGAATCAAAGCAGAGGATGTCAGGGTGATAATGAATCAATTATAACATCAAAGATGACAGTGAAGCTAATGTCGGTAAGTGTCAAGTGCAAAATTTTCCAATTGCTAGAATCACTGCTGATGCAGTAGAAGTCAGTTGCTGAAAGCAACATTGAAATATTCCCAGCCAAACCATATTTAGCTGCTTCAACATAACGTTCCATCCATTATGAAGTCAGAATTATTGACAGTTGTACAGCCCTCATCTGATCATTGAGGTTACCACACAATAGGTGCAATTAAATATCACTCTAGACAATTATGTTGCATGTTAAATATTTTGTTTTAACTGAAACCAGGACATATCCCTATTATATATGCAATTTTGTTTTGACACCTATTCAAACCATGTCTGATTTCCATGCCAAATGTTTCTTTTTAATTCTTGAAACATTTGCTATATTACTTGTATTGCTCACATGCTGAGAAACTCTTATGAAGCCTTTTTGAATCGACTGGCCATTTTGTTTATGAATCAAGTTTGTTAATCCCTTTGTTATCATCTACAGTGAAGGAGTCAAATCAATAATCTTTATGTACAAAAATACATTTTAACTGGAAAAATTAAAAAAAACTTATATACAGCGTCACTTTATATGCTTTACACTGCATTATATACCCCACTCCCCAAAAAAACAGAAGGTTTCTCAGTCTCTGATGGTTTTTGCTGGCAACATATTCATGATTGGGAGGAGATCAGTGTGGGGAACCATTGCCACAAACACACATGCTATTAGGCTGTGGTATAGCACTTCAGGACAAGAGTTTCTTCATTGCCTCTTAATCTGTATTCTAAAATAAAATTAAGAGAAACATGATGTCTCAAAGGATATTTTACTGTTTTATGTGGATGAAATGCTTCTCTTTTCCTTTTAGGTTGCAATACAACAATGCGCATCAAACATTTATTTGACATGTAGATATTGCAGCATTGGACAAAGCATTAAGAAGAAAAAACTTGTAATTCTTGTGCCTGCTATTTTAGGAGTAATGAGCATACTTTGACTCCAAGCTTTACATTTTGATTTTTTCTTAAAATTTAGTATCAGCCCTGACCCTTATTCCCATTCTGCTTGTCCTGGCAAGAGAATTCCTTTCTTTAAAACAAGAAGAGTGAGCTTGGGTGCAAGCAACTTGCCTCCTGTGCTACTTACTTCGGAAACGTTGGACTAAATTCTGTCGTCTTCACTGCATGGAAATCTGCAATAGTGGATCATCTGCTCTTCATAGAACTTTCCTGATTCTCATTCCATTAAAATCCCTGGAATACCAACCATGTGAGCTTTATAAGGGCTGGATGATGCACTAAACCAGAATACTGCCTCAGGGTGGGAAAGACGTAAAAAAAAATCAACTCTCATATTCTCTTCTGTTGCTCAATGTTTTATTTATTATTCTATGTGAAAACTAATATAGTTTGTTCTGTACGATGTTCAAATTTCTAAATCTATAAATCTCCGTGCGTCAGAATCGAAACATTAACTTCCTCTCTCTCCATGGATGCTGCCTGACCCACTGTGAGTTTTAGCATTTTGTGTTTTCAGTACATATTCCAACATCTGCAGTAGTTTGCTCCTGCTTTCTAAATCTATAGTTGTTTATACACCATTGTGACATATTGTATGTTAATTTTAATTATCTATCTCTAATGTTTTGTCAAACATGTAGTGTGGTCTGACCTCGATATTATCTGCAAATGTAGTTTTTGCCATGGTACAGTCATAGCACTGTTACTGACTTGAAAAATTGTAGATTTATTCTATTTATGTTTTTAGCCACTAATCTAGGCTGACATTTCAGTGCTGTATTGAGGTCTGCTGCATTTTGAGCATCTGTCTTTCATGTGAATGTGAAAAATTTCATGGTTTATGAATTATGTATTTTACAACAATTTATAATGCTCCAAACTGGAATGGAAGAGTTCTTTCCGATGTCTCAGGAAGCAGAAATGTTCTGCAGGATAGGAACATCTATATAAAAAAAACAAAAATAAAGCAATTGTGAATAGATAAATTACAGAGCTTGTCACTTAGTTTACAGAAGCTTTTGAAACATATTTGAAATATCCAGAGTTCTGTCAGTATAATATTAATGCAAATTTATGCATGAAATTTGATATTCATGGAGTTTCTCAGTAGTTCCAGTTGCATTGTAAAAAGACAGTATAAAAACAATCCTTTTAATTATACAACACTGATAAATCACATATGTTCAGTGGTTCAGAGCTGCAGAAAGCCCAGTACCTAATGCTGCTGAATTTTTAATCCACTTGTTTAATTCAGATTATCCTTTGAAATTATTGTATTAGAAGGTGTACATTTCCCAATAAAGAATAACAGACAGCTCTAGAACTTGTTATCATGTTACACTATAAATTGAATGCAATCTTAAAAAAAAAATAGGCATTGTGATTTAAAACAAGGCAGATTTCTACATTTTTGAAACTATCTGGTGGCCTATAGATTACACCAAGCAATGTAATTGCATCTTTTTGTTCCTTCACTTCAGCCAATAAATTCTGACCTTGAACCCTCTGGATTGTTCTCCCTTTCTTTAACTAATTATCTGCAAAAGCCTTTTTTTTGACCTTTCCTAATTGTCTGAACATGTTGTAGCCAGAAATATGTATCACCTAATCCTGCTCTTACTTGAGCCAGGTCTATGCTACGTTAATGTATAATGTCATCATTTTAACTGGCAGCTTGTGCCTGTAACTCATCAAAACCTTGCTCATGATAAGCTGTATAATTAGAAATTGCAGAAGCGCTGGCCATATATTTTCAGTCTTAAGGAAAACTCAGGTGGTGAATTTCAAATGTTACTCCCTTGTTCAAAAAAGTTTACTAGGATAAGCCTAGCAATCGCCTCCCAGTTTATCTTTGATAAAGCGGTAACTTCTTAAAATCAAACAATAATTCAGAATAGAATTAACAGTCGCAGGTAAAAATGCATTAGGGCATGCCAGCATGGATTTCTTGTGGGAAAATTGTATTTAACTGACTTACTGGAAATTCAGTGACGAATTAATTGTGAGGATTGATGTGTACATGGACTTCCAAAAGGCAATAGATATAGTGTCACAGAATAAACTTGCAAGAAAAGTGAGAGCTCTTGGAATAAAAGGGGACAGTAACTACATGGATATAAAATCTGGCTGAATAATAGGAAACAGAGTAATGGTTAATGCATATGTTTTGGATCGAATGAAGGTGTTGTAGTTCACTGGAAAGCTGGTGGCTGAGAGGAGACCTGGTAGAGGTCTACACAATTATGCGAGGCATAGGTGGGAAAATGTGCAAGGGAAGTTTTTCATGCAGAGGGTGGTGGGAACCTGGAACGCATTGCCAGAACAGGTGGTGGATGCAGGCACGTTCATGACATATAAGAGGCTTCTGGATAATTACATGAATAGGCAGGGAGTAGAGGAATATGGACCTAATAAGGGCAGAAGGTTTGTTTTCTTAGTTTAGTTATGGCATGATGTTTGGCACAGGCTTGGAGGGCTGAAGGGCCTGTTTCCATGCTGTACTTCTCTTTTGTTCTTGTTGTTAGTGGAGCTCCCCAAAGGTTGGGATTGGACCCATGCTTTTCTTGATGCATATTAATGATCTGGATCTTGTGTACAAGAAAACAGTTTCAAAGTTTGCAGATGTTACAAAACTTAGAAGCATGTAAACTGAGAGGAGAATGTGTGTAGACCTTCAAAAGAATGTAGCCATTAGTGGAGTGGGCAGATAGATGGCAAATGATGGTCAGTGTGGAGTGGTATGAGGTGATATATTCTTACAGAACATGGAAAGATAGTATAAAATAAAGAGCACTAAACTAAGTGTTTTGCAAGAGGAGGAGAGACCTATGTGTTTATGTGCATAAGTCATGAAAGGGACGGGACAGGTGGAGAGAGCAGTTAATAAAAACATACAACTTTTTAGCCTTCATTAATGGGAACATAAGGAATGAGAGAAGGAAGTTATACTGAACTTGTAAAAGACCCTACATAGATCTCAGCTGCACATTTGTGTACATTTTTGGGGGCCTGATTTCAGGAAGGATATGAGTGTATAAGAGATTGAAGAGATCTCTAGGTGGTTCTTATGACACATATGAAGGCTTAGAGAATATTTTCCTTGCAGAGGAGAAAAGTTACGTTAGATATGATAGAAGATTTCAAAATCACAATGGTCTAAACTCTGTAGGTAGGGAGAAACTCTTCCCATTTGTAAAATGATTGAGAACTGGCACCAATTTAAGGTAACTTGCAGAAGAAGCAAATGTGAGGCAAGAGGAAAGCTTTTTCGCGTAAGTAGTTTGGGTCTGGAATACACTGCCTTGAAAGTATGGTGGAGGCATTTTCAATTAAAGCATTCAAGAGGACGTTAGATGGTTATTTGAGTTAAAACAATGTAAGGGCTACAGAGAAAGGCAGAAGGATAGTGCTAAGGCATATTATTAATTTGGTGAGCTGGTGCAATTAAGATGGGCCAAATAGATTTCTCCTCCCTAACAATTAGATGTCACTTTGGCTCCTACCAAAGTGCTTTTTTTTTCACACACAACATAAAGAATTGTGATACATTTTATTGGAATTATTTTTGCGTGAAGATTTGCAGAAGACTTGGTTTCCCTAGCTAATACATAAGTCATCTTGATTCCAAAGGAAGCCATGACAGAATTTTCAAAAAGACACTCCAAGACTGTTGAGTTTTAGTCAGTATGTTATCAAACCTTGACTTTCTACAATTACAGACTAATAATATATGTTTCACATTCTGTATTCCAATAAGTTGTCTTGCTAGCATGTATTTCGAAGTTAGGATAGAAAGTCTCAGGAGTCTATTAAAAAACCATAGAATGGTTTCAGCACTGAAGGAAACCATTCTGCAATGTTATTTCTGTGTCCTTTTCCTGTAGATGGACTAGAATATTCACTCAAAAGATTTGAAAATTATAGGTCTTGGTACTTAACTAGTTGACAGTAGGAATTATGGACTTTATTTAGATCTTTAGTTACAACTTTGGCCTAGAATTTGTGGTCAACAGTGAATCGATGGCGTTCACCATTGATCTCAAAGAACACTCTTCACAGGGACCTAATCTGTCTCTTTTGCAACGATTTCTCCTTACCTGATGTCCAGTTTGAATCCAACGACCAGCTAAGGGGATCTTCAGGAACCTTGCAATAGTGACGTTGTGAAGCAAGACAAACAACCCAACTATGAAACAGAACCATTTTTAACAAAGCAGGAGATAAAATCCACTGCATATCTTCACTTTATGAAAAAAAATTGGCAGACATCAGGATAAGTTATTGAGATTTAGACACCGGATTAATGTAGAAGCTGAAATCAAGCTTTAAAAAATTCAAAATTATTTTCTCCCATAATGAAACTATCTTAATTTCTGCAAATATACAGTTTGCTTTCACAGCCGGTGAAGCTGTTTCATTCTAATTATGACCTTAAGTATGGTCGGAAAGTGAAGTTGAGGATGAGATTCGATCAACCACCTATTAAATGGCGGTCAGGCTCAAGGAGCTGAGTTGCTTCCTCCTGCTTAAAGTTCTTAACACCTTATATCATTAAGAACTCTGTTGCACCCCATTCAACAGGTCTAACTGCTCAAAGGCTTTAACAGCAAGTTTAATAGCATAAAAAGGCAAGTTCTCATCAGTTCAAATCTGTGGGACTTCAGAATATCCTTTGGAGAAATGTAGAATCACTGACAGGAACTACTGGATTTCTGCATTTGACTGGGTATTTAGAGATTCCAGATAATGGTAGATTCAGAGGAGTCGTGAAAACGTGAGGTGTCAGTTTCATAATTGCTACACCTACCACAATGTCAGGGCTAATTTTTGTTGAAATTGATTTCATGGACAAAATATTGTTAAATATGACCTGAAAGAGTAAATTCAATTGAAATTATATTAATTATTAATATTTTCAATGTATTTATTTTTATAATGTCTTAATGTTTTTCTTTTAGGTGATGGCCCAGAAAAGTGACTCATTTGCATCATTATTGAGACGCTCTCCTCTAATGCAGATGGGCCCGACCAAAGACAAAATAGTCATTGGTAAAATTTTCCATATTGTGGGTGATGATCTTTATATTGACTTCGGTGGCAAGTTTCATTGTGTGTGCAGAAGACCAGCAGTTGATGGAGAGTAAGTAGCTTTGAGCAAAGTACTGAAAGTATATTGGTTGATTTTAAACTAATGCACACGTTTAAGATACAGTTCTAATTATATGGTTACCTTAGTCCAATCTGGGTCAATTACCACTCATCAGCACCCTTTTCTGGTAAGTATATTTGTTACTCTCTTCATATGTGGCATTTTCGTTATGTTTGGTTAAGTGCAAGAAGAAAAGTTTTAACAATATCTCTCGTTATCAGCAATGTGTAAGATATCTTTGCTTGTTTCTTCCCTAAGTCTTTGCAGTGAGTAGTTTCCCATTTGATAATTTCATTCTCCATCTCATTTTGCCATGCTCTCTCATCTGGGTTGACTGGCTCTTATCCTCTCTTACTCTCTCCTTTCATAAACTCCCGATTTCATATCCATGGCTGCCCTTTTTCCATTGCCATCTCAAGTGGTCTAATTACTCCTTTTGTATTACATTGCAAAAGCCATTTCTGATAACTTTTATGTTTCATTTCTGCTCACATCGTCTTTCCATATCCCAATTCTACTTGCTTCTGCCTCTATCCTTGAAAGAGCAAATTATAACTGTACTTTCAAAATGCCAATTGCTTAGCCTTGACCTTTGATCACTCTAATAATTTTGTAGCTATTGATTAACTCCTATTCACAAATTGCATCCTTGAGTCCTGGTCCCCAGTAGAATATTTACCCAACCTCTTCTGCATTCCAGGCAGACGTGAATGGACAACTGATTTCAATCACCTCCATTTACCGATGCCAGTTCTGCCCAAAACACTTAAAATATTCTTTGGTCCTGTCTTCTGTTCACACAGCTCATTATTACAGAAGAGAGCACACTGGAATACACAGAGCCCCAACTTCCTCTTAACAAAAACAAACGAAAACTAGAAGTGGTGGAGAAACTGAGAAGGTCCTATATCCCTCAATTTTCAGGTCGCAATCCTTCCCATCATGCATCTTTGTAGTAGCTGTCAGATCATATTTGTTTAATCCAAGTGCAATCAATTCCTTTACTCTGTTGCAAATGCTATGTGCATTCTGATTCAGAGTCGTTGGTTTTATCTTTTTGTTATCTTTGTCACATATAGTCTTGACTGTTGGTGCATTCTTAGGTTTATTTTCTGCACATCTTTGCTGTTCTCTGACTCTCATTTCCTGTTTTACTAATTTGTTCTGTTGCCTTTACTTGTGCCCTTGAACTGCAACAACTACAAGATTAATCTCTCACCACCATTGTTTAGATTAAATTCTTCCTACTTATCAAGTTATATGGTTTGCTAGAATGCTGGTACTAGCATAGTCCAGGTGCAAACTGCCCCAACTGTACAGTCCTCATTTTTCCTAGCACTGGTGCCAATACCTCACAAACTGGAACCCATTTCTCCCATACCAGCATTTGAATCATGTATTCATTTCACTAATCTTATGTGCCTTCTGCCAAATAACATGTTGCGCAGGTAATAATCTGATTCTAATTATCCATGGTGTTCTACTCTTCAGTTTGATACTTAGTTCCTCACGCTGTCTAAGCATAACCTCTTTCTTGGTCCTATCTCTGGCATTAGTATCTAGATAGATCATAATAACTGGGTGCACCACTCACATTCCAAAATACCACCTCTAAGTTCCTGTCCAGCCCTGAGCAGGAGACTTGAACCCTTACTTTTAGTTGACATTATAGTGTTCTGGACTCATAGTCTGGCCTGTACAGAAGATTCTGGATTAGTGGTGCTGGAAGAGCACAGCAATTCAGGCAGCATCCGAGGACAGGCAACATCAGAAGATTGTTCATCTCCATCGTTATACTATCTTCAACTAGTACATTAACTATTTACTGCTGGAAATGTGTTGCTGGAAAAGCGCAGCAGGTCAGGCAGCATCCAGGGAACATGAGAATCGACGTTTCGGGCATAAGCACTTCTTCAGGAAGGGCTTATGCCCGAAACGTCGATTCTCCTGTTCCCTGGATGCTGCCTGACCTGCTGCGCATTTCCAGCTCTGATCTCCAGCATCTGCAGACCTCACTTTCTCCTCATTAACTATTTACTGTTTACTTGCAACCCCCTACCGATGCCACTTAAAAGGCATCCTGAAACAATATGCCCTGCTCAGCCTGCTCCTCATCCCTACAAAACTTGTTTGTATTCGCACAGGTAAACCCCTCAAACTTGCACTGGCAGAGGCTCCGGCAGTAGATTATTGTCCAACTTTGCCTCACTGTGGCACCCTGTAGGCAGAATTGGACTTAACTATATTAAGGGACATGACTGCCTTCTGGAGCAAAGTATCTCTCAGTTTCTCCTCCTTCCTGACATGTTTTCAACTCTGCTTCAAATTCAATAATTCTGATATAAAGTTCCTGGAATTTTAGCCATTTGCTCTAGTTGTGTTTGCCCTGGACCACTTCCAGGTCCAAAATCCCTCACATACCACGGCTGCAACACTAAACCTGTCCCATTACTGTCTGTGTGTTATTTGTTAAATATAATTAATTTATACACTCGCATGATACTAATTGCTTTTCTTACCATTTTTCTGTGTCTATTAAATGTTATTATCACTTAAAACTGAAAATTATACACTCTATAATTAAACAGGAAACTGTCTTCAGTTTGATAGTAAAGTTTTAGACCCTCCCTAACTCTAATGTCCTTAAACAAGCTATTTACACAGATACTTATTCTAAACACATGCAGGCTGGTCAGCTTAATGGACTCTGAAATGGCACTTTTTAAAAATTCTGACCCCCAGCAGTTGAAGTGGTGCTGTCCAAATAAGTTAGGGAAAGTAAAAGCACATTTTAATCCACCACTTCACCAAATTTTCATACAAACCAAACTTGCAAACTGTCCAGTCTATATTAGCTGCTCTCAATTCGTTTGGTGCATCTGTGTCATAGTCATGTTACAATTAGACATCATACTCCTCATTTGTCAGCAGCCTTATAATCACATGGTAAATGCAAAAATACACGTTTAGAAAAACACTTGGGCCAATTTGAGAAATAACATATTCTGTGAAATTCTTTTCTGAATTCTCCATCTACTTCTGACGGCCATCAAAACTAGTTCAGAACATAGTGACCACCATAAATAGAATACCCTAATTGTACAGTTATTTCCACTAAAAAAATGCTTAAGGCAAAATGTAGGTTACTGCCATACAGGCATTTTATTCATATTAATTCGCAGGCTGAGGGCATCACTGCCCATCCCAGAGGGCAGTTAAGAGTTAACCACATTGTTGTAGTTCTGGAGTCACATATAGTCCAGAATAGGTAAGGATGGCTGTTTTCTTCCTTAAAGGACATCAGTGAACCAGTTTTTGGAATCTGATGATATTGACTAGTACCAAGCACCATGAAAGTCATGGTGCAAAGTAATCAATGCAAATAAATTCTGGCTCCTGGAAATGAGATGCTGCCAAATTAATCAATTTTAAGCTCAGAGTAAATGATAGCAGAGAAGGGAAAAAGATCTGCCTCTCTTAGCTTATACCTAAGTCATTACTGGACTTCTAAGATGTCAGGCTAAAATGGTGCTCTCCAAATAGATTAGGGAATGCAATATCTCTTTCCCTCACTTCACCCAACTCCCACACTAACCAAAGACCCAGACTTTCTAGTCTGCTATCAGCTGCTCTCAGTTCATCTGATCAATTGTTATAAATGCATGTATAAATGCCGGACCAGTTTGAGAGAAATGCAATTCTGGAAACTTTCACCTTGACCCTTAAAGATAATCAAAACTAATTCTGGAGTACATCTCACAAAATCCTACCTCTCTTTTGAAATACTGTGTTAGCAATTTGAATCCAGGAATTTGTCCAGTTCCTAAAGGCATCTGAATTGTAATGCATACATCCAATCATGTTACAGTTCATCACCCTAGCATTGCGAAAACTGTTATTGGTGTCTCAAAATGTGTGACTGTGATAAACAAATCTCTCATCTTTCTCAACCTGCCTGCAACTTATTACATGGTTACCTCACCAGCACCCTCATGATTTTTCTCAGTTGCTTAGCACTCATCTATTTACCAAAAAGGTTCTCCTTACGACCTAAATTAGTATGTGGTATGAGGAGGTGATGGTGTAGTAGTGTTATCACTAGGCTGTTAATCCAGAGATCCAGGTACTTTTCTGGGCACTTGAGTTAAAATCACTCCTTGGCACATAATATTGGCCATGCAACCATTACCAACTTAGAAGAAATCTGGTTCACTAATGTCCTTTAAAAAAGAAAAACTGGTCTGACCAAATGTGACTCCAGACCCTCAGCAATGTTGTTGTTGACACTTAACTGCTCACTGAGCAATAAGTGGGCCTAGCACCCTCATGCAGTGAATTAATGAATGGGAAAAAAAATTCTTATGCCCTTCCACGACATTAAAGAAGTTCATCAAATACGTTCAATGAAATTATGAGATAAGATAAACAATTATATAATTGTTTTGTGTATTAGACATTTCAGTGCCGAAGAGAATAATATAATTAAAAAACATTCTAAGTACTACAAATTTATCCAAAATTTGCTACATTATACCCTGTTGCATGCCCAATCCAACTAACCCGTTACGCTGACATTGCTGAATTACTTGGTTTTGTAGTTTCCAACACCTCAAGTTTAAAATTCTTTAATTCGTGTTTAGATTACTTCATACCCTCCACTTTGACACAGCACATTGTAAGCATGAGATTTTTCTGCAATTAAAGCATCGAAAAATAAGTTTCTCATAGATTTTGTAACCAAGCATCTTTTTTAGTCGAATGCGTCTACTTTTGAGCTGATTTCAGTTCCTATCTACTAAGGGGCAGTTCGGAGCAGCACTAGTATATGCAGAACCTTCTACCTTGTCTAAAGGTGTTTTAAGAAATTTCACTTTCTAATCATAGGTTTTTGAATTTTGCAGATTATTACAGTACAATTTTTGTTATGATTAGTTAGTAACATTGATTTATGGCCAGCTATTAAGCAGATAGGAAAGGGTTACAATCTATGGTTGAGCTGAAGGATTCAAATTAGCAGTTAACTCAGGCAAGTAAAAGTGGCTTTATACTTAAAGAGATGACTTTAGACTTCTTTGCTGGCCTATCACACGCACTGAACGTTGTGCTGGCTGGAGGTAGGAGTAAAAGGCTTTTCTTATGATTGCACTTCCTAGACTATTTAGTCCGCATTCAGAAGAGAACAGTGGCTGCAGACAAAAGCTGTATACACTGTACAAACAGAGCACCAAAGCAGCAGTACACTGACTCATTCTTCGCTGTGTGTGAGAACTGAGGGGGACTCTATTCAGTGCCTTTGTGCTAGTGTCTGTCAACAGCACTGTTTGAGGCAATGGCTATTGTGTTTGCCAATGTTTCTTATTGACCTATGTCTCAGCTTGTAATGTTCCCAGGGTTGGACCTGTGAGTGAAAGAATATTTGGAAAGGGTAATAGTGGACCAAATGCATTTCAGAGTACTCTCAACTGAACTATTAAATCTGAACTACGGTTTGCAGTAATGCAAGCAGGTAATTACATAGTCACAGCTGCAGTACACAATAATGTCTTTTGACATCTGATAATTACTTTTTAAAAAGATTTACCTTGTGGTTTGGTATGTCAGTTTTCTTTGTTAGTACTAATGATATTGCCAGGAAATAGACAATGAGTTTTGTTGGCAAGTCAGAAGCATGGAAACTTTTTAGAAATTATTATATTTATAATTAAAATGTTAGTATTTTTTATATTGTCTTCAATGGTATAAATTCAGTAGTTAATCTGACTTTCTTACTAACTGTACTTGACCTTGGCTGAGTGCCAAAGTCTGTTCATATTGGTTTTAGATTCAACTGTGAGAATTCTTGTGGCTTTATGCATCTTGGCTGTATACTTAGCAATGCTTGTGGCCTTTCCTACCTTTCTGGGAAAGAACAAACCAACCCGAACACTAAACAAAACATGGCATTTCTCCCATCAGGCTTTCCAGTTGTGTTGAAGGTCTCTGTCAAAGGTGTAGCTTTGTAGTGATTCACTACACTTACCACACAATTACAGTCAATTTTCCTAAAGTTTGCAGCTGGTCAGTACCAAGTAGCGGGAAACTACACATTCCATACAAAAGGTTGAGGATTTTCACCTCTGAAGATTGTATAAACCTGTTGCTGTCTCTCCACATTGCCAAATAATCAACGGCATCAAGTATAATTCTCTGCAGTGAAAATCTATTAACTTCTGTTTCAAAGAAACTGACTAGTTTGTTTGGTATAATTTAATCTTTACATTTGTTAAAGAATGAGCAAAAGCAATAGATGTTTTAGCAAAATTGGAAAAGCATGCAGTTTTTCATGTTTTAATTTTAAGTATTTTTAGAATTTTCCATTGTAGAACTTTGCCTTTCAACTTTGCCTTTCAATGCTATTTGAGACAGTAATTCAAAAGTTCTGTTACCATTATATCTTGCATGTCAAATAAATTTCTTGTTTATTTTTAAACTTTTAGTGGACTAGTTTCATGAAGCTTTTTTTATAATTTGTTAATGGGATATTGGTTAGATCAGCATTGTTGTCAATGTCTAATTGCTGTTGAGAAAATAGTGGCAAACTGCCTTGTTGAACCATTGCAGTCCTTAGTATTGTGGGCATACCTACATTCCATGAGGAAGACAAAGTTAAAAATCACATAACACCAGGTTATAGTCCAACAGGTTTAATTGAAAGCACTAGCTTTCGGAGCACCGCTCCTTCATCAGGTGTTTGTGGAGGACACAATTGTAAGGCACAGAATTTATAGCAAAGGTTTATAGTGTGATGTAACTGAAATTACACATTGAAAAATACCTTGATTGTCTGTCAAGGTATTTTTCAATGTCTAATTTCAGTTACATCACACTGTAAACTTTTGCTATAAATTCTGTGTCTTACAATTGTGTCTTCCACAACCACCTGATGAAGGAGGGGCACTCCGAAAGCTAGTGTGCTTCCAATTAAACCTGTTGGACTATAACCTGGTGTTGTGTGATTTTTAACTTTGTACACCCCAGTCCAACACTGGCATCTCCAAATCATAAGGAAGACAGTTTCAGGGCTTTGACCCAGCAACTTTGAATGGATGGTGATATAGTTCAAGATTATATGTAGTCTGGATGGGACCTTACAGAAAATGGTGTTCCTATGTGTCTGCAGTCATTGTCCTTCTATGTAGAAAATTCAGGTTTGGAAAGTGCTGTTGAGGAAAAAGGGATTTTTGTTAGCTAACTTGATCATGATGAATTTCTAAACATTTTAACATGATGGTCCCTTCATCTGCTTGATCAGCAGCCACTACTGTCTGAGCAGAAATATTTCCTAATGGAACATGCTGGTTCGGCCAGCATTCATTGCCCATGCCTCATTGCCCAGAGGCAGGTAAAGTAGTTGAGATTCAACCACATTGTTGTGGGTGTGGAGTCACATGTCCTTCCCTAAAGGACATTAGTGAACCAGATGGGTTTTTCTGACAATCAGCAATGGATTCATAATAATCATTTGACTCTTAATTCTAGATTTTTAATGAATTCGATTTCCACCATCTGCAGTGGTGGTTTTGAACCCGGGTCCCCAGAGTGTGACCTGGGTCTTTGGATTAGCAGTCCAATGATAATACCACTAGGCCAATGCCTCCCTCTCAATCTGATAAGTTCAGTCGTAGAAGAGTTTTAAAAGGTGTAACAGGAAGCCAAGAGTAAAGAAAAGGGCAGAACTGAGGGGATGACTGAAGCATACCAACATGAACTGGCTACAATGAGACAGTGTCAGCATGAGGGAAGAAATTATGCTTTGAACTGGGGTAAGGTGGGTTAGATCTAAGGTCTGCAATCTTACCATATCCAGTCAAGAATGATTAATGAAACAACTCCCTGGAGGCAGAGGCTTCACAAATATCTCCATCATCCATGATTAGAGAGCTTGTCATATCAATGCAAAAGGCAAGACTAAACCATTTGCAACAATCTTCATCCAGAAGTGCCAAATGGATGATCCATTTCTGCCTCCTCCAGAGGTCCCTGATATCACAGATGTCAGTCTTCAGAAAATTTGATTCTCCCCATGTGAGATCAAGAAACAGTAGGGGGCATTGGATATCACAAAGGCTGTAGACTCGGACAAAATTCAGCAAATAATGTTGAATTCATATGCTCTACGTATGAATTCCCTGCCATATTCTTCAAGTACAGCTATAACTAACATCTACAACAATGTAGAAAATTACCCAGGTGTGTGCTCGACACCTTGAGCAGGCCAGATCCAACTTAGCCAATTACTGCCCCATCAGTCTACTCTTGTTCATCAGCAAAGTGATGAAAGAGGTCATTAACAGTGCTGTCAAAAAACACTTGCTTAAGTGATGCGCAGTTTGGGTCCCAGCAGATCTGCTCAGTTCCTGACCTCACCATAGCCTTGATTCAAACGTGCACAATTTCAGAGGTCCACCCACATGTGACTGAGTGTGACATCAAGGGACAAGGGAAGGTTGTTGTGGTTGTTAAAGTTCATTCTTCACAGCTCCAACTAGTGTTCCTCATGGTAGTGTCCTGTCCCAACCATCTTCATCTGTTTCATAAAGGACCTTCCCTCAATCAAAACGTCAGAATTGAGTGTATTCACTGATGTAAAGCTCACATCATTTTATTTTTCTTTATTTTGGATTGTGGATCAAAAGGAGAAAAGGATGCTAATTTAAGCTGTGGGAACTAGAAGAAGTTATTGTAGGTTTAAAACAATTTTGTGGAAAGCATTTTCAAGTTACATTTATAATGTTGCCTTGTTTAAGCAGTTGGGGGTGATTACTAGACTTAATGGTACCATGGGTATGTATTTAAGGCAGTTTTTCCCCAGGGGGAGTTTATTGATTGGATTTTCAAACAGGACTGGTTGTGTGGGTCAGAGGTGCTCAGCATGACAACAACTTTCTGGTCGACCCCTGGGCAGGTGGACAGCCAGTGTGTGAACAATTCACCAGAAGAATGCCTCCAGACTCTAAAAAGGTGGCAACCTCTCTCTCCTTGCAGTGATATAATGAAGAATTGGAAGGTAGCTAGCTATTTTCGTTCACCATTTTTCCACTGCCCCTAACCAATGCCTGAACAATTGGTGAATTGAGAAAACTTGGAATGAAGATAATCAGAGATCAGAAGGACTTTGATCAAGCAAAAGGATATGTAACTGAATCCTGTGGACTGGAGTTATTGAGCTGCATTCCTTATTTTTTCTCCCCATAACACTTTTATTTTCATTGTTTGCATCACTCTGCATATATATGTAGGGATTTGAGAAGGTGTAGAGTTTAATACAAAGAGTTATAAGTTGATGTTATATTTGTGGTTAGAACTGATTTATTTGTAATGAACAATAGTTTCTTGATAAATAGAAAAACCTGGTCAGTGTATTCTGTTTACCTGAGTTTGTGAGGGAGGTAAAATGGGGACTTTGAATAATTTGATTTTAACTTTTGTGACAATCTGGAAATAGTTGAGCCTGAGAGTCAACACACTTTCCCGAGTGGATCATGACAGTGAAAATTGTACAGTGTTCAATGACATTCAGGATGACTCAGATACTGAAGTGCTCCATCTTCAAAAGCAGTGAGGCTTAAACAAAATGTTCGTTTGTGCCGACAAGTGGCAAGTAACATTTGTGCCACATAAGTGGCAGACATTGGTGATCTTCAGAGAGAACTCAACCATCTCCCCTTGACATTCAATGGCATTACTATCTACTAAACTGGACTACTTAAATAAATACTGTAGCCACAAGGGCATGACAGAGGCTAGGAATTCTGCAATAAGTAACTCTCCTGACAATTCAAAATTTGTCCAACTCAAGATTATAAAGGAATACTACCAAATTTCCTGGATGACTGCAGTTCCAAAAATACTCAAGAAGTTTGACACCATCCGTGATAATGCAGTCCACTTGATTGTCAGCGCATCCACAAATGTTCATACCCTTCAACACCAATGCTCAGCAGCAGCAGTATGTACCATCTGCAAGGTGCACTACAGAAATTCACCAAGACTCCTTAGACTGCACTTTCCAAACCTACAACCACTACTATCTAGAATGACAAGAACAGCAGATACATGGGAATACCACACCTATAACCGTCCTGACTTGTAAATACTTTGCCGTTTCTTCAGTGTCACTGGGTCAAAGATTTGGAACTCACTCCCTAATGGATTGCAGAGGTTCAAGAAGGCAGCCACCAGCCTCTTGATTGCAACTAGGGAAGTGCAATAGGGAACTGCCATGGCATCCACATCCCATGAATGAATTTGGAAAGTGTTTCATCTTGAACTAGTGGAGTCGAAGAAAACTGTCAACTTAAACTTTAGGGTGGAGAAATAATTCCTATTGAATTAGTGGGTGCTTTATATTGAAATAAAATCGTGAGAGGCATAGCATTCTGCCAAATTAAATGGAAGGGTTTAAAGAGCCTGGGGTTTCATAAATTGGGTATAAGGTGTATTGGAAGCTCAAAGTGAAAGACTTGCTGTGGAATTTGCAATAAGTCCACTGACTCTATTTGCTACCTTATTGTGATGATGCTGCTCCATTAACAAAGTTACGTTGTCCTTGGCTTTTTCAAAAGTGTTGTACAAGGCAGAGTTGCCAAAATGTCTGGGTTGATCTACTAGAAGAAGCTTTTAAGTTTTAAAAAAAAACTCTTAGAATGAAAGGGAAGTAGCTAGTTCTCCCAGCCCAACTTTTCTCTGGTTTGGTTTGGCTTTGGTTTTAGCAGTCTGGTTGCTCAGAGCAAGCAAGCAGTCAGTCAGTGCTTTGAGGCTGCTGGTCAAAGAAAGAGCTATTTGGAATAAGGTGTTCCA
The DNA here is from genome assembly GCF_004010195.1 of Chiloscyllium plagiosum. NCBI lineage: Eukaryota > Metazoa > Chordata > Chondrichthyes > Orectolobiformes > Hemiscylliidae > Chiloscyllium > Chiloscyllium plagiosum. The sequence goes on from NC_057713.1 coordinate 122,185,934, forward strand.
TGCTGAACCTCTCTGCCATCTCCACTTCTCCTGTAAGCTCCTGTGTTTGATTTTACCTTTTTTATGGTATGGGGACGTGCACATATTTAGTACAGCATCATTAAGTTGGGATAGTCTGTTGGGTTTTCGGATAGGTTAAATTATTCTGTATTCTGTTCTCTTTTATGTGTGCTCCATTTGGTACTCTGAATAAGTTCTGTTTTGTTTAAAACCGAGGAGTTTTGACCAGCTTCACTCCTGGAATATCCACTTTATACCTGCTGAAAATAACACACGCACGCATATACACACACACCTCTCCCGCACTCCCACCCACACACATACTGTTTCACAGGCTTATACTCAATCACACTCTGATACACTTTACTAAGCATGCACATACACAAACATACACTTTCTGATGTGCACTCACATGTTGTCTGTCTGTCTCTGTCTCTCATGTTTGCACACAAGTCTATGAGGTGAGTTTGTATTCTATTTTGGTCAAAAAGTGCACAATCTGCAGTCAACCCATGTAATATTTTATCAATTCCTACTTTGTAAATAGAACCAGTCTGACTCAAGATTGTGATACAGAGAGACTCTAACCTCACACCCTTAATGCATTGTCTGAGCTGACATGTCACTTTCTTTATAAAACTAAGTTATCTCGAGAATGTGACTTAAAAGAAGTTCTGGGATTTACATATAAATGAACCAAAACCTTCAACCCATTATATAAAAAAAATGAAAGACTTAGCAATATAGGTTTGTTTAATATATCATTTCAGTTGCATGACACTATAATCTTTTGCTATTAATTCTGTCTTATGATCCTGTTCCACAGCTACCTGATGAAGGAACAGCATTCTGAAAGCTAATGCTTTCAAATAAACTTGTTGGACTGTAACCTGGTGTTATGTACTTTTTAACTTTGTTTTAATCAGGCACTATACACCTTTCAGACTAAACATGAAGTCCAACAAATTCTGATTATAACGTCCTCATCTGTTTATACAGCATCTATTATTAATAATTCTGTCTTATTTATATCTTCAGTTTTGTTTTTTGTTTCTTTGTCCATAGCCATCTCCTTTTGTCTCATATTTCAGCTGATTTGCTTTTGTTCTCTCCAGGCTTCCGCCTCATCATAGACCTGCTCTTTAGTTCACCCTCTCCTGTTTTGCTGCTTCCTTTTATATAAGGAAATATTTGACCAGTTGGGTGCCAAGGATCCCCACTGGCAAAACTGAAGTTAATGGGATCAGCAGGAAACTATTTGGACTGATACTAACCAAAAAGGAAAATGGTAATGTTGGATGGCAAATCATTCCCATGCACGCACCCTCTCACAGACAGGCATATGCTCGCACCCATCTCTCTCTCTCTCTCTCTCTCTCTCTCTCTCTCCCTCCCTCCCTCCCTCCCAGGCATGCACACATATAAGTCTCGGGGGTGAATTTGCATTTGCATAATTGCTTTTGCAGATACATTATTTTGTTCAAAAAACACACAATCTGTCAGCAGTCAATTTTTTTTATAATCTATGTGACATTTTATAAATTCCTACTTTGGAAGTAGAACCAGTCTGACTCAAGATTGGAATATGTACAGACTTTAATCTCGCACCTTTAATGCATTGTTTGAGCTGAGCGACGATGTCACCTTTTTGTTATAAAACTTTAAGTTATCTCGGAATGTGACTTGAAAGAAGTTCTGGAATTTACATATTAATGAATCGAAACCTGCAAGCCATTCTAAAAGATGGTAAGACTTAACAGCAATCTAGGTTTGTTCAATATATTGCATTAATTGTATGACACTATGATCTTTTGTTATAAATTCTGTGTCCTATGATCCTACTCCATTTGCTGCCTGACGAAGGAGCAGCACTCCGAAAGCTTGTATTTCCAAATAAACCCGTTGGATTACAATCTGGTATTTGTGATTTTTTAGCTTTGTCCATCCCAGTCCAAAACCGGCACCTCCACGTCATTCTCTGTGTCAACAGTTTTCCTGATCGTAAGTGTCAATTGTTGTTCATTTAAGACTGGAACAGGGATGAAGGACTGAATGCTGCTTCCTGTGTTTGTTGTTTATTCTTTCATGGGTATGGACATTATTGGCAAGGCCAGCATTTGTTGCCCATCCTTAATTGTTTTTGAGAGCGTGGTGATGAACCCCTGTAGTTCATCTGGTGTAGATGCATCTGTAGGAAGGAAGTTCCAGGTTTTTGATTAACTAACAAAAATATAGTTGTAAATCAGGATTATGTGTGTTACATGATGACAGTGATTGCGAGGAACTCAGAATAAAAATGGCGTTGATTATATGATCCTGCAACAATTTCTAATTCAGTAAGTTATTGTTCTTTTCACCATTTGTTGATGTCAATTAAGGCCCATGGCATGTGCACAGATCCTCCTTGTGAGAATATCAATTTGGTCTCTTGATCAGCTGCTATAGGGATCTACCAGATGGCAGTGACTGACTGATTCAGACTAAAATTCAGTTGAGTGAAAGGAAAAGAACAAACAGGTTCTAGGCCTGAAAGAAATGTGAAACTGGGGGTGTATGGTGTTCAGGGCACCAGCCTGCATTGTTTTAGCCTGGGAAAGAATGTCAAGGCTAGCAGGAAGACCACAGCAAATGAAATGATGTCTTGTTCAGTGCTACTAACCTCAATTCTGCGGAGGCAGTCTGTCTCTAATGGAATTAAGTTTGAGCTGTGTTTCATGTGTTCGTGCCGTCACCTGACTTTTTTTTCATTTTGAGCAATTTGCTTCGTTATTTTTACTGAAGCGTTTTTTGTGGAGGGGGTGGTGGTGATTAAATGGCAATGCCACAACAAAAACTAATTAGAGATGAAACATTTATAAAAAAAATTGGCCTTGCATATTTTTGATATTCCTAGATAAAAGGGATAATTAACTTGTAACCAAAGCCACTGATTGGGTTTAAGAGCTGGGACAAACTTCAAATTTAGCAAAAAGGAAATTACTAAATTATTCTCCACCACAAATGTGTGGAATAGGTTTAAAAAGAGTAAATGAAAACCAGTAACAACAAATCTATTTATGGTATGTAATGGAAGTTTCATTATAATGTCTTCCAATCTACACTTTCTGGTCTATGCTACTTCTTCCTCGGTTTAATAAGAGTTTATTGATTATATTGTTCTGACTGTAACAAAGGTAAACTATCCCTCTGTCTTTTTTGACAGCTTTGTATGCAGTTGATCATTCATCCTTTTTAACGCCCCTCTACTGCCTTACATCTGGGAGGACTAATGTCACCTTTGTTTCAGTCCTATGTTTCTAATCATTTCCAGATTATCGCCTGCAGTAGTTTGCCCTCTTGCTGTTGAATCATTACATCTGGAGCTTTCAATCCTTGGCCTCATCATATTTATCATCTACACGCTGCCCTTTGGTGACATCATCCAAAAGTACAGAATTCATTTTCATATGTGTATTAACGATACCCATTCCACCTTACTATCACCTCTGTCAACTCCTCGACTACCACTAAATTCAGACTGTTTCTCTGGCATCTACTACCGATGGAGCAAAAAATTACTTCCAATTACAATATTGAGAAGGCAGAAACCAGTATTTTCATACCCCTTACTACTGACTCTATTTTCCTGCCTACCATGGTTTGAGACTAAAAGCAGTGATTCAGTTCATAGCATTTTTGCCTTTGTGACAGTTTTGGCTTCAAGTTGAGGATTTAGGCTCAAAAATTAAGGCAGACATTCTACTGCAGTACTTTGTCTTTGCCAGTGCAGCACACAGTGATTGCATTACATGCATTACATTGAGTCCTCAAGGTTCCTGATCTGGTGGATATGAAGAAGAGCTGTCCCTGCTTCCCTGCCTCAGTCAACATCATGCAAAGGGATATTCGGTCCTTATCATATTGCAATTTGTCCAATTTTGCTGAGTGCAAAATTGGCTATCATGTTTCCTACATTACCACAGTGATTATAATTCAGAAGTACTTTGTGAGCTCAGTTGCACTTTAAGATGTCTGGAGGTTGTGAAAAATACTATATAAATGCACATTTTTCTTCTATATTTTTGTTCATCACACTTGAACTTCAAGATGAATTTCCGGCCGCACAATTCCAACTAAGCCTATTTGTACCCCACCATCATACTATCCCTCTACTTCACCCTGTCTCAACTCACCACCTGCTGAAAACCTTAGCCACATTGTTGTTCCTTCCAGACATGTCTTTTCCAAATTATCCTAGCAGGTCTTTCATATTATAACCCCCCAAACACTTGAGGGTATCCAAAACTCTGTTGCCTGTATCCTCAAAGACACCAACTCCTGTTTGTCTATTAATCCTGTGCTCTCTGATATTGACTCTGAGACATCCAAAGTTTTGATTTTAAAATTCCCATCCTGTTTTCAAATCCTTCCATGTTATTCTACGGTGGATACCTCCCTCTGAGGTATTTGTGCTTATGTATTAGGACCCCAATAGCATCCATAGTTTTAATTGCACCCCCATTGGGTTGTTTCTAGCTGTCTAGTTTAAATGCAGTTTAGTTTGTGAGAGGAAGCATAAGTAATTTAGACTTAATTAGCACAAGATGTAATGTAATGGTGGTTCAGAGTGCATACTTTGAGGCGCATTCTCTAATATTTGCATATGTGGATCACGCTAAAATAGCTTGTAAATACCATAACTATTTTCAAGCCAAAATGGATAAGGTTGATTCAAAGGTAGATTACCCAATAACTCAGCAATCTTATTTCCACATAAGAAAGTTAAATACCTTAATAGTCAGCTGTTATCCTTTGGTTTAATTTCATCATAATTTAAACACATTGTTCAGCTTTGATTAGTGGCAACATTCTCATTTCTGTTAAGGTTGAATGTTCAAGCCGTACTCCACAAACTTGAGAAAATGATTTAAGCTGAACTTGATGCAGTATGAGCATGAGCACAATGCTCTTTGAGATGTCATCTTAAACTGGGGTTTCATGGTGCTGTTGGAGAAAGACAATGGAAAATAGAAGAACTACAAGGAGTGGTTCTATAAAGCTATCCTGTCATTAAGCATAAACATGATTGATTGAACATTTCAATTACTTTTATTCAGCATAATCTGTACGCCACTGGAAATCAGTAATCCTTCAATGTCCACCTCAAACATATTCAATGACTGAGTCCACAGCCCACTCTGGTAGAGAATTCCAAAGATTCACAATCTTCTCAACAAAGGAAAAAATCTGTTCATTTTGAATCCAAGTGACAGCCTCTTTAATTTCAAATTGAGCCTCCTGGTTCTAGACAGAGAATGCACCTCACCTCTATCTTTCAATATTTTGTGAGTTTCAATGAGATCATCTCTCATTCTTCAGAACTGTTGAGAATACAGGCCCAGTTCGCCAATCTCTTTTCATAGGAGAGTCCTATCAGCCAGAGAACCAGTCTGGTGAACCTTTGTTTCACTCTCTCCGTGGCAGTTATATCCTTCCTGAGATAAGGAGACCAAAACTGCACACAGTGCTCCAGGTACATTCTAACCAAGCTCCTTTCCAATGAAGCAAGGCTTCACTACGCCTGTACTCGAATCTTCTTGCAATGTAGGCAAAAAATTCCGTTACCCTTCCTAATAGCTTGCTGCATCTACATTTTAGCACCTAGGTTCATTTTTGTACACTTTCAAACTTCTTACCATTCAAGAAGTATTCTGCACATCTATTTGTCCTGCCTAAGTGCGACTTCAAATTGTATTTGTCTGAGTAACTCCCATCTAACCTGCAGAGTGTGTGTGTGTGTGCACGCGTGTGTGTTCTCAGTTACTAATGATTTAAGATGATCTGACACAATGCCATATTGACAGTATTATAAGCAGGATAGCATTAAATTTCAAAGTGATATTAATATCTTCAGTGAATGGGAAAATTTGTAGTAGTGGGATTTCAATACAGTCAAGTATGGAGTCACAGAAACAGTGCAGTTGAATAATTCTGAACACAGAGGCATAGAAATTTGGAACCGGTTCAGCAAATGGCAGTTGATTAGAGTCAATTTTGAAATTTTCAATTCAAAGTTGACCTGATCTGATGCCTTTTAGTCCCTCTCTGACCCTTTGTCACCATGTGCGTGCCTTCCTGTTCCATAGTAGTCATTTTCTCACAAAACCCCTGTGTAATCACAATAAGACTTCCTCAATTTCCTAATACAATCTTTTGGCAGTAACTGGCTACGCATTATTTGACCTCCTCATATTTGGCTGCAGCAGCACATTAACTTTCTGTGATTTATGGACAAGGGCACGCTAATCGTCCTGCACAATAATATTTAATAACTTTTCACCATTTGAAACAATCATTCTGCTTTTCTTTTGTCACTACAAATGTAAATCACATTTTGCCATATATTCTATCTGCCAATGTTTTAAATATAAAACACCAAGTATATGGTGTTACGCAAACACTGTTAGAGTTAGCATCTTCACGTTACAATGTTATAATATCCAGTCAGAAAACTGACACAGCGGCAAAACATCTCTGCATCTGAATGTGTGGACAAGGCAGGGAATGAGGATTTTAATCTGTCTGTGTGATGGTTCTAAATCTCTTCTGCAAATGGAAATTCTCACCTGGTTGGTTGTAATTTTTTCAGACTGTCATTACAAGATTGTGTGACTTATCAATATATAAAGCACAGCAATGTCTTCCTATTTTTTGACCACTGTGATTCACATTTTTCCACATTACATTCTATTTGCCAATTCCTTGCCCATTCAGTCAAACGTCCATTTCCCTGTGCAGCCTCTTTGGTCCTTCTCACAGCTTTATATCCTATCTAATGTGGTATTCTTAGTGAACCTGGAGACATCACACTTGTTCCAATCCCTTAACTTATTGATATAAATTGTAAATAGCTGTATGTTTAACCGTGAAATTTGTGGCACCCCAGGAATATAGCTGGCCAAACTGAATATTCACCCTCTTTATTGTCCACAAGCCATAGTTGAGAGTGTATGAGTGTGTGTGCATACGTGTATGTCTGTGATTGTTTGTGTGTGTGTGTGTGTGTACACAGAAATATAGTTAGGAACAGAAAGAGGAGACTCAGTCCTTCAAGACTGCTCTTTCATTTCACCTGTTGGCTGATACGACTGTGGCCTCTACCCTACATTCCTGATGACTTTTGTCTCCCTTGTTAGTCCAGAATCTTTCTACCTCCACATATACAATGACTCTACCTCTCCTCTCTGAGGAAGTGTAAAGAAACTCAACCCTCTGAGAGAAAAATAATCTCCCCATATCCATCATAAATAGAAGACCTTTATGTTTTACCCTGTCCCGTTGTTCTAGCCTCTCGCACAAGAGAAAATATTCTTTCAGTATCCACCCTGTCTCGTCCCTTCAGGATCTTATGAGTTTCAATAAGATCCCTTTCCTTCTTCTAAACTCTAATGGATAGAGTCCCAGTTAGTTCAACCTTTGCTAATAAAATATACATCTTCCCCTCAGTGTCAGAGGCTGAGGGATGACCTTGTAGAGGTTGATAAAATCATGAGGGGCATGGGTAGGGTGAATAGCCGAGGTCTTTTTTCCAGAGTTGGGAGTCCAAAACTCGAGGGTGCAGGTTTAAGGTGAGAAAGGATAGATTTAAAAGGGACTTGAGGGACAACCTTTTCACACAGCTGATTCATCCATGGACCGCACTGCTAGAGGAGGTGATGAAGGTGGGTACAGTTACAATATTTGAAAGGCACCTGGATAGGTACATGAATAGGAAAGATTAAGGCGGAAATGGACCAAATTCTGGTATATGGGACTAGGGCAATTTAAGATATCTGGTTGGCATGGCATGGATGAGTTGAACTGAAGGGTCTGTTTCTGTACTGCATAACTCTGACTCTGAAGAATTAACCGAGTAAGCCTTCTCTGAACTGCTTCCAACACATTCATATCCTCTTTTAATTAAGAAGACGAAAACTGTATACAGTATTCCAGACGTGGTCTCACCAACACCCTGTACCACTCTCGCAACACCGCTCCCTTGTAATATACAGTATTCCCTTTTGCTTCTCAATCAATTGCTGCACCTGCAGACCACCTTTGTGATTCATGCAACAGGACAACCAGATCCTTCCGTACCTCAAAGTTCTGTAATTCTTCTCCATTTACATAAGATGTTGCTTTTCTATTCTTCCTGCCAAAGTTCATCTTTTTTGCATTCGACTCCATCAGATATATGTATATCCGCTTACTCACTAGATCTTTGTCTCTTACTTTGTAGATCACTTGTGTCCTCATTACTATTTACATTCTGACCTATCCTTGACCAGTGAAATTTTTAATTTTTATATCTAAGTTTGGTCTGACCTGACCTGACCCAAGCCTGTTTAGGAATCCAAATATTTTTCTGTTCATTAGTCACTGTGTATTTAAATAAATGTAGTCTCTAGCATGCGCATGTGAGTCCATCTGATAATCTTATATTGATTGATAGTAATCTTGACTGAGCTAAGAATATATTTTGTAAATGTAATAGCTGAATCACATCTTCTGTTGTATGTCATACATTGCGTTTTGTTTTGCAATCACTGGCTGGTTGACCATGTCTGACCTGAACTGTTCTGACAGAGGGTTTTGTTATTTGATATGGTCTGTCATACCCTGTACACACTGGCATTAAAATCATATCCCATGTTACTCATTTGTGTTGTAGGCAGAAAGTCCTTTTGGCATGATAGTGACATCCTTTTAGTGGGGGATACCATTTGTGTAGTTGCTACAAAACCATAATTTGCACATCGAAAAAGAAGAATTATTTTGATTGCTCCATTTCAAAGGTAAATTTGAGTGCAGAATTAAATATATCGGAGTGAAAACATTAACGTGAAAAAGTACTGAAAGCAAGAAGTACTGGAGACCACAATGAGTCAAGCAGAATCCATGGAGAGAGGGCCAGCTGATGTTTTAAGTCTTCATCAGAGCTCACTGTCTCTCCATGGATGCTGTCTGACCAGCTGTGACCTCCAGCATTTGTTGCATTCAGTACAGATTCCAACATCTGCAGTAATTTGGTCCTACAAGGTTCAAAAGTGCAAGGGAAACTAAAGAGACTAAAGATTAATGAGTCCCCAGATGTGATGGAATGCATCCTACGCTATTAAAGGAATTTGCTAATGAGATAATGGATAAAGTTAAAAATCACACAACACCAGATTATAATTCAACAGGTTTAATTGGAAGCACACTAGCTTTCGGAGCGCTGCTCCTTCATCAGGTGATTGTGAATCACCTGATGAAGGAGTGTCGCTCCGAAAGCTAGTGTGCTTCCAATTAAACCTGTTGGACTTTAACCTGGTGTTTTGTGATTTTTGACTTTGTGCACCCCAGTCCAACACCGGCATCTCCAAATCGACATAATGGATGCACTTAATCTTTCAGGAATCCTTAGATTCTGGAAAAGTCCCAGAAAATTGGAAAACTGATAATATAGCACTTTTATTTAGATAGGAAAAGAAAGATAATCAGGTAACTATAGGCCAATTAGCTTAACATCTGTTGTTAGAAAAATGTTAGCATTTATGGAGTCATAAAGGATGTAATAAAGCATTTAGGTGTGCATAGTGTGAGTAAACGTGGCTTCTTGAAGGGCAATCATGCCGAACAAATTTACTGGCATTCTTTAAGGAGGTAACAAGGAGGAAAAATAAAAGGCTAACCAGATGATATAATATATTTGGATAAAAGTCCTAGACCTTAGGTGACTTAATAAGACAACACATATATTAGCCTGAATTTGTGTTGCAAGCAATTAATAGAAGACAGAGTTAAGAAAAAGAGTGCATTTTCAAGATGCCAAAGAATATTGCGTAATGTGTCAATCAGTGCTGGGACCACAGTCATTTAGAATATATATTAATGACTTGGATGGGAAAAGCGGATGCACCATAGCCAAGTTTGAGGAGGTCACACAAAGAGGACATAGGCAAGTGGTGAGTGTAATTCAGAGTTTGCAGTGGGATATAGACGCGTTAAGCGATTTGAGTAGAAATTTGACACTTTTTTTCTTTATTCAGTCACAGAAGATAGCATCGCTGGCTAGGTCAGCACTTATTGCCCATTCCTAATTGGCCAGAGGGCATTTAAGAGTCAACCACATTGCTGTGGAGTATAATGTTGGAAAATGTGAGGTTGTGCATTTTGGCAAGAAGAATGGAGGAGCTAAATGTTACTTAAATAATAAAAGACTGCAGAATGCTTCAGAACAGAGGGATTTGAGAGTCCTTATCCATGGATCGCAAAAAGGTAGCATCCAAGTTCAGTGGATAATAGGGAAGGAAATGGAATGTTGAACTTTATTTCAAATAGAATGGAGCATAAGCTAAAACTATACAAGACAAAATTCAGATCACTGCTGGAATACTGTGAACAATTTTGGGCCCTTTATCTAAGGAAATATGCACTGGCATTGGAGGCAGTCCAGAGCAGATTCACTAGGCTGATACCAGATATGGAGGGACTATCTCAGGAGAAGTAGAGTAGATTGGGCCTTTCTTGTTGGAAAATAGAACAGTAAGAGGCAAGCTTTTTGAAACATACAAGATTCTTATGGGACTTGAAGGAGTAGATGCGGAAAGGTTAGTTCCAGTTGTGGGACAGGGCTTAGATTAGAGGACATAATCTCAGAGTAAGGGGTTGCAGATTGAGGACAGAAACGGGGAAGAGTTTCTTTTCTGGGGGTTGTGAATCTGTGGACTACTTTACCATAGGTTCCTGTTGATACTGATTATAGTGACCCAAAACTGAAATAAGGCAATCTAGGGTTATGGGGAAAAAAGCAGGACCGTGGAGCTGAAGATTATCAAAGCATACTAGATAGGCCAAATGGCCTACATCTGTCCCTATGTCTTATGGCGTTTAAAAGAATTTTTAGTTGTAGCTGTAGATTCAAATATCATAAATATGTCATCTATATATCGGAAGTATGGAAAAAGTAAGTGGCTAGTGGTCATTCCATTAAAGATACGCTTCTGATCGAAACCAGCAAAGATGTTAGCACGAACTTGTTCTAAAAGGGATCCCATGGCAACACTGATGTATTGGGAATACATGGTGTTGAAATTGAATTCAATCATGAGATGCAAAATTTAAGAGTTAGATGAAAACAGATTCCGATATTGGTATGGCATAGCTAGATTGCCATGATATAGTGAGCTTAAAAATGTGTTGCTGGAAAAGCGCAGCAGGTCAGACAGCATTAAAGGAGAAGGAGAAGGGCTTATGCCCGAAACGTCGATTCTCCTTCTGATTTTCAGCATCTGCAGTCCTCACTTTCTCCTGCCATGATATAGTGACCTAGTGAAAATGTCAGTTGTTTCCTTGAGGGATGCATGATTGAATGGGCTACAAATGTCCAATGAGAACATGGACATATGTTGCTATTGACATGTAGGTCTTGCATAGTCCTTGTGAAAGTGAGAGAATCCTTCATAATGTGAGTGGAAAACTCACTTCGAACCTGTTGCAGCAGCTCACTCAACCATTTGGTCCATTCATTTGATCAGAACCACTCAGATAAAATAGGGTATGAAGCTTTTGTGTGTCCTGTGCAGCACATACGTGTGTGGATGCAGCAAACCACAAAGTAATAATTTTGTTATGTACACCAGGCTGGTCACCACCCTTTGGCATGTCCATCAAAAGCTCTGCAATTTGTACAAAGTTAAAAATCACACAACGCCAGGTTTTAGTCCAACCGGTTTGATTGGAAGCACTAGCTTGTGGCAGAACCACCTGATGAATGAGTGGCGCTCTGAAAGCTAGTGCTTCCAATTAAATCTATTGGCCTATAACCTGGTGTTGTGTGATGTTTAATCTTGTACACCCCAGCCTAACACAGGCATCTCCAAATCATGTCTGCAATTTGTCTGTAATTATGACTGTGTACTAATGTTTAGCAGCTGACCTTATAGATATGAGCTATGTAGAATAGACTATTCTCTACTTAAAATGCATTCTGAAGATCCAAACTATGAACTTCCAAGATCTCACCCACTCTCATTCAAACTGTTAGTAATCGAGAAGAGTAATTTGCGAAGTGCATGAAAAATACTCCTCTCATTCATATGTTGATGACTCTCAGGTCTGCTGACTATAATTAATCAGCAGTGAGGGTCTCTGAATCTGTCATAATATTTCTTTGACATTGTGATGCTTTTGATATCAGTAATGAAATTGCTGACAATCTGTTTCTTTCAAATGTTACTGTTGTTTAATATTCTAAGTACTAGTTTTTTTTATCGATTTACAAAATGCACTCTATTTAGAAACTCTACAACCCAGATTGGGTCATTGTTTCTAACTCCGCATTCTTGTCTTTGTTTGGGAGGAGAGGCTTCTCCTGAAGACCCTGTTGGATTTTTAGGTGTTTGACTTTTGTTTTTGACCTTTAGATTTAGATGCCTCCACAAATGTTAACACCACCTTCATGTTTGCCCTATCAAGCCTTTTCATTATCTTAAAGACACATTTCTGTTCTAGGAAAAAGACACCAGCCTTCTTATCTAGTATTATCCTTGTGAACCTTTTTTGCACACTTTTGATGTTGTATTTTCTTTAGATAGTATGGATACCTAAACAATGCACAGTGCTCCAAACATAGTTGAACCAAAGTTCATACAAGTTTAACTCTTCTTCAGGGTGATTTGGAAGTGCTGGTGTTGGACTGGGGTGTACAAAGTTAAAAATCACACAACACCACGTTATAGTCCAACAGGTTTATTTGGAAGCACTAGCTTTCGGAACACTGCTCCTTCACTGGGTGTAGTGCTCCAAAAGCTAATGGTTCCAAATAAATCTTGAGACAGTGAGGTCTACAGGTGCTGGAGATCAGAGTTGAGTGTGTTGCTAGAAAAGCACAGCAGGTTGGGCAGCATCCGAAGAGCAGGAAAATCAATGTTTTGGGCTGGAGCCCTTCATCAGGAACCTTCCAAATAAACCTGTTGGACTAATGTCTGGTGCTATATGATTTTTAACCTCCTTCTTAGAGGAGCATGGTGGCTCAGTGGTTAGCATTGCTGCCTCACAGCACTAGGGAGCCAGGTTCGATTCCACCCTTGGGCAATTATCTGTGTGAGGTTTGCACATTTTCCCCTTGTCTGCATGGAGTTTCTCTGGCTTTCTCTCACAGTTCAGAGATGTGCAGGTAGGCAGGTTGTCCAGGTTAAATTGCCCATAGTATCCAGGGAGGTGTAGGTTTGGTGGATTAGTCATGGGGAATGTAGGGTTACAGCGATAGGGTTGTTGGGAGAGGGGTGGGGGAGTGGCTGGTCTGGGTGGAATGCTCTTCAGAGGGTGGTGGGACCAAATGGCCTACTTCTGCACTGTAGCGATTTTACAATTCCACTTGCGTTTTCACAAGAACATGAGAAATAGAAGGAGTAGTTCATAACACTCATCAGCTTTGTTCTGCCATTCAATCCAATTGTGGCCACACTGTGGGCATTTGGGCTTCAGCTCCACATTCTTGCCCAATCCTCATGTCTCTTAGTTCCCTGAGACACTGAAAAGCTATTTACTAGCCTTAGAGTATTCACCACTCTAGCTTGGAAAAAATTTCATAGACTCTTAACCCACTGAGCAAAGTAATTTTACATCTCAGTCCTAAATGATTTGTTCCTTTTTCTGAGGTTGGCCCTCAGCTTTTAGATTCCCTGACCAATGGAAACAATCTCACATCATCTCCCCAATCAAAACATCTAACCTATCAAGCCCCTTAAGAATCTTGTTTCAATAAGATTGCCCCTCATTTTTCAAAACTCCTAAAAAAAAATTCGTCCAATTTATTTAACCTCTATCATAGGGGAAGTCCCCTTTTCCCAGGATGAATTTAGCGACCATTCGTTGTATCTCTTTCAATGTAAGTATGTCTTGCCTTAAGTATGGAGACTTATCCCAAATTGTTCCAAATATAAATCATGTGTACAAATACCTAAATAACTGTAGCAAGATGTCTTTATTTCTGTGCTACAATCCCCTTGCAATAAATCTTCATTGCATGCTAACTTTGTATTCCTGATGCAACAAGGCAAATGTTTCTCCAAAACGTTTTAAGTATTGTATTTTTCCATTCTTACAACCAAAGTGAGTAACTACACATTTTCTCACATCAGATTCCATTTGCCATCTTGTTGTCCTCCTCTTACATTTCCCTACCTGGTTATAACTGGAATGGCTGCCTTATTTGACAGCAACTTCTTTTTAATCCTTTTGTGAAAGGGTATGCTTGCTAATTCAGTGACTGTTTAACTGCTGTAACTGTAAAGCCCAGTTTTCTTTTTTTTAATTTAAAACAAGAAAGTGGTGTTTGTGATACTTAACCAGTCCGAAGAAAAAGAATAAAATCACTTCAATGTTTATGGACACACAACGTTCAGGCATGCAAAATAGATTAGAAAGTGGGAAACCAAGTTAATGAATTTGAAACCCAGTAAAACTGAAAGGTTTACAACTCCTGAAGGTTGGTGTTTTGGATCAGACTCAACTCAGTGGTCTTCTGACTTGGGTATTGAAGCAGTTTAAAGATGTAAGTAGATGATTTATCTAATTCTGCGGGTAGCAGCTATTCTGTTGAGCTCTTTGTAAACATCTCTGACTGCAGCACATACAGTCAGGACACAGTAGACAGAATTTGAAACTTGCCAGTTGTCTGTAGAGAAAGGTAAAAACAGGAAATGCTGGAGAAACTCAGTAGGTCTGGCAACATCTGTGGAGAAAGAAGAATTGAAGTTTGGAGTCCAATAGGATGATTCTTCAAATTGACCATCAGTGCCACCACGCATGATTTTAAAGCTGTCCGAACCTCGTTGCATTTCATTCTTCTTCACATTCTACATTCTACCAAGAAACCTTTCTCTCCCTTTCCCGTGTTAAGGAATGTAAGCTCCAAAAGCTCTCAGATACCAATGTTGCTCTGGATTCCTCATCCCTTCCCCTTACTTCTGACTCTTGCTTTTCTAATTCCACTCATTGCTTGATATTCACCATATGCTTTAATTTTCTCTCGAATGCTGAACAATCTGTGCTCAGCAAAGGACTTCTTAAAAATTCCTTTATGCCCCCCATCTCAATGAATTTGAAGACATTGATATGACATAACATTGAACTCTTTTTCCATTGTCTTCACCTCATGCCTGTTTCTTTGGACAAAAGTCCTGTCCCTCTTCCATGTACCCTTTCATCTCTCCAAACCACCCTCTTCTCCTGGAACCTTCCCTCTGGTCTTTTGTCTGCACTTGATGTCTTTACTGAGAACTGCTGGCCTGCCATCAGCTCCCTTATTTTTTCTGCTCTCCTCACCCACTCTAACCTGCCTCTCTCTGAACGTTCTGCACTCCACTCTGGTCTTGTTATCAAACATGCTGATAGGGTGGTGCTATTGTTGTCTGACGTGCCAGCCTCTACTTTGCAGAGGCTGAGTGTCAATCATTTTGCTTAAACTTCCAAAGAAGAGTCATACCAGACTTGAAATATTAACTCTGTTTCTTTCTCCAGTTCTTGCTGAGTTTCTCCATCATTTTCTGTTTTAGTGCAGATGATTTCCAGCATCTGCACTGCTTTGCTTTTGTCTCGATAGAGAGACTCATACACAAATCTTGCTTCTTCAGATGCCCACGTAGAGGTCTTTTAATCAACTTGTTTAGAGATGTTATTGAATTCCTCCAGAATAGGTGGAACTTGAACCCCGGCCTCCTGCTGGAGGTAGGGAAAATACCACTGTATCTCAAAAGCCCTCAGAGAAGTCATGTACTTGATCAATCTGCAGAGAAACAGTGGCTAAACGCTAGTAGGTTTAGCTTGTCACATGACCTATCTCCAATTTGCTCAGTTATTAATAAATGGTTGCACTATACAGAGGATCCTCGATTATTCCAATGACAAAGGGCGGGAAGTATTTTGTTTGGATTATAGTTTGTATAATCAAATGCAGAATAACACAGTTTAGCCAAGCTTCGGGACCTTGCGATCTTGTTCAGAGAATCTGAAATTCGATAATCGACGTTTGGATAATCGAGTTTCCTCTAGTGGATTTCAGGTGCAGTGCTAAACAAATTCCTTTCATAAAAATAATCCCATTGTCCCAGTGCTTGTGTACTGACTTGTCTCTGCCCAGATGATTGGATGTTTTGCTAGTCAGCTTAGGAAATGGCCCACACCATACTCCAGCACCATGATTGTTCCTGTTAAAGTTATGCAGGCAATCCCTGGTATACAACAGTGGAATTTTTTTGTCTGTCTGTGAAGCCATTTCTTGTAAAGTATACACCAAACAGTTCAACAAGGTAAATACCTCAGTCTTCAGTTGTTTGTTCCTAGCTCTAGCATCATGGAAGTCTCTCATGCAGAAAAAGGCCCTTCAAACCATTAAGTTATGCTGGTCAAAAACTAGCATCTACTATTCTATTCTAACAATGTGATTTTTAGGTTCACACATTTCATGTAATAACTCGTCTTGAAAAGTGTAATTTGAGATGGTGTACTGTGCATCTAAAAATGAAAACATTTAATTAATTAATTCAAATAAGCTTAAATTTCAGGAATCTACCAAAATAGTATTCTGAAAAAGAACTTTGACTACTTGCATACTAATTCCATGTATGTTTAAATTGGACCTGACTTACTTAAGTGTGCTTCTCAAAAGGTGATTGTTCCAGGTATGTTTTATTTCACATCCGCTCCTGTGATTAAATGCTTTACTTTGTTATTCTCTTGCCTCAATTTAAATTGCATGGAAGGTGGTAAAACAGGAATTCCTTCTTAGTTCTGGTCTAAAGTGTTTTAGCTGAGACAACCTGGCCTGCTGTGTTTTGTCCAGCACCACATTTTTCAACAACAATACAATGGAGATAAATGCAAAATACCAGAATTCCTACATAACCTTGATATAAATTTGAACTTAAGAGCTCATCACCTGCATTGTGTGCTGCATTAATTTTCTGCTTGTGTCTCTTTCTTCTTGTCACCTTTCATTGGTTTTGCATTGCTCAGTGCATCAATTGTTCTTTTTCTCATCTCCTGGACTTGCGCTTTCCTTTGTCAGTCATCTCCTTCAGTTTTCTGAGTAAGTTATGAACTTGTCTGATTCTTCCTGTCACTTATTCAGTTTCAGTCACGTGACTCAGATGTTTATACCATGGAAGGTGACCATTTTCTCCTCTTGGTTGTGGTGGTCAATAAAAATCTGACGACATTAATCACTTTTTCTGGCTCTTGGCCCATGTCCATAGAGACTGTGGCAAAACAGATGAATATCTAAATATGTCTTAAGTGTTCAAAGAGTTTCTGATTCAACCATCCTTTCAACTTTTTCAACCATTTTGGGCACACTTTCTGCAGTATCTCCCAACTTCATTTGCATTGCCTTCAAAAGTAAGGTCATAAATTAATTCTTGACTATATCAGCTTCCTGAGTCATCTCATCATGCATAATTTATGGTTTTCCTTTTAAGTACTTTGGAATGCTCTATTATACAGGTGCAAGATAAATATGTCTTCATTTATTTCAAGTTGCTAGTTTAATCTCTTCAATGTACAAGAAGTTTTGCCATTTATGTTGAATTGTGCTCTTGCAAAATGTCAGTAAATAATGGCCACGTCTTTGCTCTTATCCAGAAGATAAGTAAACTTTGTCAAGAGAATTGAAAAGCTGTCAGCCTAAAGCAATGCTTGCCAATTCTTAATACTTCCAATGTGATCCCACCATTTCTCGTATATATCCAGTATATATAAAATTGAAGAATCAAGATTTGCAAGTCTGTAATTAAATGGCCGATATGTGCAAAATGTAAGTGGGCCTCAAGTATTTTATTAATTCTGCTGGTCCAAATCAGGTGTTCATTTAATATCTAATTTTAACTTTTTAACAGCATTATCATCACTTTGAAATTTATTGAACATATACAGTTCCTTTCTACTTCATGGTGACTACTAAGTGTTAGACAAATGATTAATGGATTTTGTCCAGGCATATTTGCTGCTTCTAAAATAGAAAGAAAACTTCCAATCAATGTGGCAGTTGCATTTTTTAGATTCTATAATTTTAATGTTTCTATAATTTTATTCAATGTTATTGATTTTCCTGCCTTAACCTATGTGCCTGCATATTACTGAAAATTCGCGAATAAAAACACAGAAGCTTTTAGTTTCATACTTTCTTCAGTCAGTCATTATTGTTCTAATGTCACAAACTGATTGGTTGTTAACAATCTTTGCAAATCGTTTAATTGTATTTGTCCAGTATGTGGAAATTATTCCACGTTAATCAAAAACGCACATAGGAAATAATCAAAATTCACTGATTTTGGTGTAATATGCTTTTCAGCTTTACAAATGCATGTGAAACTTTCGGATTTGCTTTATGAAGGTGAGTTTTCATCTCTTGCTTTCCATGATTATAGATGTACGACTGTAAGTCTTGAAACTGGTTGTTCTTGCCAGTGAATGGTACGTGATGAGCATTTAGATCTTCTTGAGACCACTAGGTGGCACTTCCTGTTAAAATGAAATAACTGGAACGTAAGTTAAGTGAGGAAATTGTAGTGTTTGTTTGCTTCCTGCTTATTGTTTTGGCTTAATCAGAAAATGCACTGATGCAAAACAGAAAATTGAGTAGTTACGAGCAACTATTGTGAATTACAGAAAAAAAATCTTTGTTTTGCTCTCAAATTATGCTACAAAAGGTCAGAAAGTTTAAAACATGGCGTAGTTACTGCGAAAATCACTTGACCTTGTATTTTCCACTACCTTTGTCAAATGTTCAAAGACCCATCTAAATTGTGAGACTCCACTGATTAATTTGATGTGGGAGGAATTTTCAAATAGTACTTTTTTTGGGCACTAATAGACACCAGTGCACTCTGAGCTGTGTAACTACTTGATATGCTTAGTGTACTGTAAGGTCACTCAATAATATGCTCAAGGAAAAGATGGAGTTGAGCATCCAATCCCAAGGGCAGATGGAGAGAGAATGGAGGAGCACAGAGTGCAAGAGGGACTCGATGGAAGGAAATCTGCTGACCTGGCCAGGCCTAAATATGACTCTATGTACTTGACTCTTAACTGCCCTCTGAAATTGCCAAGCACACAATTGGTTGAGGATATTTAGGACAAAGTGAGGACTGCAGATGTGGAGATCAGAGTCAAAAAGTGTGGTGCTGGGAAAACAAAACAGGTCAGGCAGCACATCCAAGGAGCAGGAGAATCGACGTTTCGGGCATAAGCCCGTCATCAGGAATTTTGGTTGTGAGGGGTGGGGGGAGGAATGGGGGAAGATAGCTGGGCAGACTATAGGTCGATCCAGGTGGGGGGGTGATGGTGATAGTTCAGAGCAGAGGGTGGAGCGGATAGGTGGGAAAAAAGATGGACAGGTAGGACAATTCAAGAGGGCAGTACCGAGTTGGAGGGTTGGATCTGGGATGAAATGGAGAGGAGGGGAGATGAGGAAACTGGTGAAATTAACATTGATGCCATGTGATTGGAGTGTCCCAAGGTGAAAGATGAGAGGTTCTTCCTCCAGGTGTTAGATGGCGAGGATTTGGTGGTGAAGGAGGCCCAGGACTTGCAAGTCCTTGACTGAGTTTGGAGGGGCGGATTGAAGTGGTTGGCCACAGGGCAGTGGAGTTGTTTAGTGTGTGTATCCTAGAGATGTTCTCTGAAATGTTCCGCGAATTGGCATCCTCTCTCCCCAATCTCGAGGCCACATCGAGAGCAACGGATGCAGTAGATGAGGTGTTTGGATGTGTAGGAAAATCTCTGCTGGCTGTGGAAGGATCCTTTGGGGCCTTGGGTGGAGGTGAGGTGTGGGCACAGGTTTTACATCTCTTGTGATGACAAGGGAAGGTGCCGGGAGTGGACAGTGGGTTGGTTGGAGGTGTGGAACTAACGAGGGAGTCATGGAGGGGATGATCCTTGTGGAATGCTGATAGAGGTGGGGAGGGAAATGTCTCTTTGGTGGTGGGGTCTGACTGTAGGTATCAGGAGATTGGTGGGGTGGAAGCTGAGGACCGGGGGTTTCCATAATTGTTCCGGTTGGAGGAGTGAGGTTCAAAGGCAACAGTGCGGGAAGTGGAGGTGATGCACTGGAGGGCATTGTTGACCCTATGGGAGGGGAAATTGCGATCCTTGAAATAGGAGGCTGTCTGGTATGTTACAGATTCAAAAACACCAGCAACGGTTCTCCATCAAGATCCTCCGCTTCACGCTTGCAGCAATGCGCCGGTACCTAACCTCTCTACAGTCTGCCCTGCCTCAGCTGAGGGCCACACTCTCTCAGAATTGCAAAGGACCCACTCTGTACTACATCCTCAGGAGAATTCATACTCTCAACAAACAGTATTTCAATTCCATCTCAAACATCAAAAACTGTAAGAACAACAAACTTTTATC
>NC_057713.1:122209542-122310949 GCF_004010195.1 Chiloscyllium plagiosum
CTAGCTTATCTCTCCACGCTTCAGGCTCTCTGCCTTTATTCCTGATGAAGGGCTTTTGCCCGAAACGTCGATTTTGCCTGTCTTCGGATGCTGCCTGAATTGCTGTGCTCTTCCAGCACCACTGATCCAGAATCTGGTTTCCAGCATCTGCAGTCATTGTTTTTACCTAGGTTGCTGAGAGGTCTAGGAAGCGGAGGGAGGTGTCCGAGATACTCCAGGTGAACTTGAGGTCATGGTGGAAGGTGTTTGTGAAGTTGATGAATTGTTCAATCTCCTCATCGGAGCACGAAGTGGTGCCGATACAGTCATCAATGTAGCGGAGGAAAAAGCGAATGGTGCCAGCGTAACTATGGAAGGGTTCCACGTACCCGACGAAGAGGCAGGCAAAGCTGGGGGTCTATGTGGGTGCCAATGGCTATCCCTTTGGTCTGAAGGATTCAAAGTGGGAGGATTCAAAGGAGAGGTTGTTGAGAGTGCGGACCAGTTCAGCCAATCGAATGTGTGTGTCAGTGGAGTGTTACTCGGTGGGTCGGTGGGAGAAGAAGACGTGGAGAGCTTGGAGGCCTTCACCATAGCGGATGGTATTGTACAGGGACTGTGTCTCCATAGTGAAGTTGAGGGTATTTAGGGATAGTTAAGAAATCCCAGCAACGTTCCCTCCACATTGCACTACTCTGCTGTTCCAGGACAATTGGCATCAGCACAATGATCATGGCATTGACTTCCAGTTCTGAAAGTCGTTGCTGCATACAGGCCTCCGATGTCCTTGCAGCTGGTAAGGAAGTAAAAGGGAACACTGCAGCCAGTAATACATCCCATGAAAGAATTTAAGAAATCTGTTTGGAGGAGCAATGAGAGAAAGGCAATCTAAGATTAGCGGAGTGGCATGTGTGAGAGAAAGGGAATCCATAATTGGAAGAGCAATGAGTAGAATAGGGAGGAAATCAGTGATTAGAGGAAGAGCAGGCATGGATGAGTAACTCACCTCCAAGGTCTATTGTACAGACTCCCACAAGATAAAAGTCAAAACGGTGATAAAATCATCTTCACTTTCTGGATGAGTTGTCAACCACCTGATAATGGACTGGCACTCCGAAAGCTAGTGTGCTTCTAATTAAATCTGTTAGACTATAACCTGGTGTTGTGATTTTTAACTCACAACAAAACAATTTTCTTGATCACGCCATCCATAATATGCACCAGTTGAACTGAACAATAGTTGCCAACATTTCTGGGTGAGTGGATTATTATAATCCTTATAGGACATTCATTTGGTTTAATGACATTGTTGCAGTTATCAGCAAGACTGTTTGCCTCTTCATAATATAGAGTATTCTGCAATGGACGTACACCACACCCTGATACCCGTTTTCTTTCATTCTTTGAACTGTACCCATTTTAAATTACAGTTGGTCACTTTGTGGAGTTTCTAGCTCAGGGTTAATTGAAAAGAAGCTGATGGTGTTTCCGATATTGTGAATGCTCCCACAACTTCAGTTGAAAATACCCACAAAGATGTTGACTAGAAAGATCATCTCAAGCAACTGAATATCATTCAAACCCTCAACACTCGCTCAGCTTGCTGATTAACAAGGGGAAGACTTCTTTGTGGTGTTCTGAATTTTTGAGCCATGGTACCTTAATTATACTTGTTAAGAATGCAATTGCTGAGTAAACCTAAGTTGTTTCTCATATAAAGTTGTTGGGACAGCAACTCATGGGCAAAGATGCATAATAGTGAAATTGCTCTGCGTGCCGAACTTGTGCTATGTTTTTTAGTTGCCGTTTGAGCCCTGGCCCCCAGCAGCATGTGGCAGGGTAGAGCATCAAATAAGGAGATATTTCAGCTCTTGTTGGTCTCTTCAGGAGAGGAACGGTTACTTTAGCAAGCTTCTGGTACCTGAACCGTAGATCACAAGTGGTAGGCTGAAGCTGGGGGAGGAGGACTGGCAGAAAACAACCTAAGACCTGTGTTGGTACCTGATGAGGGGAGCTGAAGTGAATGTCAGCTGCTCAGCAAAAAAAAAACAAGATAGCAACCGTGGTTATGATCAGAAGTGTTGAACTCAATTTTGAGAGAATAGAGGGCCAAATGAATAACGTTGTGCTGTTGATCAAGCTTGCTATGAGCTTCATTGGGTAACTGCAGTTCTTTATGTACAGAATGCAGAGTGGATCAAATGTTAACTTTTGTTTCTCCCTGATGCTGTTTACCAACATTTTTGTTATTTTGGATTTTTAGTATCTGCAGAGTTTTGCTTTTGATGTAGGCATTTGTAGAATTTAACAGATTATTTTCAGCCCCAACTTTAGGAACGTGCATTCCAGTTTGAGTGAATTCATGATTTGAAGGTCTGTGAATATGTGCCCCTAGCTACCTTCCTTGGTTTGTTTCCAGCTTATTTATTATAGTTCTTAGAATATGCATATCACAATCAAAAGCTTCTGAAATCTCAAGACCATCTTATTGCTATGGTGAACCTAAAATATTAAATTAAACAGTGAAACACAATACATAATGAGTTTTGAGAAGATTTGTAGTTCAGGTTGAGGTTCTGGATGTAGGTTTGCTCGCTGAGCTGGAAGGTTCATTTTCATACATTTTGACACTATACTAGGTAACATCTTCAGTGAGCCTCCAGATGAAGCACTGGTTGTATAGTCCGCTTTTCATTTGTGTGTTTAGGGTTCCTTAGATTGATGTCATTTCCCGTGGTGTTATCATTTCCTGTTCTTTTTCTGAGGGGGTGGTAAATGGGGTCCAAGTCAATGTTTTTGTTGATAGAGTTCTGGTTGGAATGCCATGCTTCCAGGAATTCTCGTGCATGTATCTGATGGCTTGACCTAGAATGGATGTGTTGTCCCATCCCTCGGCAACAAACCGACAAAACACATCCAGAAACCTGAGCCACTCTCCCCTACATCAAAGACATCTCTGAAATGACTGCTAGACTACTCAGACCTTTTGGCATCATGGTAGCCCAATACACTAAAACAGCAGCTAATGAACTTGAAAGACCATATCCAGACAACAAGCAAAACTAATGTCATTTACAAAATACCTTGCAAGAACTGTAACAAACACTACATTGGACAAAAGACAGAAAACTCGCCACCAGCATACATCAATATCATCTAGCCACAAAAAGACATGACCCGCTCTCACTAGTATCTTTACGTACAGATAAGGAAGGACACCACTTTGACTGGGACAACACATCTATCCTAGGACAAGCCAGACAGAGTTACGTGAGAATTCCTGGAAGCGTGACGTTGCAACTGGAACTCTATCAACAAACACATTGGCTTCGATCCCATTTACCATCCCCTGAGAAAAAGAACAGGAAATGACATCACCAACTAAGGAAACCTAAACACACAAATAAAAAGCAGGCCATACCACCAGTGCTTCATCCAGAGGCTCACTGATGATGTTACCCGGTATGGTGACAAGACATCTGAAAACGAACCTTTCAGCTCAGTGAGAAAACCTACACCCAGAACAATACATAATGTAATAAGTGTATATAATACAAAAGCAAAGTGCTAGAAATCTGAAGTAAAAACAAAGTACTAAAAATACTCAACAAATATGAGAGCATCAGTGAAGAGAGAAACAAGGTTCACATTCTGAAAAAGCCATGTTCAACTTGCAACAGCTCACAAAAACTACCAGACCCAGCCAATCATTTCCAGCACTTTATTTATTATAGAAGATAAGCAGTTTACTGATGCTGCCTTCTATTTTCCTCTTTTTAAAAAATTACCTTGAAGTTTAGTTCTTTGATACTTTTGTTCTGTCTATTTTTACAACATATTTAATTTGAAAAATTTATTTATCATCTAACATTTTTATCACTTTTCTTTCAAAAGTAGACAACTTCAAAGGCAAGATAGTCCCAATTAACAAAAAACCCTAATTGATCGAATCATATGTAAATAATAGCTACATTCAAGGTATTCAGCAGGTGAAAAGTGTCTATAATATCTTTTGGCCTTCTCTAAAATGAATTTGGTTGTTTAAACAAGTGGGAAAGATCAGAAATGGCTAAAGTAGTTTCATCATCATGAGCATACTGTATTAACTTGTAAAAGGTACAGTGCCTTCCAATATTCTATTTTAAGCGTGGTTGTTGATAGTCGCTCTCGCTATTCAGATAGGTTCACTCAGTAGGAGAGATGGAGGCACTGTTTGAGTAAAATTTGCTAACACTCATCAGATTTCATGGTCATGCAAAAGATATTATCTGCAGTTAGTAGTTTCACTCTGCCCAAAACCCCTCGAGACTGCAGTTCATTGCCAAAGGCACTTTCCCACCAGGAGATTAGAGAACTGAATAAAAAGAACCAATCTGCCTAAATTTGTGCCTGTGGGTCATGTGAAGTAAAAAGATGGAATAAAAGGTAAAATACAAAGCAAAGTAACATTTTAAACTAAATTATTCAATTGTATTTTTCAGTTAAAATATGCAGGATTGATGTCAGTCCAATTAACCTATACTTTCACCTACTACCAAATTGATAAGCATCTGGAAGATTTGATGAAAAAATATCATCTGCTAACTTGTTATCCTTAAATTTTGTCAACCTTTAAACTTTAAACCAAATTACAGCCTTCTGGTAAAAATTTAAAATGCATTCTTTGACATTTCAGACAGCAGACCATTTACCCCGTTTTCACGCTTCAAGGATTTGATTTCTGTTTTAAATTATTCTTAGCCTTCCCTTTTTATTGGTGTCTCACTTCAGCCAAGTGGCTCGAACTATTGGCTGTGGAATGTTGCTTCCTGTAGTTTAATCTTCAAGAGCAAGTTTGCAGCACCGAAAGAGGCTGTTGCATTAGTATTAGATCTTTGCTGGAACAAACTATAACTAATCCCAGTCCCAGTCCTCTGCTCTCTTTCCATGGCTTGGAATCTCTCACATCTTTAAACATGTGTCCAAATTTCTCTTAAAGCGCAATAGTCTCTGCCTCAAATACTCCATCTGGCAAATTATTCCATACTCCAAAGGCAGATCTAACAATTTGGCTTTGACCTCGAATTAGAAGAAAACAGTCTACACTCATCAGTTCAGTGATTAATTTAATTAACCATCCCTTCATTTGGAAATGTGTGCTGTACCTTTTGCTGTTTTCAAAATTGAGTTTATATTTTTTATTCATGTTACACAATTATGTGGACACTGCAGTCAGTGTAATGCAAAAAAAAATTAATGGGGTTCTGGCAAATGGAAAATTCGCCTAAGTGGTTTAATTTATTGATCTCAAAATAGTTCCTTGTTTTTCAAAGACAGGAGAGGAATAGACCAGTGTCAGCCAGAAGCAGGTCCAGGTCAGGAGTGTTATAGAATGGAGTAACATAGAGTGAAATATCCTGTAGTACATTTTAAAAATATCTTAATCTCAGCTGCTTAAGAACAGCCAATGTCTTGAAATTAATTTTGCATACAACTGTTGATGATGCGATTCCATATATTTGGGCATTTTGCACCATATTTCAGAAAGTTTTTCTCCCCCAGAACTTTGGCTGACTAGAAATAATTTGAAATCATCCAGTCATATTCAATCAGGACAAGTAAAACTGTTTAAAAAGTAAATATTTTTACCTTATCAACCAGATCTTGATTTGTGATCTGGATCCAGAGGTTAAAGAACCTTGTCACCTAGACCCTTCATACAGTAATTGTGTGAATTTAAAAACCAAATGATAGATACTGCATTTATTCACATTGCACATGCGTATTCCCAATAGGATTCATCCAAGAGTTTGTAGTTGGTGAGAATTTATGACCGGATCAAATCAAATTCTGAATGATTTCAGGCAAACTCTGACTGCTATTTGTCACCATGTTGATGAACTTGTCAACTAATAGCAGTAAAGAAGGTATGATGGCTGAAAAGATCTTGTGGTGTAGAGGTTAAGGAGCAGGCTTCACAGCAATGTCCTTTGTGGGTGGTGGCAGACATTTGAGTTGATATGTCTGATGTCTGAGGGGTTTTGTCAGTTCCCAGCAGGACTATTTGCTGGGAATGTCTTAGGGACACCCATCCCAGGGAAAGGACTGACATTTGATCTACATTTTTAGCATGTGTGCCTCTTGTCCACTAAATCACAGCATAACATCGGCAACGAAATGCAATCCTGCAACTGAAGAAT
Source organism: Chiloscyllium plagiosum (assembly GCF_004010195.1). Lineage (NCBI taxonomy): Eukaryota > Metazoa > Chordata > Chondrichthyes > Orectolobiformes > Hemiscylliidae > Chiloscyllium > Chiloscyllium plagiosum. The sequence continues at coordinate 122,215,701 of NC_057713.1, forward strand.
ACCAAAAGTAAGCAGAGCTGCAGACGATGGATATTATTATGTAGAAGCAGAAAGGACAAAGTTTCAGCAGGCACTTCAGTTTTGATGCGAGATAGATTCTAGAAAATATAACTACAATAGGTCCATTAAAAATGGGTTTAATCACGCAAAGTTTTTAACATCATAGAATCATAATCATATAGCTTAAAAAGAGTCCCTTTAGCCTTTCAAAAACCTATTTATTCTAATCCCATCTTCCAACACTTGATATCGAGCCTTGTATGCTATGTTATTTTAAGTGTTCACTTGAATACTGCTCAAATGTTTTGAGGGTTCCTGGGCAATGAATTTCAGATATTCCCCATCCTCTGGATAAAAACAATTTCCTCAAGATTCCTCTAAAATTATTGTTGCTTAGTTTAAATCTTTGCCCCCTTGTTGACCATTCTACTAAGGGGAAGTGATTATTCTAAAGTACCTTGTCTATGCCCTCATAATTTTGTACACCTTGATCAGCAGCAACCCACCATGCTTTTAAGTTCTCAGAGAAGCAATCCCAGCCTATCTGTTCTGTCTTTCTAGCTGCAAAGCTCCTGTCCATACAGCTGCCTAGTGGATCTCCTCTGCATCCTTTCTAGTGCAATCATATTGTTTCTATAATGTGGCAACCAGAGCTACACACAATATTCCAGCTGTACTCATAACTTACTTTGTATACAGCTCCATCATATCCTCCCTGCTGTTGTATTCATTGTCTCGACTAATAAAGACAAATATTCATGATGCCGCCTTAACCACCTTATCTACCCATCCTGCAATCATTAAGGATCTATGGACATGCCCACCAAGGTCCTTCGGATTCTCTGTACCCCCCCTCCCCAGGGTACGACCATTGATCGTGTACTTTCTTGCCTCGTTAGTCCTCCCAAAATGTATCCCCTCACACTTTTCAAGATTAAATTCCATTTGCTACTGTTTTGCCCATCTAACCAGCCTGTTTATGTAATCCTGTGGACTAAGGCTTCCTTCATCACTATTTACCCCAATTTTCATGTTGTCTGTGAACTTTCATTCATCTCTAGATCATTAATAACACTACAAACAGTAAGGGACTCAGGACTGAACCCTAGAGTATGCTACTGGATACAGATTTCCAGTCACTTAAAACATCCTTCAACCACGACTTCCTGCCTCTCACCACCAAACCAATTTTAGATCCAATTTGCGAAATTGTCTGGGATCTTATGGGTCCTTGACTTCTTGACTAGTTTCTCATATGAGCCTGTGTCAAAAGCCTGAGTAAAATTCATGTAGGCTACATCAACTGCACTGTCTTCATCGACACTACCTATGCATCTCCTTGAAAAATTCAGTTAAGTTTGTTGGATGTAACCTCCCCCTGACAAAACCATGCTGACCATCCTAAATTCATCCCTGCCTTACCAAGAGGAGATTAATTTTGTCCTTCACAAATTTTTCCAGTAGTTTCCCTACCATTGCTTTCATACTAACTGGCCTATAGTTTCATGGTTTACCTATACAAACCTTATTGAATAATATTATGACATTAACTGTCCTACATCTGTCCTGTGGCCAGAGAAAATTTGAGAAATTATATTAGAGCCATAAAAGGCATTCTATCTGGATGTATTATCACTTGGAATGGTAACTGCTTTGCCCAAGACCGCAAGAAATTACAGAGTTGTGAATGCAGCCCAGTCCATCATGAAAGCCTGCCTTCTTTGCATTGACTCTGTCTTTACTTTCCGCTGCCTCTTGAAAGCAGTCAACGTAATCAAAGACTGCCCCCAGCCTGATAATACTCTCTTCCACCCTCTTCCATAGTGCAGGAGGTACAAAAGTTTAAAAACACATACCAACAGATTTAAGAACAACTTCTTCTCCACTGTTATTGGCATATCATCTGTTAGAGTTGATCTTTCTCTGCACTTTATCTGTAACACTATATTCTGCATTCTGTTCTATTACCCTAGTGTAAGGTATGATTTGATTGGATTTCATGAAAGCAATACCTTTCACTGTATTTTGGTACATGTGATAATAATAAATCCAATCAAATCAAATCAAATTGAGCTCCTGAAATCTCCATGCTTGAATGTGACAGCAGCAAGGGATACATTTAATCTGGTCCTGGATGTTTATCCATTTTCAAACTTGGTAAAACTACAAATGTCTCCCCTTTCTATACGCTGATTTGTTCAAGTATATCACAGTGCCCTGCCCTGATTTTTAGAGATTCTTTTAGCCTTTCAATATCTAAAGAATGCTTTAAAAATAATTACCATTCATACTTACCATCTGCCTTAAAATTTAGCATGAGATTCAAATATTTGAAAACACCTAGCTAATTAAGGAAGATTTTTCCAAAGTCATTTGTCATTTTTACATTTTAGAGATGCTATATAATGACAATCACAGCATGCTCCTTCAATAAAAGAGAAGTTTGAGGACTAATTGTAATTTATTCATTACAGAGTAATTTATCCCATTCATAGATATTTTATTGTCCTGTATATTGTGAACATGTGTTCATGCAGAAGGCAGATTGGGCCATGAGTAATTATTCTCCAATTCACTATCATGTGAACTGATGGTTGGAACATTTTATACTGGACAAATCTTAGCCAAATATCAAGGTTTCATTGTCAAGCAGAGTTCAGGCATATTGTCATAAGGCGGAATGGATGGAATTGACACACCCATCTCCTAACATCAATTTGATTAGAATGTGTTGCATGTTGTTCAAGGCACTAACATTTTGCTCACCATCCTGGCCTAGGGAGGGAAAACTTAAATTAGTTTTTCACTCCCAGTTACTCTTCAGAGAACTGAATTGAATGTATTTTTCTGTGGAAGTTGCATGAGTATGGATTTCGATGTGATTGAGATACATTCAAAGTCAAGTAGACTGCAGACACTAGCAAAATGTGCACAAGAAGAGTGGGCACTTTGGTCTGACATCAAAGGGCACTCAACATGCAGGATACTGTATTTCACAGTCATTCCCTGCCTTCAGGAGAAGATGAGGAAAAATGTTGAGTAAAGGAAAAGGCAAAGTAATATCTGATTAGTGAAAGATAGCAAACTCCTAAGCAATTTGTAAGCTCTTGCCATCAAATACTTCTGTTTTTGCAAAATGCACTGTTTACTTTTCATAAATAAGGCACTGCATTTCAACTTTGCATCAACACCATAATGAGTTCCAATGGTTTTTTTCCTTAAATACCCTTTATTCTGTCACACCAACAATTTTAGATCATTCAAAGGCATTTGATTGAAATTATCCAATAATTTATATGAATCCAAATCAATAAATTACGCATAAGGGAAAGTGGATTATGTAGTGCAAACAGTTATAAAGCACAAAAATATGCAGTAACTACATGTTGTATTTCCACAATCTTACAAGGTTTCTAGTTTGGCATTTACTTTTCTTTATTAATTTTGGAAGATGTGGACTTCACTGGCTTGGCTTGCATGTGTTACCCATCCCTAACTGATCTTGATAAAGTGATGGGACTGTCTTTTTAAACTGCTATAGTCTGTTTGGTGTAAAGACACCCACAGTGGTATTAAAGATAGAGTTTCAGGGTTCTGACCCAGTGACACTGAGGGAACAGCACATTTACTCTATCTGCTACATTATGGTCCACTAACTTAACCTATCAGTACTTCTTTGGAACCTCTTTGTGTACTTGCAGTTTACATTTCCACCTCACTTTGTATTGGCAGCAAACTTGAAGTACATTAGTCCCAATCTCTTAAGTCATTAATTTAGATTGAAAATAGCTCCAGTCCCAACACTGATCTTTGCACAATCCACTAGTTGCAGTTTGCCAGCTTGAAATGTTTCATTTATTTTGGTCTCAGCTTTCTGTCTGTGAACCAGTTTTCACTCCATGGCAATATGTTACTTGGAATTCCAAAAGCTCTTATCTTGCAGTTTAACCTTTTTGTTGCACCTAATCAAAGGTCTTTTTGGAATTGAAGCTAGCAACCTATGCTGGTTTTGTCTTTATCAACCCTACTCATTCTTTCCTCAAAAAAGACCTCTAAAATTTGTCAAACAAAATTTCCCTCTGTAATACCACATTGACTTTGTCTGATCACGCATTTTTTGTAAGGTTCATTGTTTAGTGATTAATGTCATAATTCAAATCCATACACAGTAATATCTATTTTCTAAATATTCCTTACTAATCAATTCCAGCATTTTCCCGACAATCAATTGACTTGTTTTAATCTCACCTCATTTTCTTTCATTGTGGTTTTACACTTGGTAACTTTCAACCTGCTGGGGCCACTCAAGAATCTTGGGAATTTAGATCATAAACTGTGCACCCTCCAGAACTCTGTAGGTCATGGAGATCTTTTGCCCCTTGTCCTTGAAGATTCTCAGTATTTTTCTACCCTTGCTGATACTAATTACCTTGAGGTCCGTCATTCATATTAGCCTCATGTTTATTCTGGTTTGTAATTTCTACTGTCTCCTACAAAGCCAGACATAACACTTGTGTCTGAGGTTTCTGCTGGATATTTTTATATGAGCCTATTCTGGGATGTTATTGCACACCTGTGGAGTAGGCAGGATTGAACCCACGTGGTCTAGAGGTAGGGCCAGTACACCACAAGAGCCCTCAAGGTTTCTTCTATTTCTTAATTCCCCCATCACTTTAATGCAGCTCTGCTTCTAAGATGCCAACATTTACTTAGCTATTCTCCCTCATTTTATATACGTGTAGAAACTCTTGCAATTTAAAAAAAAATGTGATTGGTAAACTGCTGACCTATTCAATTTTTCAATTTTTTTGGTGAATTTTTGAACTGTCTTTTCTGATTTCTAATACCCCCCCCCCCCAATCTTTAGACTTACAGCTATTCTTTGTAACATTTCAGCCTCTTTAAATTTAATACTATTTTTAACTTCTCTAGTAAACCACAGATGGGTCATTTGATCCCCAAATCAATTGATCTTTTTATTCAACAAAAGTTGCAGCTACACATCACTTTCAACATGATGATGTTACTTAGCACATCAAATTAGGGCTGAATGGCCAATTGCTATAATATACTGCCAAGAGTTTGAGATTTTTTTTGGCGTGGGTCCATGTTGACCAAAACGTCGATTCTCCTGCTCCTTGGATGCTGCCTGATCTGTGCTTTTTCAGCACCATGCTCTTGACTCTGATCTGTAGCATCTGCAGTCCTCACTTTCTCCAAAACCCTCATGAAGATAAGATATTTATTTTGAGGAGTGCAGAGTTTGCTGAATGAGTCCCAGAGGATTGGGCAAAGATGGTTCTAATTTCTGATTTGGTAAAGGAAGAGGGATACAAAATACAAAACTATCTGGTGAGGGCATGACTACAATGTAGAATTGGAAGATTTTACAGAGATTGGCTGAACAAAGACAGTCAGTTTAACTTCACTATATTGAAGTCAAGGAACCAATCCAGGTCATCAAACACTGCAGTGTTTTGCTAAGTTTGAGTTCTTTAAGGATGTACAAGGGGCACAATGAAATAATCAAACCAAAAGATGACAGAAATATGGTTCAAGTTTTAATGATGGTACAGCTAGGATGTGCAGGAGCAGATGATATTGTGTGGTGAAAATAGACATTTTTTGTAAGGTTCATTGTTTAGTGATTAATGTTTGTCATAATTCAAATCCATACACAGTAATATCTATTTTACATAATGCGCATTTCCTCAGGTCAGTTCTGGAAAGTTGCTTTGGAGCAAATGTTTCTCTAACCTTGCTTCCCTTATACTTTATGCTTCTTGATCTTCCTACTGCAATTTACCAGCCCTCACTCTATTGCCTTTCACAATCCTGGCATCATCCTAAGCTCTACTGCCTCTTCCTTTTGATATTCCTTTTCCCTGTGCTGGATGCTGTTACATTTCTTTCTGTTTCCCAGTACAAACCATTTCCATTATACATATGTCAGTGACATTCTTCAGCACTTTCTTACTATTCCCACGTCATGCCAGTGTCACTTCTGTCCAGTGGGCTTACACTTTAAATCTATGCTTCTGTTGACCCACAGTTTATCCCTGGGATCTACTTCATGCTTTCATACCTTACACACCCCTCTCAATTCCTATAATAGTCTCCAGCGCCATTCCTTCTTGACTGTTTTTGTGTAATAATTTGTTTTGGAAGAATTATAGAGGCATTCATAATATAACATCTATTTCTTCTTTCGTATAACATGGACGCAGCCCTGTGCTGAATGTTAGTGATCTGTTGTAAGCCTTGTTTTTGTCTCCAGGACCCACCATGTCCTTACTGTAGATCAGCTAACTCATTTCTACATACTTTTCTCCTGCAGTTTGCCAAGCCACACTCTACCATCAATGAAGTACTTTTGAAGCATGTTTACTGTTCTAAAGGAAGAGAATAAGAGCCTCCAATAAGATACCAGTCACACCCCTCCAGTGGTGACTGGTTCAAACTTCCAACCTGTCTGACTTAGTTTGCATTTACTTTGGCCTTGGTTGGTGCTTTTCCACTCTCGCCTGTTTGCAAGACCCCACATTATACCCATTGGTTTAGATCAGGAGCCAGTGTGGAGAAATGCTAATGAGACCTGGGCAATTCACATGCTTCAGTACTAATATCGGTTCCAATTCGAGGCGGCACGGTGGCTCAGTGGTTAGAACTGCTGCTTCACAGCGCCAGGGACCCGGGTTCAATTCCCACCTCGGGCAAGTGTCTGTGTGGGTTTTCTCCGGGTGCTCGGTTTACTCCCACATACCAAAGATGTGGAGGTCAGGTGAATTGGCGATGCTGAATTGTCTGTAGTACTAGGTGCATTAGTCAGGGGTAAACGTAGGGGAATGGGACTGGTTGGGTTGCACTTCGAAGGGTCATTGTGGACTTGTTGGGCCGAAGGGCCTGTTTCCACACTGTAGGGAATCTAATCAAATAGTCAGAAGGAAAAAAAAGATTTAACGATAAAGAGAAAGTGAGAAGAAGGGTAAAGTTGCACAGAGATGCAGACATCAAGTAGTGAAAATGTTTGAAAGTTTAATGCCTGAGCAACCATAAAGGAATATAACTAAAACATAAATAAAGTTTTAAAAAGGGAAAGGACAATTAGGAAGACATAGAGACTTTTACTTTTATTCATAAATCACATGGAACAGAAACTTTTACCATCTTAATGGTACTGAAGCCAAACTTTTACCATCTTAATGGTACTGAACAAAATTTTAAACATGCCCCCACTTTTTTCATTAACTACAGTTACTAAAGAGCTTCTTTTTGAACAGGGAGCCTTCGTTTTCAAATGAAAAAGAAAATGAGATGAACTGCATTAAAATTAGTCCTGGATAGTTGCAACTAACACAAAAACCTATTTGGGAAGCTTTATCCATCATTGGTTTCTTCATGTTGGTTGCCAGGCTGTAGGATTTAGAACAGAGAAGAAAAGGATTACTTCAAAGCCTCAAAGTGGGATGCATAACTTCTAAACTGTGCATCAGTCGTGTGTGACATTAAGCTGAACTTCTAAGCTGTTTAGACTTTGTGAGTTAGTTCAATGAAGAAGCAAAGTGTAGTAATGAGCCCACATCTTTTCATTTTCAAAACGTTACTTGTTTTTGTTTAAGACTAGCTTTTTTGGCTCCTTAATCTCCATCATTATGTAGCTCAAACTTCAGTGATATTTTTATGCACTGATGAAAGAGCTACTTTTTGCATTGGAGTATCAGGGAAGAGAACAGCTTGAGAGCTGAACAAGTAAAGCTATTTCCATCTTCTTCTCATTGCACACTGTACCAGATGAATTTGTTGCATTGTTTAAGATATTTTACCTACATGACCTGATAGACGGAGATGCAACAGAGAAACTTTCCAGAGAACGGTTTCCAAAAATTATATTTGTGAACTTTATTAATTTTCGTAAAAAAATCTAAACTTAAAGTTGATGTAAGATATGTAAGAAAATTATCAAATAGCCATTGCTTTTATTTCAATATGTATTCTAAGTGTTGTTTGTAGAGGGAGAGTACCTCTTCAGTATACTGTAGTTCAATCTAAAGGTATTTTCTCAGAATAGGAAATAGCATTTTGTAACGGTGCAAAAAATCATGATAGTGTTAAGTTCAACTCCAATATTATGGCTCATAGTCATGCGGAAATTAATTAAGTTTGGAGTTTTCTTTTACTGCTGCATGAAACTTTGGCCATATGTTTTGAAACATGCTTTTTTTAATCCACCCACAAGTTACTGTGAACAAAGTCTGTTGCATTGTACTGGTTGTTGTACTTGAGATGTAAGGAAATGTTTGCAAGACTTAGGTTTTCCAGCTGGAGTCCCAGGATATTAAAAGGTCTGCAAAAGTATCTCAACAAATTCCCAAACTCAACAAATTTCTGATTGGCTTTGTTTATTAATGGGGGTAATAAGAAAATAGTATCATTGTTTCCTTTGGGTTCCTGACAACGTTTTAGGATTTAGGTCTTTGGGCTGTGTCAATATTTGTTGAAACCATTCAAACAAGCATAAGTTATGAAAATATGCTTTAATTTAATTTGGCAAATGATGTGATTATTCTCTAAGCAGGCGATTTCTGGAAAGAAACTTCAAAATTGTCTACACTGATTTTGTTGTAGTTATTGATGCTGATCACTTCAATACAGTCTTAATGGATGTCATTAGTGGATGTCATTAGTTTGGCATGCGTTATAATCAATCATGAGTTGTGACGAGTTCTGATTGAAACAAAATCCATGACCCTAAGACTGAGACTCAATACTGAGCCATTTATCCGTTTCCAACAAATCTTTTCCATTTGAAAATAAAAGGAAATCAGAAATGCAGACCACTGTAGTATTAAATTAATAACAAAGGTAAGTAACAGTTCTCCTCAATCTGGAATGAATCATGGAAGAAATTCCATTTCAGTGGGGGCACAAAATTGGCAATTGCAAATCAGCCGCACATTATCCAAATGGCCACTGCACATGGTTTTCCTTTACAACAACTTCAATCTAAAACCACTGTATAGTTAATTGTGGCTTCAGTGCCCTCTAGTACATCCTTAACCTTCAGGAAGCATATTTTCTTAAAGAACATAAATAATTTTGACATGATTTTTATTGCTTTGCATTTAAAAATTATATGCTAATAAGTACACTGCAGATGGTCTGAATTCATGTTTGAATTATGCCTTGTGCTTAGGGGAAGACAAAAATCTCTTCAGTGTTCTTCACAATATATTCTAGTCAAATATGAATAAGACAAAGAAATTGGTGATGTTAACAGACAGAGAATGATGTAATGTTAGACCACATACCCTTGTGTATTGGTTCCGTATTGCTGAACCAGTTGTAGAAGTTTGTTACTGTATTGTGTTCTTTAGGTTCTTACGTTTCAAGGAGGAACATTCTCAAAATTTGTTGAAGATACATCTGATGTAGTTTTTGAAGATCCCAATCTTAGTTTTTTCAACTGAATTTTCAAAACTCAATTCTGCTCACTTAAATGTATTGTAACACTCCTGTGAGATTTTTGAAAAAAGATTTTGTTGCATCATATCCAGTTTACGAAAGCATGGAATTGTAATAAATTTGAGAATCACCAGGAACATATTTTTCAAACTGTATTAGAGTCCACAGCCCACCGTATCTCAATTGGAAAAAAATTGAGCACATTGTACTGTTTTCCTATGCATCTGAGACACTTACAAATTGTAAGTTACATTTGCATTGCTGTTCATTTTATTAACTTTTTGGTTCATACGTTATTCGTACATTAGCTTTATATCCTAGGGTTTCCTGTTTCACTGAGTCGGATTTTGTTAGACTGCTGAGATTATGGGCTAAATTTTCATGGAACAGGTCCAAATGTGGAGATCTTTAAAAATGACAGATAAAAAGATGATGCAGAAATCCCACCCCTATTTCTGGCAAATCCCATTTTTATTAGCACAGGGAAAGGAGCAGGGTGTGAATCCACTGGTGGGAATTCCAGACTTGACATTAATGCTGAGTTCCAACAGACCCAATTTTTGTTTTACGATAGATACATCTACACCTGTAATGGAAGCCTCAAAGATTTCTGCAGGAGTTCTAAATGCTGTTGATTGGTGATTCAGTGCTTTAAATGTCATGGTTTAAGCCCCCATCTTGTGTAACTTAGAAAAAGTCAATAGCCATTTTCCAATGATTGTTCTTACAGCTGAATGTATTCTGAATGCATGACTGTGTTTCAGAAGCTCCAGAGCCACTTACCTCAGCAAGCTGGTCCTGAGCTCACATTATGCTTGACAGTTTTAAGAAGCTATTCAAGGATTAACTACATTTGATGTGTTTGCTGGATAGGAGTTTTTAAAACCGATTGACCAGCTAAGGGGATTATGTTTTGAATGGAGTTCACTAATAATGGAATTTTTGAAAATATAAAGTGTATTTGCATGTGAGCTCTTTTAGATTGTTAAATTCTTTCTTCTTCTCTATCCAGCTTCTAAGAATTGCTCAAAGTGGATACTGGGTGAGTGATTATGCAGGTGGCTATAAGGGAGCATGGAGGTGATACGGCTATGATGATGCAAGGGGGTCAAATGTGTTTTTGAGGGATGAGGGTTAGATGGCGTAACAACCTTTTTTTACAACTGGACTGAAATCTTAAAGAACCAAGGTTTTTTTTAAAAAATAAGCTCACTTCAGCTTAGGGGAGCTGAAGGGGAGCCTTCCCAATTGTTCTAATTTGAAAGCTTAAGCTTTCCCCAATACTCTTTCACTGCTTTTGCTATTTTCTCAACTTCTCATTGAGTCTGATTCAATATTTCACTTAGCACCCACACGTGTTTCTCACCAGTAACTGGGCTGTATTCATGAGTGAAAGCATTGTAAGTACGTTTTACTTTCTCTTCCTCCCGATCTAAACTTACCGATAGGCGGTTGTAGCACCATTGCTGTATAGAGTCATAGTCATAGAGATGTACAGCAGGGGAACAGACCCTTCGGTTCAATCTGTCCATGCCGACCAGATATCCCAACCTAATCTAGTCCCATCCTCCACCACCCGGCCCATATCCCTCCAAACCCTTCCTATTCATATACCCATCCAAATGCCTCTTAAATGTTGCAATTGTTCAAGCCTCCACCACTTCCTCTGGCAGCTCATTCCATACACGTCTTTGTATCACAGCATGAATTACATTTATTCATCAGAGAAACTGCTTTGCTTAATTTAAACTTCCTACTTGTTTAAATTGTCAACTGGACAACTGATAAATGAAGCAAATGTTAATTTAAATGACCGAAGAGCTCTCCACTCTTTCCAAAGACTAGTCCTGCTGTATGCTTTGTAGCAATGCCTAACCTGGGTGGAGGGGTTTGGGTATGGGTAACTGTCTAAGGGGGACCTCTGAGAATGTTGAAATGCATTTCTTTGTTCTTGTATATCTTATTTTCATACGTGTCTGAAATTTTTCAGTTAAAACAAATATGCTTTGTGTTCTTTTAATCATAGAGTTGGATGGAATTTCATTAGGTATCTAAAAACACATAAAGCAATGTTTTGAAAAAGTTTATAAAAGCAGTAGTTTATATTTAAGTAAGTTATCATCCGGACATTGTGCACCTGTAATCCTATACCCTGGGAAAACTGTAAACTGCCTTCTGAATCATTAAGCATAAAATACTACAGGACAGTGGAGTTTGTTCTCTAATTGACCTACATATCTGTTCACATCCAGTAAATTCAAGTGCAGGTGGTAACACCAGCTAATAGGAATGCAAGAAACACCAGGCTAGTAATATAATTATGCATCTCTTTGCACTGTGAAGTGATTCTCCATAACTAGCTGCACTGAACCTCTGGAAGTTGTATGGTATTTGGCAATAGAATAAAGAGTGCAGCAGTGTTGTAGGCAAACAAATTGTTCACATATAGAGAAAGTGACTACATAGTTTGATTGATTTGTTATAAATATTTTGCTGTCGTTTCCCACTGTGTTGCTTCCCCCCCCTCACTGAGCATTCCGGAGCTGTTTATAGAATTTCTGGAAGTGATGGTAAACCCCTTTCAAGAAAACAGTTTATTGTGCAAATTCATTCTCAATTGTAGAAACATACCTAATTGCCTTTTGCTTGATGCCTGAAAGCAGCCTAAGAGCTCGAACAGCAAGCTGGTTTTGTGCAGCAGGTACTATGAGAATGCGGTTCATAAGAGCAGTTAAGATAAGAGCTTCCCTCAATGTGTTTGATTTAGAGTTCACAGAAATTGTTCAAAAGCAAAGTACTTGAAGTTTGAACCATACGCCAGACGCAGTCGACAGTTTAATCCCATGTATGTTTGACTGGGAGGCGTTCAACTGTTTAACCTTTAAACGTAGGGAGCTCTGGTTGTTTAGGAGATTAAGGATTTGGTGCCTGACTGTAATGATGGGACATTAGATAAGATTACTATGCCAACAGCAACCTATCATTTGCCTCTCCCTATAAATCTTGTTGATGGGAAGAAACAAAACTTTATCTATGTTTTGGTGTGTTGATCCTCGTATATAAAGGATATCCTTCTGGTGCCAGAAGGAGTGCTGGACAGGGCCACTGATTATTATGTTGTTTGCTTCAAATGATGATCTGCAGAGATAGCTTCTATTTGCAGTCACTATGATAAAGTTACAGTTCTTTAAAGGAAATAAATGTAAAAACATCGTCTCCACTTTTAGTCTCTGTGTTGGCAGTGCATCGTTGCCGTCTGTAAGCACGAGTCTTAAAATAATTATGTCAAGAAAACTGGTCGTTTGGCCCGTTCAATCCGAGAGAATGGTTGTGCAGCTATTGATGACAATATTCCTCCTCAACTAGCTAGCAATTATGAAAAAAACATAAAAGTCAGCTGCCAGCAATTCTTTTTTGATGTTTTGCCTAAATTTAGATAAAACTTGATTGTGAAACTCACTTGATTGATGCACGTTCACAGGGCAAGCATTCCTGAGACTTAGGTCCTTATCTTGTATCAAATGCCGCTTTTATTTGATAGCATAAGGAAAGTCATGCACTGTGCTAGGATAAATGAAAGCAAAATAGAGCAGATTGTAGAAATGTAAAACAAAACATGAAATACTGGAACATATTGGTTATGTTTGTTGAAAAGACAGACAAATTTACGATTCAGTGTTGAATCTTTATAAATGCTGGTAAAGATCTTAGTTCAGTTGTGAATATTTGTTTCACCGCTCTCGCTCTCTCGCTCTCGCTCTCTCTCTCTCTCTCTTGCATGATCTATATTTACTTTCAACCATATCCCACCCAGAGTTTTAGGGTGGTGAAAAGGATGCAAAGCTTAATGTGCAAACTCTGCCTTCTGATTTCAAATTGGAAGTATTGGTTGACAAGCAAAGTAGTGTTTTTTTGTTAGTGGCTCACCAATCTACTTTTTTTGTTTAAAGCTAGGCAACTTGATTTTATATGATTTTATATGCGCTATCTTTAAGACAGTTTCACGACATTATGATGTGATGTTTGGGTACCAAATTACCCACCTCACCTTCAGTCACACTGTCTACATGATGTAGTCAATAACAGCAGTAAGCACAGAATTCAGGCTGTGTGTAATATAGCCTTGCAAATAGTTAGTGATGTAAATAAACTTTAGATGCATAACCCAAGAAGAATCCATGCTCTGTGATTTATCTTATGTGAACTAACAAGTACACTGAATTACAAATGGTAGTAAGAAAGCAGTATGTGTGTACTAAAAAATGGTGAAAGTAAGTGTACACTAAAAGTTAGTGGTGATAGCTAATTAATGATAACAAGTGGATACTAAAGGTTGAAAGATGACAGCACTGTGGCATTCTGAAAAGTCTTTTTCCTAACAGTCATAATTCCCTATTAGCTACGTGCGTTCAGAGCTGAAGTTACAACTATGAACAAAATTAAAGTATGACTACCAAGAATGCAGGCTATAAACCCAGTGCCAGTATACGGTAAGTACTGTATCTCTCTGCATTTAAGAAGGGAAAAAAAAACACGATTTTGATATAAACTTTTAAATGAAAGGACAGTTGCAAAGCTCTCTCGAATGAAAATACCACTAAACGAACAGTGGTTTTTTTCTGCATTAAAAAAGACTTGCCAATATTTTGATGCTGGTCAATTTTGCCATTTTCGTTTTCCACTTCAGTGCAAAAATTATGAAAAAGTCCATCTGACATTTTGGTGCAATTGCTACTTCTGTGTCACGTGGTGATGCTAAGATCATTTCAGTTTACCTTGGCAGTTCTCCCACCTCACCATCACTCACTTCCTGAGGGACTGCATAATGATGTTACATGTGCATTGTTATTAGAATTAGAATTCGGTTTATTGTCACATGTACCCACATGAATGCAGTTAAAAATTTACAAAGTCACGACTTATGCTGCCATCTTCGATACAAAGGTACCTAGGTACAGGATCTTAGGAATAAATTAGAAAAATGAAGAAATAAAAATTTCTGCATTACAGTCCTTCAAGCAGACCATGCTGGGACCTCGCCTTCAGTCCACATCGAACTTAACCTTATGCCCCACAAAGGATGCAGCCCCGCTCCGGGCATCAAGCTCCACCACAGACAGCAATCTGCTAAGCATCGAGCACCGCCACAGTCCATAACCCAACTGTTGCTGCAAGGGGCCTATTGCACCCGTGCTCTGCATACCAAGCTCCACCACAGATGACGGACCACCAAGTTCCTGAGTCGAAGCTTCAGGCCTACCTAGCCAGTCCTCAATCTGGGCACAGCCATGCTGCTGTTGATGACACTCCAGCTCCACTCTGGCTTCCACAAGATGTCAGAAGATGAAAGAAAAGAGAGAGAAAAGGAAAGAGAGAGATAGAAGGAAGGATGTGGCCAGCCTCGAGCATACAGCTCAGAAGCCCAAACACTCCCTGCATCCATCCCAAAAACTGCAAGATGGTGTACTCCACTATTTGGTAAAGCCCTCAACCTGGGATTTAAAAGCTTGTTTCCTGAACAGGGAATTAAGGTGATTTTGCTTTCCTTTTCCACTTCCAGTTACTTAGACATGTGATGTCAGTGCTAATTCCTCCACAAGTGATCGTGAAATGACATTTGCCCCTGGCTGCATAGCTCTCTGGTGCACATCTTTTTAATAATCTGAAGCAATTCAGCTTGTGAGTAGGTTGGTTGTTGTAGTGCTGGTGCCACTTCATGTCATGCTCTATGCCACTGGGGTCATCTTGTCAGCCCTCAGAAGAACACTGAAATCCTTGCAGCAGTGTGTCCATGTCTGTACTGTCTGGTATGTCTGTACAGTCCATGTGTGGCTGTACTGTAACTGCTTACTTTGCAGTCCACTTCACACCGGGCCAGCTTGGTTGAGCTTGCAGCGTTCTGGGAAATGCATGCTTCACTGTTATGACACAATCGCCAAAAGAATGTAAAGAGAGATGAGTGAAAATTGTCAGTCTGCCTTTGCTTGTGAGGCTTCCCTGCTGATGGCTTGATACCCTCCTCTATCCTTCACTCTCTCTGTTCCCACATTAATGATTGCCCCTTAGGTTCATCCTCTAAATTGCCAAATCAGAGTCTGCTATCTCTAATTGAACAGGAAATGCATCGTCTGACTATGATTTGGCCTACATATTGAAAATCATTGGTCATGCATTTTGGGAAAGCAAATCTTAGCAAGACTTATACACGTAATGGTACCGTCCTAGAGAGTGATGCTGAACAAAGAGACCTTGGAGTGCAGGTAGATAGGATAGTGAAGAAGGCATTTGGTATACTTTTCTTGGTCAGAGTATTGAGTACAGGAGTTGAGAGGTCATGTTGTGGCTGTACTGGACTTTGGTTAGGCCACTGTTGGAATATTGCGTGCAATTCTGGTCTCCTTCCTATCGGAAAGGTGTTGTGAAACTTGAAAGGATTCAGAAAAGATTTACAAGGATGTTGCCAGGGTTAGAGGATAGGGAGAGGCTGAACTGGCTGGGGCTGTTTTCCCTGGAGTGTTATAGGCTGAGGGATGATCTTACAGAGGTTTACAAAATTATGAGGGGCATGGATAGGTTAAATAGACAAATTCTTTTCCCTGGGGTCAAGGAGTCCAGAACTAGAGGGCATAGATTTAGGGTGAAAGGGGAAAGATATAAAAGAGACCTAAGGGGCAACTTTTTCATTCAGAGGGTGGTATATGTATGGAATGAGCTGCCAGAGGAAGTAGTGGAGCCTGGTACAATTGCAACATTTAAGAGGCATTTGGATGGGTATATGAATAGGAAGGGTTTGGAGGGATGTGGACCGGGTGCTGGCAGGTGGGACTAGATTGGGTTGGGATATCTGGTCGGCATGGACGGGTTGGATCGAAGGGTCTGTTTCCATGCTGTACATTTCTGTGACTCTATGTGCCAGCTTGGTGTGGGGCCAGTACCCAGAATTGGTCCTATATCCGAATGCCCAAGTGTCAGCAACTGGATGATAGCAATTAACTGACAAGTGAAATATACATCGCATGGCCTAAATGAAAGGGCAACAAAAATTGTGGCCCTGAAATGATCCAAAAAGATATGAGCACCAATGCTAAGCAAAAATATTCAGATCATAATCATAAGTTACAAAGATACCACTTGGCGGAGTTGGGTACTGCAGATTTGGAGATTAGAGTCAAGATTAAAGTGGTGCTGGAAAAGCACAGGTCAGGTAGCATCAGAGGAGCAGGAAAATTGATGTTTTGGGCAAAAGCCCTTCAGAAATTTCTGATGAAGGACTTTTGCCCAAAACATCGATTTTCCTGCTCCTCGGATGCTGCCTGACCTGCTGTGCTTTTCCAGCACCACTCTAATCTTCACACAAAGGTTCCACTCGAGAGATCTTTACATTTGATCAGTAGTAGCAGATGGTCAGACTTCTCTGCATTTTAGAAAAGTTTATTTTATTCAAAGCTTACACAGCGACTCGCGTTTCTTTCAGAAATTTGCACATTAATGTATCATTAATAAAACTGAGGTTTGCCATAGAATCCAGTTCCAGTAAAACCATTTTTTTTCTATCGTTGGTAACATTATAATCCTATAAAGTAGAAAGCTACACCAGTCTGGAGCAGATAATCTAGGTTAATATTTCATTGTGATGCTAAAAGGTTGCTAAATTCTAACAGGTATTGCTCTGTGTTAGACTATTGCCCTTTTGTCTGATCTGATGATTTTGTTAGTGCTCAGACATCCTTCAACCACAAAGAGTTAGAACATAAACACTTCACAGTAATTCCATCTGTGTGAAGCATATGGAGATGTTTCAGAGACACAGGAACTTTTTATTGTTCTTCACATCTCTGACATTCTTAAAGTAATATATTTCTGATTTGAGCTATCAGCATCCTTTTCTGACTCTCTCTCTCCTCCCCCCTGGGCTGTTTGTAAGCTATAAGGCAATACTTGTTGGTCCAGCTGTTTGACTTTGAAGTGGTATCAAAATGAAACTGGTTTATCTATACTTACGCCCAAAGGCGCACTTTTCAGCAGAAGCCATAATCAGAAGTAGGAACCAAGCTCGTTTTCTTCCTGACTCCTCTTCACCCACTGATATCCGCCGCCCCATCTGAAGCCTACAGGCATGAAAACTAAGTTTAGTGTCGTCAGAGCAGCATGACTGCTGGAAACTAATGTGTTAAAGGCAATCTCGTGTAAGTATAGTGTCTATGCAAAGTGTTTCGCTGGATCAACATCAATTTTGATGTCACTGATATTCTTACAGCGAATTTCATGTGATTATATACCAGATTATCTTAAATCTGTTTCTACTTCTGTTGAATTTTTGTGCTCCCTGTGTCCATCTTGCAAAAACTTGCTCAAACCTGTCTGCACTGCAGCCACCTCGTAATTATGAGTGCACATGATACACTTGAGGAAAGCTACAGTGGTCACTTCTGTGTTTAATGTTTTTGTCTCAGGGAGAGCACTCCGCAGAGAACTGGAGTAATAGGACAATATTATTAGCTGCTACAGTATGCAACTTTTATGAAAGCCTGGACTGCATAATGAACAGTGTAGTGCAAGTGTAGATTGAAATTTTGACAAAAATTACAAATCTTCCGTAACTGAGTAAGTTAAAGTGCATGATGAGACTTATTTACCATTATATTTGGAAGTCAGAGTTTTGAAAAATACATAATTAGGGTACTTTATAAATTTCCAATCTGAATTCACTATCCAATGGGTACATTGACCAAAACTTGTGGTCAGTGCAGGCTCTACATTCTTATTGGTAGTTTAAATCTGGTGTCAAGTCAAAGTGATGTCTTGGCATGCAACAACAGTGTCAGCAAGTAGATATATGACAAATCAAATTGAAATGTTCATGTGCAACAGCTCAAAGTTAAAAGCACTAAAGATCATTCACTTTTACTTCAAATTTTCAAACAGTGAAACCCATTTATAAAGCTGGCAAAAATTTGTTAAGTATGTGTCTTTTTTCATTGTGACAAAATTTGATATTCCACAAATAAAAACTAGCTTACCAGAACCAATTAGGCTGGTGAACTGGTAACAACCCAGTTGCTCCTTGTTTAAGAATATGTAACTTCAAGGATTATTAGAATGTGACTGACACTGTAGAAGTTGAATTTTTCATCAAAATATGACTGTAATGCAGATTGTAGGGCGTGGGAACCTCTGCAGCAAATCCCGTGAAGGAGCTAGACATACTGACAGCAACTACAGCAATAACGGCATTATTCTTAGGATGTCTAAACTCTCAAAGTTGCTGTCAGTTTCAGCAGAGTAATGATGACTCTGATAGTTCAGCTGAGTTACCATAGTGAAATACAGGTTACAAAATATATTTCCAATGACCCTATCAAAACTCCAGAGTATGTGTGAAATTTGTCGACTCTATTGTGGATGAAGATGTTAAGTTGGTATGTTTGTTTATTGTTGTATGTCAGGAATGTGATACCTTTTGATGTGATAAGGGTTATACTGTAGATAATTATGTTGGTTACTTTCTAATCTCTGGATGCTGTACATTTATTACAGCAAATGTGATTGCTTCTGTAAAAATGTGAGATTTTCACTCATCAAATTGGCACAAGTATAAAATGAGTATGTTTATTGTTTCTGATGATAAAGGAACAAAATTTGATTCTGGCATCAAGGTTAAAAACTGTTGATAACTTTGGTTTTTATACATTCTATCCAATGAAATAGACAACTTCTAGAAATTGCGCACATGCTTCATGTATTTTACATCTAAATCTCAGCATTTCCATGAAGTTTGTTTTTTAAACATTATTCATACAGGTTATATTTTTCTTGGTCTAGGAAATATCAGAGGGAAGTGAGAGTGCGTTTGAAACTTGTTGATCTGGAGCTGACATCACGTTTCCTTGGAGCCAAAACAGACACAACACTGCTAGAGGCAGAAGCTGCACTCCTGGGTTTGTTGGACGTTAAGGATACAAATCAAAGAGATTGAAAATCATAAGCAATGATGTGATTTTGGTTCTGTAAAGAATATGTATTCTTGCTTTACTATTTTATAAGAAATAAACTTTTGTAGGGTGAGCTTGTTTGTGTTAATCAATTCAAACATTGCACATTATTTTTATTGATACTGCTTCGAAACAGCAAATGTGAAAAAACTTTCCCTTCTCTTTTTCCTACTCACTCTGGAACAATCCCCTTGTTATCTACACACTGTTGTAACTTTCATTCAAACAAACTTACCAATTCTTATTGTCCCCCTAAATCACTGGTCTCCACAGAGGTCAGCTTTTCTAAGTTCCTGCATTCAAAGGCTGTTCATCTCCACAACAGCTAATAATACAAGTGCATTTTCTAACACTGCCACTGTTTAGAAATGTTCTTGGACATGCCATTAGACTGAGGTTAGCCCATTACCTGAAATGGTTTTGCTTTAATGAAAACACAAAATTCTGTAAATACCCGACATGTTTGACAGTCTGTGGAGAGATAAATATTATTAACATTTCAGATTGATGCTTTCATTTAATATCTCTGAAAAAATCTACAATGTTTAGGTTTGAGCAAATGTATTTCCATCTCTTAAATGATGCACTTAAACAGTTTATTCTTTGTCACTGAAGGGATTGATGGTAAAGTAACATATATCCAATAATCCAATGACAATTGGCAGGAATAATAACCAAACAGTCTTTTAATGTACAGTGTATCTACCAAAACTGTATCTAGAAACTGATGTTGGTACTGTATGTGAAATTGTCATTGACCTAGTCAATATGTTGGTAACTTATTCTATTTGCATTCTGTTGAGGTAGGTTGTATTGTTTGCTGTTGGATTATTATCACATATGACGTTACTGTCTGGTTTTGTGACATGGACTGTGTTTTCGAATACGTATTGGAAAATGCTAAGGATTTGACAAACGCTTCATTCCAAGAAATAGTTACACAATGAAAATTATAGTGGAAAAAATCTGCAGTGAGACCATCACTTTTTTTTTTCTTTTTTTTCTCCTTTATGTTTTGGAACTGTGAGCTGGAGTTGAAAATCAAACTTTGAATAGCAGTTTATTTCAAAAAAAGAGAATAAACAAATTGATGTTTGCAAATGGGAGCAGACCTGGAAAGATAATTACAGGGTCATTCTAAGATGTTGTTAGGATGTTGCATTGGTCAACCAAGAGAAGGCTAATGTAGATCAGCCAACCATAGAGAATGCAGAAAAACAAGAAACCATATATTGAACTGTTTTTGACTGGATCTTTGGTAGAAGGTGGTATGCTCAAGCTACTGAACTGTAACACTGTGCTTAAGATGTACCTGTAGTATTATATTCAACTAAAGAATTGATAAATGTTCTGAAAACAAAATCCCAGTTTATAAAAAAAAAAGTAAATATTCCTTAGATCCTGCTAAAGCTGTTTTCGTTGTCTGGTGATTTCAGAATTCAAGCAAGACCCAATTCCATGTAACACAATGCATTGTTTAAGGATTCCATAAAAACTGGGTGCTCATCATTGAAACGGTTTCCAAACTGGCAAATTACAACACTTATTCTCTTTTGATTTATCCTTTAACTGTATATGCCTGAGAGTGAGTCAGGGTTACGTGCAAAGAAGATTGGTTTTAAATCACAAACATTAATTAGATTATCTTATATAGGTTTATTCTACTAAAGTTACAGTATTAATAATAGTTACTTTTTGTTTAAGTTATAAACTTGGTGTCTGATAACTGTTGTCCTGAAAGTTTGGTTAACTTCAATGATAATGAGCATGATTTAGTTTGGCTATTTCTGCGTTGAATCATCTGTTATGAAGTTACAGGAAGATGCAAAGAAATATTTAATCAACTGAAGTGCAGATTGTTAGTTTTTACCACTTTAGCTACTGTTTTTATTTCAAATCAAAATTTCCTACTGATAATTAAAATCGACTCCATTTTAAAAAAAAACTTTTGAAAGATGGCACAAGTGATAACCCTGATTTGTGTGAGATCTCATGAAGTGCATTTTAAAGTGCCTGACAGACTTGTCAAAATATTTGCTTATAATTAGTCTTTGAGGGGAAAAAAAGCAGTACTTAACATTTTGCCCCAAAGCACTTTGTTACAAATTGACGTTTGGAAACTGAATTTTCTTTTAGAAATGCTAGTTCTTTCTCACCTCCATCTCACCTAAATTAATTATTCCAAAATGTGAGCTGTGTTGCAAAGTATCTCAGTCACTCTAAAGTCCCTCACCCATGGCCATTTCTCATACAGAAGTCTGCTATGTTAGCAAGCTATTTGACTTCATGGGCATCACAGTTAAATGTTATCTTATTCTGTTCAGTCGAAGCAGTAAAGGAATTTTTTGCATTCTATGCTGGCTAGAAAGCAGTCTTGTTTTATTTAATAATTTGAGTAGTTTAAAAAAATGAAAACAATTGTGATAGGAAGTCAGCGAGAGATATCAAATGTGTTGATGATTTAATCAAGAAGTGAACTTTAATATTTTTAATGAATGCTTAAGATTTATTATCAGCAGAAAAAGGCAAAAAAGACAAAATTATATAGACATTTTCAAGACCACTGGACATCACAAAAACCTTTGCAGCCATTGAAGTACATTTTGAGTCTTAGTCATGATTGTAATGTAGGAAGTGCAGAAATGTGGGATGAGTAGGTAATTTTTTTGTGATTTTAATTAATGGATAAATATTGACCAGGGCAGTGGGGCTAGCCCCTCTGTTCTTTGACATATTGCCCTGAAATACTTTAACTCCACCAAGTCAGGCAATTGAGACTTTAACTTTCTAACTGAAGGATGGCACCTGTGACAGTACAATATTTATTCCTGTTTGGAATGTCCACCTTGACTTCTGATTAGTTTAAAGTTAGGTTCCACATGTCATTGCTGTTAATAGTGAATTCAATTGACATGTTTTCTTTCCATAATCTTTGATTATTAAATTTTTTTTGGATACTGCAACATTTTTGAGTTCTTTATTGGGTTCCTAAATTGGAAAAATATTACACTTTGTTTTGAACATTTCACAGTTTTCATGGAAATTGATTAATTTACTTTAGCTATTGCACTGTATATAGTGCTATTTCTTAACTATAGTCATTATTTACTATCTTTCTTCATTACCACATCTATTTCCCCAAATTGTTTCTTTTGCATTAAATAGACATGGTGCTGTGTCAAATGCAGGATGAAATAAGTGGTAGGAAAAAATAAAGTGAGCTGTTAAAGAGCAGCAATTGTTTGGAATATTTCTCCCTTGCCCTTTGGTCTCTGGTCTGGAGCATCCATGCACACGCTAGATCACAGGGGAGCAGCAGTTTCATTTACCGATTCAACAACTTTGAAAAAAGTCCCTGTTCCTAATTAGTGTTGCAAGTTGTACAGATCAATGGTGGGTTAAACTGAGCTGCCCACTCAAGTGGTGGGCGTACCATTTCATAAAAGGAAGAGGTTCTTCTCTTTCATGGTGCTGGGTTCTTTCAGTTCAGCTACAGTGGGCTTGATTCTTGTGTGAAAAACAACTGCCACAATGCTTAAATCCTAACCTCCTCACCCCTGACGGCATGGGAAAGTGCACTCCTCAGCTGTTAGTTATATAAAGGCTGTTGCAGTCATGAGAAATGTTGATAAAAGAATGTAGTTTAACATCTCTCCTCCTACCCTCTCTGTCAGCTGGTCTAGCGAGCTGCTTAATTGGAAAAAATGCTTTTCTGGGTGTGTTTGCTGTGATTAACCATAGTGCAAAATTATTGTGGCTATTTATTGTTTTCAAAGAAAATAAGCAATTTGCTACATGCTTATCCTATCGTTTTTAAAAAATCTCGCTAAGTCCAGAATATTTTTTGGCAATCTTGATTCTTGTGACATGTTGATCTAAGATTTGTAATATGTGGTCTAAGTTGACTGTTTTAAACTTTGTCGAAACGTCTGTTTTCTGATTTTCTGAAGAGATCTGCTGAAGTGTAATGGTTTACAGTATAAATTTTGTTTTATTCCAGTCCTGTGTGACTATAAACAAAGTATATTAATAAAACAATTCTAGAAAACAATGGCTACAAAGACAACGGTTGCTGAAAGGTATTTGTTAATTTATTATATAAGGTTTTGAAACAGCAAGTTAATACAGAACTACTTTAAAAAGAGTGTGCAGGATTCATTGTACAGCTAATTTGAGAACACAGTGCTACAATAGAACGATGAGATTTTTCATCTACAGTACCTGTAAAGGATCCATCCACCAAGAGATAAAACGAATTTTAAAAACTATTTGGAGAAGTAATGGTTATAGAACACCAAATTTCTATTTTAATAGTCTTCCATTTGTGCAAGAAAGGGAAAGTTGGGCAGGTTAAGTTGTTCCAAAATTTGGGGGTTGCCATACAATGCATCTTGATTCCAGTAAAATTTCAATCTTAATTTTTAATGCTCAAATTTTCATGCTAGTCAGTTTCATACACATGGAAAAGCTTAGCTTCCCAAATGAGCAATGATATAATTGGAAGCCTTATAATTTTTAACTGCTCTCACTAACCCATCCAGCTGTGGTCTTGGAGCAGGATTCCAGTTAACCTGCTTGACCACCAATGTTCTATGACTTTCATCTGAAAAGGCTGTAACTTGTACTGCATTTTTAAAAGACTGGAGAGTTACACTTGAGACCTGATCAGAGTTCAAAGGTAGACTGTCGACTCAGTTGCACTGTTAAAACAGTTTGCAGCCATGTATAATCAAGCTACTTCTCCAGAAGGACAGAAATCATCTGGACAAACAGAAATGTGTTCCTGAAGGCTGTTGACATTGTATTTGAATTTACCTAAGGATATTCATGAACTACTTGATAATCTAAACAAGAGCCATGAATATTAATCCTATTAATACTTTCCCGCAATCGCCTCGGAAAGAATGATATGGAAGACCTAAATATTTTCAGAATGTTTTGTTTATATTGCTGTCCTTGTTTACTTCCTTCCTGAGCCCATTGTTAACCCAGCCAAAATCACGTAACCATTATATGGAAAGCTGACAATAATACTATCATATGACCAACTGTTGATTAAATGTGTGGTGTAATCAAAGTGATTTCCCATTCTCAAATTAAAATTGATTGCGACCTGATCTGAACTGATGAAAAATCAGCAAGTGTCCACCTGCAATTAAGCATATGGTGGGTGGTAGGTCTTAGCTTCATTTAACTGGGGAGAAACAGATGAACAGTCAATTATTAATCGGCAAATGCTGGGCTGGTGTGAGTTAATAACTTAGAATTATTCCAAAAACAAAATGTCATATTTATTCATCATAATTATATGGAGTGAGATGCCAAATGTTAAAATGAAGTAGCTGTTTAACATTATAACAGTTTCTTCTTTAGTATAATGGATAGCTCCAAGGATACATTTTAACGTAACACAACAACTAATGTGTTAAATATAATTTTAAAGTTTTAAAATGCATTGTACTAGTCAGATATTCCAAGTATTGGATAATAAGGTGCAATTCTACTAATCTGTTGTCACTAACTTAAAAAACTATACCAGTGCTCTTAATATTTTACTTTGGCCTGTGAGCTTAGGTACGTTGTACAGCACAGACTAATTAACTGAGCACCAATCATTTTAGCACAGGTTGAGTAATCAAGCCTGTGGCCCAACAGCATATTTTATGACAGTTACAGAGTGCAGGGTAAATAATCGAGCTGGAGGAGTCTGCAGCGTTCTGGCAGTTTCATTGCACAGTCAGTAATGGAGCTGGCAGGGCGGAATCAATTACTGGCCAGTCAAGATTTTCCCACAGGTTGGGGCTTGGGAAAAGACATTTACTGCTGCCTAGACAGCTGGCATGGAGTGTCCACTGGGAAAGTGGTGTGCTGAATGAGAGACGGACAGTTCCATGTGAGAAATCTGGTGGTAAATTGGTGACAGTTCATAAATTAAAGAACAAACAGCAAAGTGTGTATGTATTCTGCTTCAAACAGTGCCAGCTCTATTTATAGAACAATTAGAATCTCGACTTTTACTTTTCAGTGTTTCTTCTTTACACGTGCATCAAATTTTCCATCATAGAGTACATTTTAAATTTTTAAAACTCTATTTAGGCTTTATCTAACCAAGCCAATATAATTGTTTAATAAGAAATAAAGTTCTCCCGTGTAGTAACCAATCTTATTACCAGAATAGAAAGAATGATGAGCATTTGAGGCAAGAATAAAATTAAAACCAATTTTGGTGGGCAGGGAGGAGGGATTCTATGGTTTTGTAATTGTTTCCCTGTAAATACTGTGTTTTGGTTGCTTTATCTGACATAGAAAATCTAATCAACATAAAGAATGAAAAGAAAACTTAATCAAAGAACAGACAAGATAGTGATTAAATTGTCAAAGACACATTTTCTGGGGAAGCCTTGACGTTTGAGATATACCTCTATCTTTTAAAAAGCAAAATGGTTCTGTCCACCCATTCCAAACATTCACTTGTCGATGCAGAGAGTTAAATATTTTGTGGCCCTCTTAAAGCTTGGCAATCCTTTGGGCTGTTATATTTAATGAATTAAATGGACATGAGAAAATAACTAATGAATGATAGATAAAAGCAACATCAGAAGACATTGACCTTTTCATACAATTATGAATCAAAACAAGAGAAAGCCATCCAGCTAGTCACATTGATACTTATCCGTTCTGCTGGAGAAACTAAGCTAGCCCCACTCTCGCCCTTTTGCTGTAATCTTACAAGATTTTCAGGTGTTTATCCAATTCTTAATTGAAAGCCACAATTTAATCTACCTCAACCACACTGGCAGGCAGTGCATTCCAAATCTGAAAGATTAGCTGTCTTAGATTTTTCTTTCCTTCGTTACCTTTGGGTCTTTTGCTAATCAGTTTAAATTTGTGTCCTTTACTTCTTGATCGTTCCACAAATGGGAACCATTTTTTTTCTCTATCTGCTCTGTCTAAACTGCTCCTGATTTTAAATACCTCCATCAAGTCTCCTCTCAACCTTTGCTAAGGTCAAGAAGATTCATTTTTTTCCCCTCAAGCCCAGACCATAAATCTTCGTGCACCTATTCCAACATCTGGATATCCTAATATTGGGAGCTCACAATTTGACACAATGCTCTTGTTGAAGCCAAGTCAGTCTTCTGTAAAGGTTCTTCATAGTTTCCCTCATTTTGTATTCTATGCTGAAATGTATGGTGCTGGAAAAGTACAGCAGGTCAGGCAGCATCTGAGGAGCAAGAGAATCAATGTTCCGAGCATAAACCCTTCATTAGTGTTATTTGGAAAGTAAATGGGTTATCAGGTCTTTAACTGAGGTGAATTTAGAGTGGTATTAACCACTCCAGATTTCTCACTTCTCAGTACTGCAAAATTAGGGCAATTTGGTGCAAAGTAAAACCACCACTCACCAAAACTCAGTTACGCAAATGCATCCTTAATTTACCCATTTAATTTATTTGATTTGATTTATTGTCGTCATATGTACCCTATAACTCTGTGGGAAGGTGGGAAAGTGATTGCTCGGCTCCTTGCTGAGATATTTGTATCGTCGGTAGCCACGAGTGAGGTGCCGGAAGACTGGAGGTTGGCTAATGTGGCGCCACCATTTAAGGAAGGTGGTAAGGAAAAGGCAGGGAACTATAGACTGGTGAGCCTGATATCGGTAGTGGGCCGTTTGTTGGAGGGAATCCTGAGGGACAGGATGTACATGTAATTGGAAAGGCAAGGACTGATTAAGGTTAGTTAACATGGCTTTGTGTGTGGGAAATCATGTCTCACAAACTTGATGGAGTTTTTGAAGAAGTAACAAAGAGGATTGTGGGGACATGATATATATGGATTTCAGTAAGGCATTCGACAAGGTTCCTCTTGGGAGACTCATTAGCAAGATAGATCATAAGAAATAGAGATTTGGATATAGAACTGGATTGAAGGTAGAAGACAGTGGGTGGTAGTGGAGGGTTGCTTTTCAGACTGGAGGCCTGTGACCAGTGGTGTGCCACAAGGATTGATGCTGGGTCGACTGTTTTTCATCATTTATACAAATGATTTGGATGTGAATAGAGGAGGTATGGTTAATAAGTTTGCAGATGACACCAAAATTGGAGGTGTAGTGAAAAGCGGAGATTACCTCAGAATACAATGGGATCTTGATCAGATGGGTTAATGGGCTGAGGAATGGCAGATGAAGTTTAAATACGTGAGAAGTCCTACATTTTGGAAAGGCGAATTAGGCAGGACTTATCCACCTTTTTAGTAAGGTACTGGGGAGTGTTGCTAAGCAAATAGACCTTGGAGTGCAGGTTCATATTTCCTTGAAAGTGGCATCACAGGTAGATAGGATAGTGAAGAAAGTGTTTGGAATGCTTTCCTTTATTGGCCAGAGTATTGAGTGTAGGGAGGTCATGTTGCGGCTATACAGGACATTGGTTAGGCCACTATTGGAATACTATGTGCAATTCTGGTCTCCCTGCCAAGGGAAGGATGTTGTGAAATTTATGAAAAAATTTACAAGGATATTGCTAGGGTTGGAGGGTTTGAGCTATAGGCAGAGGCTGAATAGGCTGGTGCTATTTTCCCTCGACCATTGGAGGCTGTGGGGTGACCTTATAAAGGTTTATACAGTCATGGGCATGGATAGAGTAAATAGACAAGGTCTTTTCCCTGGGGTGGGGGAGTCCAAAACTAGGTGGGGGGGACACATAAGTTTAAGGTGAGAGGAGATAGATTTAACAGGGACTGAAGAAGCAACTTTTTCACACAGGGGTGGCGCGTGTATGGAATGAGCTGCCAGAGGAAGTGATGGAGGCTCGTACCATTACAACATTTAAAAAGCATTTGTGTAGGTAGGGTTTAGAAGGATTTAGGCCAAATGCTGGCAAATGGGAAAAGATTAATATAGGATATCTGGTCGGTATGGATGAGTTGGAATGAAGGGTCTGTTTCCGTTCTGTATATCTGTATGACTCTATGTACCTAAACACAGTGAAACGTTTTGTTTTGCAAGCAGTACAGGCAAATTATAACAAACAAGGGCATACAGATCACTGAGTGCTTAGACAGAGTGAGGCATACAAGGTTACAGCTGCACAGGAGAGGCACAAAAGCAAGATCAACATTAGATTTGAAATTAGAGAGGTGCATTCAGCAGTCTAATAACAGCCAGGAAGAAGCTGTTCTTGAACCTGTGTGTATTCAGGCTTCTGTATCTTCTGCCAGATGGAAGAGAGTATTACTGGGGTGGGTTGGGTCTTTGATGATGTTAGCAGTTGTTCTGCTGTAATATGAAGTGTAAAAGGAGTCCATGGGTGGAAGGTTGACTTCTGTGATGGTCTGGGCTGTGCACACAACTTTCTGTAGTTTCTTACGGTCCTGGACATCCCCCCTTTGTTTCTGCCTACCGATCCTCCAAGCTACCAACCGGATTCATCCCTTCCATCGACTAACCAGGTTGTATCCACTACTTGTGTTCACCTACCGCTACCTCGCCATTCTGTTATTCTCCACACCCTAACCCCACCCTCCCCCATAGCCCCATCCAGTCCTGAAGAAGGGTTATACCCAAAATGTTGACTTCTCCACCTCCTGTGCTGCCTGGATTGCTGTGTACTCCTAGCCTCCTGTTTGTCTGCTTCAGTTGCCATACCAAGCCCTTAGGCACCCAGATAGAATGTTTCGTATGGTGTATCTATAGAAGTTGGTGAGGGTCCTTGTGGACATCCCAAATTTCCTGAGCTGCCTGAGGAAGAAGAGGCATTGTTGTGCCTTCTTGACCATCGCATCAATGGAATCTATGGGAGATCTAGGACAGATTGTTGGTTATCGTCACTATTTTATTACAGAGTTGCAACCATATATTTGCAAAGCAGTGTGTAACTTTTTTTTTAGATTACTTAGTGTGGAAACAGGCCCTTCGGCCCAACAAGTCCACACCGACCCGCCGAAGCACAACCCACGCAGACCCATTCCCTTACATTTACCCCCTCACCTAACACTATGGGCAATTTAGCATGGCCAATTCACCTAACCTGCACACCACTGTGCCACCGATCTGAAGAGATTTACAATTGAAAATGTTAACGTCTTCTCAGTATTTTAATTAGTTTTGCAACCATTAGTACTCCAGCGCTCTTTTGATAAAACCTCTCCAGGGGATTCCAGAAACTTGATGCTGGTTGTTGAATTATTAAAAGAGTAACCATGTTCAGGATGTACTTCCTCTCACATGGTACTGGCGCAGCCATCTTTATCAGCACAGTTCCTGTATACTTTGTTTTTCCTGAACAATGGACAAATATAATTCCATTAACTTCAAAGGAAGTTAAACAACAAGAGATCAGTTTCACATCAGTGATACTAGGTATCGGAGACTTACAAACACAAGACTTGTGTGGGATATCTGTTACTCTTTGCTGTGTGAAGAAGTGAAATAAACATGATGATCAAAGATTTGTAAGGTAATTGTTCATTAGAAGCACATATAAAATCTTTGAATACCCTATACCTTGAATAGAAAGAAATAGAGCAATATAAAGCAAGATTTCAGACATAAGAGGTAAAATGCCTTTATTCCTGATGAAGGGCTTTTGCCCGAAACGTCGATTTCGCTGCTCCTTGGATGCTGCCTGAACTGCTGTGCTCTTTCAGCACCACTAATCCAGAAAG
This sequence comes from Chiloscyllium plagiosum, assembly GCF_004010195.1. Taxonomy (NCBI): domain Eukaryota; kingdom Metazoa; phylum Chordata; class Chondrichthyes; order Orectolobiformes; family Hemiscylliidae; genus Chiloscyllium; species Chiloscyllium plagiosum. Next base: position 122,245,817 of record NC_057713.1, read on the forward strand.
ATTTCAGATATAGTTTATCAATGACTAAGTGCTTCACCAGAAGCGAGATGTTGGATAATAACCTGTAAAATGGATTCTTAGAAATTTGACTGATTAGCCAATTTGTTAAAACTCCCTTCTTGGTGTTTCAAGACACTACAATTATATTATTGGAAGATCTTGATTGTATTACATAGTTTTTCTGCTTATTAACTGGATGGAAATATATAGTATTGATTGTGTATGTTACAGACAAAAGTTGAACAAAATAATCTGTTCCTTTTTTGATTTATGTAAATCTTTCACTTTTCACCAAAATTAATTAACTTACAAGAAAGTTCAAATTCCTTTAGTACAATCATTTTTGTATTATTTATCACTTAATTCAAATTATTGTAGCATTCAGGTTTTTTAAACAAGGAATGTACTTTGAAGACTAAGTTGTACATATTTGCAAATTTTCTGAGATCAAATGTCTAGAATTTATTTCACACCAAGTCTTGCTCACCCATTACTTTCTGACCTGTGAACCTTGAGAACTTACATTTCTCCTGATACCCCAATCTACTGTAAAATTCCCATCCCTACTTATCTGTATAAAAAAAGCAAAAGAACAGTGGTTGCTGTAAATCATAAACAAAAGCAGATATTACTGGAAAAGCTCAGCAGGTCTGTGAAGGTTTCGGGTCAAGTGAAGGTCACTCATTCTGAAATGTTCGCTCTGATTTCTCTCCACAGATGCTGCCAGACCTGTTGATCTTTTCTAGTTATTTCTGTTTTTGTTCCTATTTATCAGTGTTAAATTGCTTCAAGCCAACAAACTCCGACTCACCCTTCCATTAGACTTATCAGGTAGCTGTTTCTTCTGCTATCCCCATCACCATGCCTGATAGCAATAAATACAACTACATTTGGTTTGGCTTAATTACAGGGCCATTCGGGAGCTAGTAGAGGTACATATGCTCACTCCAAAGGCCAGAGTAGTACTCCTTGCCTCCACCCACACACTGTCATTATTAGAATGTGTGGACCCAATGTATTATGAACATTAACTCCTTCAGAACCATTACCTTTTACAACAATTTATGCTTCTGTAAAACACTTTGAGCTATTTCTCTATGCTGGAAGTGCTGTAAAAATGCAAGCTATCGCTGCAATCAGTAATACAGTGGTAAATGTGTAATTTATTTTGGATAAGGTAGTTGTAACTGTGTTATATTTTATTAGATTTTCTATTTTCTTTATGCAAAAATGTGCATGTAATTAACTAGCAGTGTAAATGCAGCTAAAACTGACCGATTTACAGCATATATTTGAAAAGTCGTCTAAGGTTCCACCGATTGAAAGTCCTTATCATATTTAAATAAATTAGCAAGGTCGCGTCAACTCACATTGCCTTTGAGCTCTTTCTAACTTAAATCACATATTTGCAACCTTATCCAGTCACAAGGGGAAATGCCTGCAGATGACATGTAAAGTGCTGTGAGTATGCTTAAATCATGCTGGAACAATTATCTCCTTTCTTCCTAGCTACCTACTCCTCCTCCTCCTGTGTCCCAGACCCAGTACAGTACTGAGCAGTCCAGGTGATAAGAGATTTGGCACCTTGACACATCAAATGGCAGCAAGTTCCTATGGGAAGGGCAGAGGCAAAACACATCAACACAGGTCATCTGCTTGGCTCATTACAAAAAAAATAATATTGAGTACTGGAAATACACAAATCCTGTCGCATTCACATGTTCATTTGAAGGTTGAACAGGTAAGTGGCGGCCTTCCTGCAGGGATTGAGTCAGACATTTTCCAAACACGGTGACACTGGATCACGAATGAACAGAGCTTTCTAACCATGTGGGAGTGGAGGGGATAACAGAAATGTTACGACCAGCATCTTTTAAAATTTCAATTTGTGTTTGCCATATTATCCCAGAACCTTCTATTCTCCTTTAACTGTACTGTGCAATGAACAAATGGTAAGGCCCATCTTTTGAAAGCTGCATTTATTCCCATTTGCGCACTGGTTTCTAAAAAGAGACATTTTCAACCAGGAACTGGATCTTAAATTAGCACATGTGAATGATGTTGTTTACACCCAGAATCGCAAACAGGAAGGCACATGATCTTTCAATCAGAAAGTTAGTTCACCCTGTCATGGCTTGATCAAGATTGTCTGCCATTTTGCTCAGTGCTGATTGGTGGGATACTAATGGACAGTGTCTAGTTACATCTTCAAACTAGGAGTGTGATTGGTGAAAGCAACTGTCAATCATCTGTCGGCATCCAAAGGCAGATTCCCAGCTAACCCGCAGGTACTCGTGGGATTATTTTTACTGGAGGCAATTTGGGTAAATTCCTAGAAGTCAACCTCAGTGCCTCCTCCACTGGCCCTCTACGCTCTCTCTAATCTTTCCCATGCTGCCCTTGTCTCCTCCTATTCTCATATGTTTCAGGTTCTCCCTTTGCTGGCCTTTTCCATTCAATTCCTGATTGACCAATTAGAATGTTCTGACCGAATGCCCCTATGTTGAAGGGATTTTAATAATACAAATTGTTGTTTTTGTTGTGGGGTTGAAAGATGAAAACTCAATTGTAATTCCCTTATTGGGAAATACTTTTGTGAACATTGAGGGCCAGAACCTGCCCTTCTTTATGTCAAATGTTATATCGATCACAGCTTGCTGGTTTTCACTATCAAAGCTAGAATAGAATGGTTACTATCATCATACTCAGTATAAATCTTTGACTAAAGAATGGAAGCTATTGTCAGAAACATTATAAAGTGCAATCTTTCTGCATTTAGTATAAATATATGGCCTAGGAAATACAGGTTTGCATTTATTTAGTATCCAATCACTCAAAAAAAGTAGCAACATTCTCCATGTGGCTGATTTCCAATGACTATGTTGATAGTCGAAGATGCATGATCATGTACACATATTGTATACTGCACAATTTTCTTCATAAATATGTTTTTATAACTCATGTCTTTTCAGAAGGAATTAAATGATTTTCTTATTAGAAGAGATGTATAGGAATAGTAGGGAGTGACAGGGCACTCACAGACACTGCCATCAGCCACGATCAGCCAAATCTGGAATCATTCTGTCATTTATTTGTCTTCAATAGAAGAAGGAGGCCTTGATGGAAGCCTTTAATGGCTCAAGCAAGTTACAGTTGCACATTTACTTTGTACCTCCGGTGCGAGGCCTAGATGACAATTATTTATGTGTAAGCTTTAATGGCGAGACTGCTTAGCCAAAAGGCATTTCCTCACACAGCATCATGGTGGCTCAGTGGTCAGCACTGCTGCCTCACAGTGCCAGGGACCTGGGTTTTATTCCTCCTTTAAGTGACTGTCAATGTGGAGTTTGCACATTCTCCCCGTGTCTGTGTGGGTTTCCTCTGGGTGCTCATGGAGTCTTGGTGTTTGGGACTGGAAACATCTGCCTCGTTTTCATCCTCCAATTCAGGGACACTAACTGTTATTCCTTTGTTAGCCATCAGTTCCAAGCAGTTAACTGAGCATAGCTCAGCATCTATCTGGACCTAACTTGGTCTGTGCTATTCAGCTACTCACTGGATAGACACACGTGGGGATCAGTTAACTCAATTGGTGGTTAGTTATCAAATTAGATTAGATTAGATTACTTACAGTGTGGAAACAGGCCCTTCGGCCAAACAAGTCCACACTGACCCGCCGAAGCACAACCCACCCAGACCCATTCCCCGACATTTACTCCTGCACCTAACACTACGGGCAATTTAGTATGGCCAATTCACCTGACCTGCACATTTTTGGACTGTGGGAGGAAACTGGAGCACCCGGAGGAAACCCACGCAGACATGGGGAGAATGTGCAAACTCCACACAGTCAGGCGCCTGAGGCAGGAATTGAACCCGGGTCTCTGGCACTGTGAGACAGCAGTGCTAACCACTGTGCCACCGTGCTGCCCACAAATGATGCAGAGTGTTGCCAACCAGGTAGTTTCACTCCTCACTGGCTCTGATGATTTAGGGAGGCCCCATCTCCTTGCTGTGCCAATGCTTATGGAGTAAACTGCCAGTTTCTGATTAGTTGGCAACTCTCTTGCATGATGTCCCTCAAATTATGAGTAGCTGAGTTGTTTCTGTCTAAGGGAGAGAGTCATTTGTGGCTATGGTTAGGTGATGGTGATGGATAAACTCATTGTAGAGCGCCAATGCTGATGATATTGTGAATACTTTCAGTTTCTTAAATGGAACACGGCAACACCATGAAATAAATCAGTGGGACTTGGTACATGAAAACAGTCTTGTGAAAAGCAGATCATATCTGATTGACCTAATAACTAACAAACTTTGATAGAGATTCAATGATCATCATAGATGCAGATTTTCACTTAAACCCCCGGGATGTTGATTGCAATGCCATTAAATGTTAATAAGAGATGGTTGAATTAATTCTTGTTGGAGATGGTCATTGTGGGAGGTGAATACTACTTGCCTTTTGACAGCCCGATATTGTCCAGGTCTTACTGCATTCAGTCATTTATCAGTAACAGAGCAATTTCAAACACAAAAACAAATTAATTGCATAGATATAAAGCTGTCTCAAAGGTGACGTGCTGAGAGTTGTGATAGAAGAGATATTCTTGGATAGCAAGTTAGTTACCCATCTTCTGCTAAGGTCACCATTTTCAGTGCATCTTTGTAGTTGATGGCAGTTTATTCTTGGCACATGACAGGAAATGGGATTTTATATAATATTGCTGTCAGACATGCTCTGCATCAGAGACATGACAGGAAGTGAGTATTTATTGCATTAAAAAGGAACTACAGCTGTATAATCCAAGCCACCTGCAGTCTGACTGTGTTTCCCAGGCAGCAGACAGGACAGACCTCACTGTCACATCTGTTACATTAACGATACAGAGACAGGATAGACTAAAGTGGGACAATGCTATTTTAAGGCAGCACCGCCTAATCCTTTGGTAAATTATGTAATTGAGAAGCCTTTTTTGGTTTAAAATAGCCTCTAGAAAAATGAATGCAATTTTTTTTAAGGAACATGCTTCTAACAAAATAAAATATACTTTCATCAAGACAATTTTTCAATTTTGAGTCTTTTAAAAGTGTGTGACTTTTTCGCAATGGCTCTTGTTCTGTAGCCAGCAGATGGAACAGCACTCATCAGTGACCATCATGAAGGAAGCGGCCCACAACGATCCTGCAATCATTGCAACTGGTTTTGATCAATATCTGGACCTATTGCAGCAATAATATTAGCAAATGGATAAGCAGCTAATCACATTGAAGTATTTGCACACAGCAAACTAATAGGTTAGAGATCTTCACTTTTACTTTAAATTTAACTTGGAATATGCATATATTTCTGAACAAACATTGAATTTTTATTATCATTATGGATGAAATAACTTCGCGGAGGCTGGTATCCTGTCACCAAGTCATCCTTCATTTATGTGTGCACAGTACATGGACTCTGACTAGCCAGCTCAGAGCCTGTCCCTAGAGTGAAGAGAATCCCGAAGCCTACTGTTTACATCTGTCAGCCAGGTTCACTGATTCGCCCAGATTAGCAGCTCCAATCAGGGAATTCATACCACCTGGCCAACCTCGTTCCAATCACTACAAGAAAGAAACTTGATGTTCTGCAAATATCAAAGTTGGTTCTCGGGGTCAATGAGGGTTTTTTACATTAATTATGAAGTTAGAACTCTATTAGATCACACTTACACCTCATTCAACAATTTCTGCAAGGGTTTTTACACTGTGAGATGGACAGCCGATGAATGGAGATCTCTGACAATTAATATCAGACATTGATTTCTCTTTATGGGTGCCTCAACAGTCCATCCTCTGGACAGATATAGAATCACTGACAGCAACTTATAGATTTCTGCATCAGATGGACCTTAGAATGCTTACAAAGTAATCATTTGGCTTGCTACATGTTTTCATTAAGTGATATTTTGAGTGAATGGGCCATCCCCATCATTAGCAATGAAGAAGAACGATGGGTCAGTATCTCTAGTGATTTCAAAGTCCCTATTAATCAGGTACTGTGGGCTGAGCAGTTTCCTTTGCCTTTAATCAGTGGCGTATTTGCTGGATTAGTTAGAGTTAAAAAATGTGTTGCTGGAAAAGCGCAGCAGGTCAGGCAGCATCAAAAGAGCAGGAGAATCGACGTTTCGGGCATAAGCCCTTCTTCAGGAAGATTCCTGAAGAAGGGCTTTTGCCCGAAACGTTGATTCTCCTGCTCCTTTGATGCTGCCTGACCTGCTGCGCTTTTTCAGCAACACATTTTTAAGCTCTGATCTCCAGCATCTGCAGTCTTCACTTTCTCCTAGTGGATTAGTTAGAGGTCAGCTTTTCAGTAAAATTGACCTTTGTCAAGCATAATTTCAGAGGATTGTAAGTACTGAGTTACAGAAATACTTGAAGATTGTAACACAAAAGCACAATTCAAATCCAAGAAAATTTCATTAGGAATCAAGTTTGCACCTGTTATTCCGACAACTGACATAGAATAGGAAGGATTTAGACGGGCGAATGAGTTGGACTGAAAGATCAGTTTTCCATGCTGTATGACTCTATGACTCTATTTTCCATTACCTGAATCATGCACACATACAATTTCATTGGCAATGTGTTCTGCGATTAGTACATTTTACTGAACTGTAACTCAATTACATGTTCACAATATTATTTAGATGGAACTTTGTGGCGTGCAAAGATTCAAGGATTGGGATGAAGTTTTTAGTTCTCCAAAATTCCTTAGACTGAAGAATGGTTCTACCAAAATGGAAAAGAGCAAATGTGACTCTTTTCTTCAGGAAAGTGGGTGGTGGGGAGACAGGAAGCATGAAGCTACAGGCTACTTAGCTTAACATCTATCAAAGGGAAAATACTGGAATCTTCTATTGAGGATTGGGAAGCACATTTAGAAACTCTCAGTGACATTAGGCAGAGTCAACGTGGCTTTGTGAAATGAAAATTGTATATGACAAATTTATTAAAGTTTTTAGAAGCATTGATAAAATGATTAATAGAAGGAAGCATTTATTACTTTTGGGAGATGCAATAGCTTGGAGGTATCATCACTGGATTTTTAAACGAGGGACTCAGGTAATGTTCTAGGAACCCAGGTTCAAATTCCACTAAGGCAGATTGTGAAATTTGACTAACATAAAACTCTGGATTTAAGAGTCTAATGATGCCCATTGTTAATTGTCAAAAATCCCATCTGGTTCACTCATGTTGATTGAGTTTTTTTGAAGAAGTAATAAAGAGGATTGATGAGGGCAGAGCGGTAGATGTGATCTATATGGACTTCAGTAAGGCGTTCAACAAGGTTTCCCATGGGAGACTGGTTAGCCAAGGTTAGATCTCATGGAATACAGGGAGAACTAGCCATTTGAACTGGCTCAAAGGTAGAAGACAGAGAAGGTGGTGGAGAGTTGTTTTTCAGATTGGAGGCCTGTGACCAGTGGAGTCCCACAAGGATCGGTGCTAGGTCCACTACTTTTCGTCATTTATATAAATGATTTGGATGTGAGCATAAGAGGTACAGTTAGTAAGTTTGCAGATGACACCAAAATTGGAGGTATAGTGAACAGCGAAGAAGGTTACCTCAGATTACAACAGAATCTTGATCAGATAGGCCAATGGGCTGAGACATGGCAGATGGAGTTTAATTCAGATAAATGCGAGGTGCTGCATTTTGGGAAAGCAAATCTTAGCAGGACTTATAAACTTAATGGTAAGGTCCTAGGAAGTGTTACTGAACAAAGAGGCCTTGGAGTGCAGGTTCATAGCTCCTTGAAAGTAGAGTTGCAGGTAGATAGGATAGTGAAGAAGGTGTTTGGTATGTTTTCCTTTACTTGTCAGAGTATCCAGTACTGGAGTTGGGAGGTCATGTTACGGCTGTACAGGACATTGGTTAAGCCACTGTTGGAATATTGCATGTGATTCTGATCTTCTTCCTATTCGAACAATGTTGTGAAACTTGAAAGGGTTCAGAAAAGATTTACAAGGATGTTGCCAGTGTTGGAGGATTTGAGCTATAGGGAGAAGCTGAACAGGCTGGGGCTTTTTCCTTGGAGCGTCAGAGGTTGAGGGATGACCTTACAGAGGTTTACAAAATTATGAGGGGCATGGAGAGGATAAATAGACAAAATATTTTCCCTGGGGTCGGGGAGTGCAGAACTAGAGGGCATAGGTTTAGGGTGAGAGGGGAATTATATAAAAGAGACCTAAGGGACAACTTTTTCACACAGAGGGTGGTACGTGTATGGAATGAGCTGCCAGAGGAAGTGATGGAGGCTGGTACAATTGCAACATTTAAAAGACATTTGGATGGGTATATGAATAGGAAGAGTTTGGAGGGATATGGGCCGGGTGCTGGCAGGTGGGACTAGATTGGGTTGGGATATCTGGTCGGCATGGATGGGTTGGATCGAAGGGTCTGTTCCCATGCTGTACATCTCTATGATTCTATGACTATGTCCTTTAGGGAGGGAAACTGCCAACCTTACCAGGTCTGGCCTACATGTGACCCATAGCATTGACTATTAATTGCCCCAGCAAGACCATCATCCTGAACAAAAAAATTATAACCACTTAATCAAGATGAATCAACACATACCTCCCTCTATCAAAACAGATCTCCATTACATAATTCTTTTATGAGTCTGAGCATTTGTCTGAGAGTGAAATCAGTCATGAGTGTACAGCGTGACTCACTACTGCACCCTTGTCCCCTGCTAACAAGAAATGGAGATGCCAGGAACAGGTCCTGGAATCCAAGACATGAGTCTACCCTCACTTTTTCTGGGTCTTAGTCTTCAAAGTCCTAGGAAGACTTTAGGACTGTCTTTTGCTTTTTGTTTTTGTTTCCGAATATCTGGTTTTGTAAACGATAGATTGAAATTGGAAGTTTAAAGTAGAGCTAATTGGCTGGATACAAGGTGTATGTGATTCACACTGTCATGGAGTTTGGAAAGGTGACATTGACAGTTACCATTTCAAGATGAGTTCACAGGGTGTTTCCTTAAAATCTCACTGGATCTCACAGACAGTGTACAGACAGTGTACAAGGATTCAAACTAGAGCAGATGCATATAAAAACAAAAAAACTACAAATGAAAAAGTGAAATATTTTGGATGTTGGAAATCTTAATTATATCCACCAGGTCAGACAGCATTTGTGGATAGAAACAAATATAACATTTCAAATCAATGTCCTTTCATTAAAACAGGATGATTTTTATTTATTTTTATTTCTTTTGTAATAGAATATAACTACACTTCTTTGAGAAAGTATGATATGGAGGTGCTGGTGTTGGACTGGGGTGAGAATGAACCTGAAAGAACAACCACCTGATGAACGAGCAGCACTCCAAAAGCTAGTGTTTCCAAATAAACCTGTTGGACTATAACCTGGTGTTGTGTGATTTTTAGCATTGAGAAAGTAGGTTGAGTGGAACAGATACCCAGAGGCGCTATGTAATTTACTATAAGTTAACAGGTTTCACATAGAGTCTGGCTAATACCCATTGGGTATAATTCTTTAGTCACCCTCTGAACATTTCCAGTGTTCTTTTTATTGGAGAAGGTAATAGATACAAAATGATTAATCTCAGTGAAACTGAAACTTCGCTCACTTTGTTCAAGTCCCACCTGCTCCAGAGGTGTGTCAGAAGATGTTGATTAAAAATATTTATAACACAGCCACTGGGTGAAGTATGAGACAGTTAGGAAGTACTTGGAGTCTTCTCATAAAAACACACGTGTCATATCCACCTCTCATTAGTAATAATTAATATATTTAAGAGTTGCTGTAGCCTGTATATAGTTACTGAGATGCAATTAGCCTTTTCCAGTTACCTATGATAAGTACAACTCTTCTGTTTGTGCTTTGTGCTTCATTAAAGACGGCCAGCGAGCTGGAAGGAAAGATTGGTGACAACTCTGCCACAACCTCAAACGTTTGGGACACAGTCCTTCTCATCACTTTTATCGCCTTCCCTCCCAAAAGAGCCTTGAAACTTTTTGAAGTTTACTACATTCTAGGGTATTGAAGTGTGAAAGGTCAGGAGCAGGCATGTAGCCTTTGTACTGGTTTTAAGATAAAGGACTGAAATTTTCATTAATAATGTTTACTGTATTTTGAGTAAAATTAGTTTTAATTTGCTTCATTTATTTTCTCAATCCCAAAGAGATTTGGATTTGTGTTAGATTCAGGTTGCGTGTACTGAAGTGTGGGGTACAACAGTACAGTGAAAGTGTACAATGTCACCACACACAGAGCCATCCTAGGTACAATGTACCCCAGTACAAAATCTTAGTTGCAGAAGTAGAAAAATAAATAAATAAGTTTAAAAGTTCAGCACTACAATCTTCTTAATATAAATGTCAAAATATAAAGAAATAAAGTTAAAAAGTCAAACATTACAGTCTTTTCTTAAACCTGCAAATGCTCCAAGCTGGGCTTTCCCCAGGAGGCCTCACTCTCCCCTGCACTCGGCATGCTTTCACCCGCACTGGGATCATTGTTTTAAAGTTGTTTATTTGGTACTTTAACCATGGACTATGAGGGAGGAAATTAGTAGGTTGTTGAAGAGTGTAATTAACAGTTTACTGCCTCATTGTTTTTGTCCTGTTGTGGTTGAGCTATTTGAGTACATTAAAAGCTCAGTCGTGTCTGCAAATCACAAGCTGCCAGCAAAGACGCGAACTATGCTGCCTTTGCTCTGGCTATTTAGCCATGAGGTACTGTTTCACAGGATATTTCCCACAAACATTAATACTTGTGTGAGGTAAAGTAAGAAGAGTTTGATTCTTGTATGAGTTTAGTACGAATGTGAATTCGGACTAACATACAAGTAAATCCTAGTGCTGTTTGTGTGATATGTGAATCATCACTGAGAGTATCTATGGCAAGACGTTTACATTGTTTTGAAAAACTTACTCCCTCGAATAGCCACTTTCGGCAGTATCAGAGAAAATGAATAGTTTCTAGATGATTCTCCAAAGACATTTGTCATCAGAGAGGCAGCGCAGGAGTCCTGATGAAGGGTCCTGGCCAGAACATTGACTCTCCTGCTCCTCTGATGCTGCTTGACCTGCTGTGCTTTTTCCAGTTCCACATTTATCGACCAATACCATTCTGGGCATATGGATAATGTTGAAAGAAGAAGAAGATTCCTGAAGAAGGGCTCATGCCCAAAACGTCGATTCTCCTGCTCATTGGATGCTTCCTAACTTGCTGCGCTTTTCCAGCAACACATTTTCAGCAATGTTGAAAGAAGGAAAGGCAGCCGAGAAGGGCAGGACTTAAGATACTTCAATTGTCTGTTAGAAATTTAGGCTTGGACATGTATCCTTTTCATCCTTCAAGGCACAGAGTAACCATATTCATCAGCTAGAGGTTTTGTAAGGTTGCTGAGAGCAAGTAATTAACTGCTAAAGCCAACCTGTGGCCAGAATGTTTTGTTGAATTTTGGATAGCTTGCTGGCTTGGTTTTCCTCTCCTTGCATTTTCATTTTGCCTCGGATCTGTATTTGCTTTTGAAGGAGACAGCACCAATGTTTATTTGTGCCAGGTGCAGCAGTCCTGGGCAACCTTCAGTAACAACTGCGCCATGTGACGCCTTCAGCATTCCTCGTCTTCCTTTGAGAGTGCACCCCAGAATTCCATGCTTCATAGATTTACATTGGTGAGTGAGTGTCAGGCATTCTGACTACAACCAATGTATCTCAGTGGTGACAGATCTCAATATGGGAGCGGATGAATGAATTACCGGCTCTAAAGAGTACTTTCCTGTTTGATATCTTGTCTTGCCAGCTGATCTTCAGAAGCTTCTGAAGGGAGCTCAAGTGAAGATTGTTGAGCTTGGTGTAATGCACACATGGAGCAGTGGGAAGGACTACTGTTCTATAATCTTTTTGTTTTGCAGACAGTTTTGCTCTTCCTCATTCCTAATGTTTGAAGTCTGCCAAAGGCTACGGTTGCTTTGGCAACTTTTGCAAATGTCTCCTCATTAATCAAGACAGCTTGAGAGAGTGTGTTGCTGGAGTATGTAGTTGGAGACTTTGATCTTTGCGTGGAGTAGCCTGAAATGGAGCAGATACCCGTTTATGAAATATCTGATTTCGTGCCATGATCAGCATAATGAAAGATATTGGAAAGCATGATGGAGAAGAAACATGCTTAACAGGATTGTCATGAGTGTGCAGCCTTGTTTAACTCTGTTAATGACTGAAAATGGTCTGAAGATTCAACATGATCCAGCATGTGTGAGCATATCATCATGCAATTATTGAAACATTGTAATGGTTTCTCAGGGTGGCCAAGTTTCTCCATTACTTTCCAAAGGCCCTGACAATTGATTGATGGTTTCAAATGTCTGATCAGATCAGCTAATGTGGCCTGGAGGTAAGTATCATTTTCTATGCGTTAGTCCTGAAGCTAAATATCCAACTACAAACACATGATCAGTGGTTCCTCAACCTTAGCTGAAACTGTACTGACCCTTTGACATCCAAATCTGTTCATTACATAGCATTAAGTATTTCAGAAAGATTCTGGCAAAGATTTTACCAATAATTGAGAAAACTAAAATTCTTGTCCGATTGTCACACGTTTGGCAAGCTCTTGTCCACTTTGACAATAGAAAAACTTTGTATTCTTGCAGAATGGTTTCTTGCTCCCACACGTACTGAAAGAGTTCAGTTTGCCTCTTGAATAGGCATTAAGTTCCAGCTTTGAAGATATCAGCTGGGATTGTGTCAGATTCTGAAACCTTGCCACAAGATGGAATTTGGATTTCATTTATTGCTTCTGACAATGTAGGAAGGTAATGAAGAGACCAGTTGATGGTAATCTGTTGGTTGCTTCTCCTTGAATGAACGAAAGCTGGTTGAAAATATGGTGAAGGTATGCTGCCCACTTGTGAGCAGTCTTGACCTTGGCATTGATGACAATTGGTGATAAACTAATAGACTTCAGACAGATTTCAGAGCATCATAGGATCTCTTCCTTATTTAACATGATAAAGTCTATTCACTCTCTGATTCAACCAAGTGTTTTGCATCTCCCTGAGCTTGCACAGGATGACCTGTCATCATCTTGATGGGGTAACTGGTCTTTGAAATAAAATCTATACAAGCAATGGTTCTCCTCCTGTGGTTTCTGGGTTACGTCATTGTTTTCTCTAATTTTGTTGTTTAAATGATGTAGGGCTAAGGGCTTGTAGAGCCGTGCTGTACATCATATCCCGGGGTATTATGAAATTATCCTCAATCCAGTGCGTTCATTTTTGCTGCATACAGGTGACTCTTGACACCATCTCTTGAAGGAGAGATTGCTTTATGACTGCCTGTTTCATCCTTGAGACTTTGAGACTGTTTTTGAAGTTCCATGTCTGGAGAACATCACATCTGTCTATCATGAGGGTGGCATCATTTTAAGATGATTGGAGGAAGGTTTGAAGGGATGTCAGAGGTAGGTTCTCTACACAGAGAGAGGGGGATGCATGGAATTAACTGCCAGCAGTGATGGCCAGAGTCAGATACATGAGGGACATTTAAATGACTTTTGAATAAGCACATGGAAGATAGTACAATGAAGGGTTATATATGTTAGCCTGATCTTAGAGTCAGATAAAAGGCACAACATTGAGAGCTGTGCTATGTTTTACGTTCTAAGTGTAATGGGATAGATCTTTACAGTCATAAAGTCATAGAGAGGTACAGCATGGAAACAGACCCTTCGGTCCAACCCGTCCATGCCGACCAGATATCCCAACCCAATCTACTCCCACCTGCCAGCACCCAGCCCACATCCCTCCAAACACTTCCTATTCATATACCCATCCAGATGCCTTTTAAATGTTGCAATTGTATTAGCCGCTACCATTTCCTCTGGCAGCTCTTCCATACATGTACCATCCTCTGCGTGAAAAAATTGCCTCATAGGTCTCTTTTATATCTTTCCCCTCTCATTCTAAACCTATGTCCTCCAGTTCTGGACTTCCCCGCCCAGGGAAGAGACTTTGTCTATTTATCCTAACGATGCCCCTCATAATTTTATAAACCTCTATAAGGTCACCCCTCAGCCTCCGACGCTCCAGGGAAAACAGCCCTAGCCTTTTCAACCTCTTTCTATAGCGCAAATCCTCCAACCCTGGCAACATGCTTATAAATCTTTTCTGAACCCTTTCAAGTTTCACAACATCTTTCTGATAGGAAGGAGATCAGAATTGCAGGCAATATTCCAACAGTGGCCAAACCAATGTCCTGTACAGGCACAACATGACCTCCCAACTCCACTCAATACTCTGACCAATAAAGGAAATCGTTCCAAATGCCCTCTTCACTATTACGATGCTGGATAGTCAAACCTTCAGCAGCTCAGAGGCTTTCATTATATGTGCACCTTGCCTTCACTCTGCTGAGTGATGACATAAACGATTAGGTACCAGGACAGGCATTGGATGAATTCAGGATGTTTTGCCGTGATTAGGAAGGAAGAAAATTCTGATGAAGTAAACGCATGCATCTTCAGCAAGCAAAGACCAACAGCATTCCTGATGAAGGGCTCATGCTCAAAATGTCGATTCTCCTGCTCCTCGGATGCTGCCTGACCTGCTGTGCTTTCCCAACAGTGCAATCTTTGATTTTGATCTCCAGCATCTGCAGTTGTCACATTCTCCCAATGTTAAAACGGACAACCACTCTTCTTCGAATGATCCCTTCACCGCCTGCAATCTGCTCCAGTTCTGGTGTTGAAGTAATCAAGAATGATTAGCTTTCCTGACTTTAATGTGGGAACAATTAAGGCATGGAGGCTATCATAGAAATTATCCTTGACTTCATCCGGGGATACTCATGGTGGGAAATCTCCTGCCAGGACAAGTCTCAGCACCATCAGATAATTGTTAACACTCTTGGGCATGCAGGTCCGCTTACTGGGGCGGGGGAGTTGGTGGGGGCGGGGGGTCATGACAGCAAATCCTATGCTAGCTTTGTGTATGTCCTCTCTTCCATGGCTACTCCAAAAGAATGAGCAACCTGAAGAGATGCCTCCTTCAGAAACCCTCCTCAGGTGTTTCACTAAGGCCACAATCCAGACATTGCATTTCATCAGCTCTCCACCAACAACTGGAGTTCTTCTGTCAGGTCTGTTGAGGGTGCACCATGTCAAAGGGAACCTGTATCACATTTACTGCACTGAGACTAGCACACGGCCATGTTGATGGGGTC
The DNA here is from genome assembly GCF_004010195.1 of Chiloscyllium plagiosum. Lineage (NCBI taxonomy): Eukaryota > Metazoa > Chordata > Chondrichthyes > Orectolobiformes > Hemiscylliidae > Chiloscyllium > Chiloscyllium plagiosum. The sequence continues at coordinate 122,261,060 of NC_057713.1, forward strand.
CTTGCTGCCCAGGAAGATGAAGTAAACGATATTTAGAGAACCTTATCAAGACCCCCTCTTCTACCAGGAAGGTGAACAGTGTTGTGCTGAAAAGGGATGCTAAGTCCATCAGGAAGCTGTTGAGTCCCACTTCTGCTTCTTTCCAGTAAAAGGTGACCCTGTGACCTGAGCTGCCTATATGAAGTTTTATGTTTATGACTCCCAATATATCTACAACTACTGTGTTGCTCACCCATTACCACTGACCTTGTTGCCAATAGATTCTTTGAAGCAGGCCATTTGACTCATCGAGTCCTCTCTAACCCCTGGACAGCATACCACCTAGACCCTCAGCCCCTACCCCACCCTAGGGTGGAAATCTCTGGATTACTTTGTGGGCCAGTCAGTTGATATAAAAAGAATAGTTAGGAAGGCCAATGCTGATCATGCTTGACTAGTCTAATTGAATTTATTGATAAAGTAATAACGATGATTGGTGAAGGGAATATTGCCTATATACATTTTAAGAAAGTATCTGGAAAAGTACCACAAAGCTGGCTAACAAAGTTTAAGGTTCGTAGCAATGAAGGGTAATTGTCAATTTGCATAAAAAGACCATCTCAAGGATAAGAAACAGTGAGTCATGGTAAATTCTGATTGGAAAGTTCAGTTCTGAAGGAGGGTCAGATCAGATTCCAAACATTTAACTCTGTTTATCTATTTGCAGTTGCTGCTCGCCTAGTGAGTTTCTCCAGCATTTTTTTATTTATTTTTATTTCAAATTTCCAATATCCACATTATTTTGCTTTTATTTGAGCCGAGGTGAAGGATTCGTTTACAGTTTGGAGGATGATAGACAGTAGTGTTCACCAATGGTCAGTGCTGGAACTACTGCTTTACTTGGATTATGTAGGACATACAGCACAGAAACAGACTATTTACCTAACCAGCCCAAGCTGCTGTTTTGTGCTCCACTCATTGACTATCTCCACTTCTACCTTCCTTGGCACCAAGATTCAGATCATTACAAAAGTCCTCCTTCTATCCCCTGCATTTCTTTCCCAAAGTCTTATATCTCTGTTCCCAGTCATTGTACAAGAAGCTAATGGAAATAGCTTTGCCTTGTCCAACTTAACAAATCTGATGTCAAATTGTATACCTCCCTACATCAAGCTCCACTCAAGCCTCCTCCTATCATTGAACCTAGCATCATAACCCTCTACTCCTTTCTTATTCATGTCTGTTAGTTTGCCCATCAATGTTCCAACTACTCCCTGTGGTAGTAAGATCCACACACTTTACTGGATTTCTTCACTGGATTTTTATATCGACCGTTTTATATTGATATTGGTGTCAAGAGTGTAGTGCTGAAAAAGCACAGCAGGTCAGGCAGCATCCAAGGAGCAGGAGAATTGACGTTTCAGGCATAAGCCCTTCACCGGAAATCCTGATAAAGGGCTTATGCCTGAAACATTGATTCTCCTGTTCGTCAGATGCTACCTGACCTGCTGTGCTTTTCCAGCAACACACTCTCAACTCTGATCTCTAGCACCTGCGGTCCTCACTTTCTCCCATTTTATACTGATGGTCTCATTCTTACTAATCTTGTGTGCAAATTCTCCAGTGCCTCTGTATCTTTTCAACAATGATGGGACCAAATCTTCACTTGAATATAAATGTGAATTCTAAGTATATTCCAATATTATAATCATGCTGTATTAAATATAGAGTAAAAAATCAAAACTCACCAACATTACCAAACTTGGAGTTGTGGTAGTCAGTGAAGGTGATAAATTGACTGCAACAGGAGATAGGCTAGCAGAATGGAAAGACAGAATGGATTTGATACAGAGAAGTGTGTTGTGATTCATGTCAATCAGTAGGTACTGCATTGGGATAGGCTTAATAGAATGATTTGAAAGTTAATGAAGGGACAGCATGATCCGGGGATCATATTCATAAAACATTGAAGGTGGCAGGGCAGTAAGGTGGTAGGGAGAGTAATTAACAAAGCAAATGGGCTTTGGAAGTGGAGGCACTGAGTACAATTAGAAGGAAGATATGATGAATCTTTATAAAGCTCTTCTCTGGTTACAACTAGAATGTGGCATTCATTTATAGATGTAGGGAGGTGTACAAAATGATATCAGATTTGTTAAGCTGGACAAGACAAAGCTATTTCCATTAGCTTCTTGTACAATGACTGGGAACACAGATATAAGACTTTGGGAAAGAAATGCAGGGGATGGAAGGAAGACTTTTGTAATGATCTGAATCTTGGTGCCAAGGATGGTAGAAGTGGAGATAGTCAATGATTTGATTTGAGGAAATGAGAGATTGAAAGAGTATTTGTGGGAACTGGACCTGCACAATGATTGACCGGAATTGGTTGAATTGTTCTACAGTTTGTCAGTATAGACATAATGGGTGGACTCTTCTGCTTAGCCAACTTGGAGGCAGAAAGTGTATTCAGTTTGGCAGGATGGTGGCACACCAGGTACCAGCCAGAATTAAGTTTTGGATAAGAATCCCATAGTCAACCCTCCTGCCCTGATGCCAATTAATGACCACTTAAGGGTCACTTTCCATCTGGTATTAATGCAGTTACAGGCAAGATGTACACAACAACTAAAAGCAGGGAACCAGTTTGTCACCTCCTGGGGGTGGGTCCCTTGATCGAGGGAATTAATGCCCATTGAAGGCTCTATTCATAGGGAAGAGGGACCATTAAACTCCATTGCCTTGCTCCTGTTTCCAACCCCTCTTGTCCCTAAACCCATTTTTCCAATGATCCCCAACTACACAAACATCCTCCCCCCTGCCCCCTCCCCAGGCTACCTTACCCACTTGTGGCTTGAGCTATTCCCCTGCAGCATTGCTGATCACAAGAGCTAATGGACAATAGCTCCTGGTAAGTGAGACACCCACCCTCAAGGTCTTGATTCCAAGTGCACTCAAATTGCTGTCCTCACCACTACCTGATTGGTTCAATAGGACACTTCGTTTTTGTTTTAGAAAGCAGCGTGGGTCCTTGCCATCTGTCCAACTGGCAGTCAAGATGCCTAATATCACTACAAGATTCTAAACCATGAACCAAGTGCCACAATGATTCCACGACTGTATGCAAGGCAGGCACGGGAAGGAAGTGTTCCTATCCTTGAGGCTTCAAAATTATTTCTGGAGCTATGGCATTGGCCTTCTCCTGAAACAGTGTCCTTTTGATGGGAGTAGTTAGAGTAGTGCAAGAGATGGAGAAAGTCTGTTACTAATGGAGGGAGAGAGAGATAGAGAGAGAGAAAGAGAGAGAGAGAGAGAGACTACAATTAATAAAACCATTGAAAATGATGCGAAAGGCCTAGATTAAATAAATGGAGAGAAATTCACTGTGGAGGAAGGGAAAGAGACAGCTTGCCAGTAGGAGTTAAAAGCAAAATTTATGAAGAGGCAAGGAGACTTAAGTAAACCAGAATAATGAAAAAGAGTTAATGTTCCAAAAATAGCATTAGTAGTAGCATAAGTAATATTGATATGAATACTGAAACTAGGCAAAAATCTGGGAATCTCTAATTCAAGGTAAAATTTATTGCTTACTTAGACATGCATAATTTTAACGAGGAGAAAAAGGGTGGATTTACTTTTCAAAGGGCAAGCCATGCTTGACAAAGAGTGTTTTGAAGAAGTGCCCAGGTATTAGAAATGGCTGACGATTTTCATAAGGTGCTTTAGAAGAGACTTATTAGAAAACTTCCCCAATTTAAATTTGGACAAAATTCCACAAACTGGGGCATGTTGTTTAAAATGCATCCTCCTATTTTTCTGGCACACCAGCATCCCCCTCCCTTTGTATTCCCAAGTGTTTGGTAGTTGTAGCATTTGAACTTGGTTTGTGGCAAGCACCCAAAAAGTCTGAGACATGGCTGATGATTTTGTGTGTAGTCAGATCGAAGTACAGCAGCTTATGGAGTTAAGCCCCGTATTAACATCCTGTTCAGATAGGAAGCTCCCAGCTGCTGACAAAACTGTATCTTTTAATAGGTGTTGCACTGAGGATGTTACAAAGTTCTAAGGTTGAGCTGCTAATGTGCAGAGCTTCAAATGAAAGAAGTGTTAGGTGTTTCAATTGAATTATACAAACACAACAATTAGAATATTGGGACTCCATCACCAAGGATTGGTGCACTTTATATCTAATATGCTTCATGAATCTCCTGGATGTTTGTGGGAATATGTATTGTTATTAACTCTGTTTCCTCAACTCCCATTCTCTATGATTGCACATTACTTACCTATGGCCAGTGTCACTCCATGATCTTGGCACTCCAATGTACATTCTCCTGGCAGCAGCAATGTCCTTCCCTGTGACACTGCTGAACACATGAGCTTCTGTTACATCTGTTTTAATTGTGCTGGGATATTTCTCAAAGATCTATAACTTTGTATAAATGCATCTCTTCCAACAAGGGGTGGCACGGTTAGCACTGCTGCCCCACAGTGCCAGGGACCCAGGTTCGATTCCAGCCTAGGGTGACTGTCTGTGTTGGCTTGTCCTAGGATGGGATGTGTTGTCCCAGTCGAAGTAATGTCCTTCCTTATCTGTATGTAAGGATACTAGTGAGAGAGGGTCATTTCATATTGTGACTAGTTGATGTTCATGTATCCTGGTGGTTAGTTTTCTGCCTGTTTGTTCAGTGTAGTATTTGTTACAGTTCTTGCACGGTATTTTGTAAATGACATTAGTTTTGCTTGTTGTCTGTTGTTCATTAGCTGCTGTTTTAATATGTTTGGTGGGTTTGTGGGCTACCATGATGCCAAGGGGTCTGAGTAGTCTGGCAGTCATTTCTGAGATGTCTTTGATATAGGGGAGAGTGGCTAGGGTTTCTGGACATGTTTTGTCTACTTGTTTGGGTTTGTTGCTGAGAAATCAGCAGACTGTATTCATTGGGTACCCATTCTTTTTGAATATAGGTGATTTTCCTCTGCTCTGTGTAGTTCCTCTGTGCTACAGTGTGTGGTAGCTCATTGAAATAATGTTCCGATGCAGCTTCGTTTGTGGATGTTGGGGTGATTGCTTCAGTAGTTCAATATTTGGTCTGTATGTGTTGTTTTCCTGAAGACGCTGGTTTGAAGTTCCTCATTGGCTGTTCGCTCTACGGTGACATCTAGGAATGGCAGTTTGTTCTTGTTTTCCTTCTCTTTAGTGAATTTTATGCCAGTAAGGGTATTATTGATGGTCTTGAAGGTTTCCTCTAATTTGTTCCGTCCATCCTAGGACAAGCCAAACAGAGACATGCACGAGAATTCTTAGTAGCATGGCCTTCCAACCGGAACTCTATCAACAAACACATTGACTTTGACCCCATTTACCACCACCTGAGAAAAAAAACAGGAAATGACATCACCACAGGAAATGACATACCAACCCAAAGAAACCCAAACATATAAATAGAAAGCTGGAATCATCAGCAGTGCTTCATCCAGAGGCTCACTGACGATCTTACTTAGTATGGTGATGAAACGTCTGAAAATGAACCTTCCGGCTCAGTGAGCAAACCTACATCCATTGCCCATAATATTCAGGGATGTGAAGCTTAGGTGCATTAGTTAGGAGAATGGATCTGGGTGGGTTTACTCTTCAGAGGGTCGGTGTGGACTTGTTGGCCTGAAGGGCCTGTTTCCACATTGTAGGAATTCTATGATTCTAAATGATGCTTCTTAAGTTTCAAAGCAATATTACTTAATGAACTTAAAAAAATTACATTTGCTTTATACTATATATTAATACAGTTTCCTCATTTCCCCTACCCCAACATTATCCAAGTCCTAAGCCTCCAGCTCGGCACTGCCCTCCCAAGCTGTCCAACGCCTTTCCCATCTATCCACTCTAACCTCCTCTCTGACCTATCACCTCCACCCTCACCTTCATCTACTTATCACATTCTCAGCTACCTTCCCTCTAGCCCAAAGCTCCTCAGATGCTGCCTGACCTGCTGTGCTTTTTAGCACCACACTCTTGACTATATATTAACAGCAGCATACACTGATTCAATATACTCATTAGAATTCAGAGATTTTATCAAACTGTCTGCTCAAACTGCATTTCATTTAAGAAAAGAAATTTTGCCCATATCCTAGCCTGAGTAGCAAGAGAGACATATAGCTAGATCTTCAGACCTCTAATAACTCACCACACAATTATTCAAATGTGAGTTTACAAAGGAAGACCTTACATTGAATCCTAAATAGAAACTGAAAGAACTGTGGATACTGGAAATCAGAAACAAAAACAGAAATTACTGGCATCTATGAAGAGAAAGCAGTGTTACTGTTTCAGGTCCTCGAACTTGATTCAGTTGTTCTTAGAGGGGTCAGTGCATAGATTGGGAATTCAGATTAATATTTCCCTTGTAACAAAATTGTATAACCAATATCATAATTCTTGCTTAGAACAAATATTAATCATAGTTTCCAATTGACTGAGTGGTGGCTCTCTGGCAAATAGTCCTTTGTCCATGCCGTACTTTCATAATCTGAACAAACTTTTATCTGGTTTATACTCTGTGAAGCTTCTTGGAATTTGTTTGTGTTAAAAATGCTTTATAAATGTCACGTTTAATTGTTGCAATCAGACTCCAGGCATGATCCCATCCTTTGTTGAAATTCCAGCCCCAAATTGCTAAGCTCTCAAGTGAGGAGGGATTAACTGACTCCCCTTCTTCATTCACCTGATTGCTTGGTTGGTCACACCAAGATTAATTTAGAAAGAATCCCCTCCCTTGTGCACACCTTTCTCCAAGATCCAAAGGAACTCATGTTTTAATAGGAATCAGTTTAATTAGGTCTTCTTGAAAGAACAAAAAGGAGAATTTATCAATGAATAAATGTTAAAAGAAATAGTGACACAACATACACAACAGAAACAAAAAGATACAGTAAAGAAAAAGACATAGATCAATCTCTGAATTCTTCATGATTAGAAGATCTTACAGTCATTAACGGCATCAGTAATATTGATGTTGGAAGTTGAACAGTCAATGTTAAGATTTTTGGTTTTACAGGCAGGTGGCATTTCTGTTGATCTGATTGTTTTCAACAGTGACTGAATTCAAATATTCAGAGTGCGAGAGAGTTGTTTTAGCTGCGATGTGAGAGTGTTAAAAATTGTTGCTCAAAATGATGTGGCTCTCACAGTACTCTAGTCCACATATTCGGATGTTGAGCCAATAATATACACAGACATTTGTAATCAATTTTCAACACAGGTTTTGCATTTTTGTGAAGGGTGAAATAGACAGAGGTAGCTTTCGGCTGAGATATACAATAGTCCTTCCTTTTGTTATCTTTTCTAGTTAAAGGAGAGTTAAATCTCTCTATTGGAAGTCGCCCCAACATTTTATAGATGCAAAATTCCACGGGCTTCACACAGGACTTTGCCAGACTGGTATTGAAACTATATAGTCTGCAGTTATTAATTTCCACAGTAGTCCTTTTATTCAAGAAAATATGAAATTAAATATAAACAATATATATAAATACTTTGGGGTTATGATCTGTAGCTGTAACACAATTCAGGTGACATTTCAGTGAGGAACACTTCATCGCAACTTAACTAATCCTAACCTTGTGAATGTTTGACTCCATCAATACAGATCATGTGGTCAACTTCTCGATTCTTCCTTGGTTTCAGAACTCTTTGAATTTGTAAAACAAACTACAAAGATGCAAATTCTTTTCTTCAATCTATTTCTCACTTGTAACTTTTTTTGTGCAGAACATTTGCCTTTTGAGCTATCAGGGAAATTAACAAAAATCTAAAATGAAGAGTATTGTAATGGTAATTTAATTGAATTTTACAAGATGTGCCATGTTTAGTTTTCCCAGGAGCTTTGCATTTGTTGAATATTCCATGCACCTTTTCCCTCCATCCAGATTCTCACATGCTGTCCTGATTCATGGTAGGGTATGATTCTATAAATCCTGATTGGCACCCAGTCTCTCATGTGAAACAGCCAAAGTTTGCCTGTTATCCAAAATCAAGACTTCACAGTGAAGTCAGTCCTGTCCTTGTGTTCACAAATGTTCTAATTAAGATTTCTGAACAGCAATGAAGATCAAAAGCTATTTATTTTTCGTCCATCCAAGATTCGCTGTAAAGATTCTACATCCTGACCTGAATTGAGCCAACTCAGTGGAGGCCAGTTATTACATTTACAAACAGTGTCAAATCAACAGTTTCAAATCAAAGGCTGTGTTAATACATTGGAATGGTCCTTTAAGAAATTATACCTTCAGAATAATAAAAAAAGCTGGAAATGATGTTGACATCTAAGATGCCAGATCTGTTGACACCATTACACAAATGTGAAATACACTGCATGACAATTTTTCTTGGTCAGAGCAGTTGATGATGGCGGAATGTTTTGGCAATGTCACATATTTTGTACTTCTGCTAAAGAACAATGAAGTTGAAAAGGTAAAGGAAATAATGGTGATTTTTATTTTAAAACATGAGGCTGAGTGTAGTACTGTCTTTCTGAAAGATGTTTTTTTGTCTGTGACCTGTATGCACTTTTGGCATTAAGACTCCCCATGAAAGTCTACCAAAGCAAAATGGAAACCCTTTCCAGTCCTTTCCTTTCAATTTCCAGTATTTGTTTAGGAAAAGGACGTCAACATTTCATGGGACAAACAGTAGTGCAAACTGTCAAATATTCGCTTCCAATGATGAAATATTGAAACCAGAAAGCATTCATTAATTTCAAAAATGATACGGTGAACATATATAATTCAGTTGGAAATCAATTTTGTGTAAAGTTTCACACTTAATAAAATGTTTTACTGATCATTAAAATAAGATTTTATTGAGACTATTTAAGATATTAGAGGAATAATTTAAGGACTCTGGTATGGATCTTTCAGTATTTGTGAGAAATCAGAAAGAATTAAAATGACTCTGGATGAATTATACTGGTGTCTAACAATAAATGGCATTTTACTTTTAATAGACAATTCCAAGTCCTGCTACCATAGAGTCATAGAGCCATAGAGATGTACAGCATGGAAACAGACCCTTTGGTCCAACCTAGTTCTGGACTCCCCGACCCCAGGGAAAAGACTTTGCCTATTTATCCTATCCATGCTCCTCATAATTTTGTAAACCTCTATAAGGTCACCCCTCAGCCTCTGGCGCTCGAGGGAAAACAGCTCCAGACTGTTCAGCCTCTCTTTATAGCTCAAATCCTCCAACCCTGGCAACATCCTTGTAAATCTTTTCTGAACCCTTTCAACTTTCACAACATCTTTCCGATAGGAAGGAGACCAGAATCGCACACAGTATTCCAACCGTGGCCTAACCAATGTCCTGAACAGCTTCTTGCCAATGTGTAATATTCCATCTGTTAAACCTTCATCCACACTTTGCCACAAATGTTATATCTTCATATCCATGGAGTCTTTCTCGCTGGAATATATCATTGTTGAGTGTTAAGAATTATCTCCTTAAATATGCCCCTTGAGGGGCAACCTTTTTATACAGAGATGGTTCACGTGTGAAATTAACTTCCAGAGGAAGTGGTGGGTGTGGGTACACTTATAATGTTGAAAAGACATTTGGAGAAGTACATAAATGAGAAATGTTTGGAGGGATTTGGGCCAAGCGCAGGCAGGTGGGACACGATGTGCTTCAAATTATGCTAAGCATGGATTTGTTGGACCAATGAGACTGTTTCTGTGCTGTATGACTATGACTCTATGACTCTAAATGTTTGTCACTGCATCTCTACTGTCGTATTCCTCAACTCAATTTCTCAGTTCACTTTAGCTCGGTCAGTCTTCAGAACTCAATTCTGAATACTGGACCTGAAATGTTAACTCTGTTTTATCTCCACAGATGCTGCCAGACCTATTGAGTTTTCCCAGCAATTTTGTTTCCCACTAGTGATTTCCTACTTTTGTTATTTCTACCCAGAATGATTCTACATCTTAATCTTTAAAACTAAGTTAACTAACGCTGTTGTACTCTATGAAATGCCATCCTTAATTATTTATCCCTTCCTCTCCACTTTTTTCCTATTTCCCTATCCTTTTGAAACCCTTAAACATTCAGCTTTCAGCTATTGACATCTTACAACCATGCCTCTGTAACGCTATCAGATCATAAATATTTGTTTCTATTTAAGCTGTCAATTCACTTACTTTGGTACACTAAATTCATTTCAGCCTTAAGTTCTTTCATTTCTACTATTTTCTCATCTAATTATCCTCATCTGTTGGCGCACTCTTAGGTTTGTATGTTTAGTCCCTTCTTTTACTTAGTGACCTTGCTTTTCCATCTTGTCCACTGTCTTCAATTTATCCAACCTTTTCTCACTTGATCACCCAGCCCCACTATTTAATTTAAAGGCCTCTTTATCGCCATAGTTATATAATTTGTCAGAACACTGATCCTACTCAGATAAAGACTGCCCCAAAACTATAACTTGCAATTTCCCTAGCACTGATGCCAGTCACCTATGAATTGATACCCATTTCTCCCACTCCTCCCATTTTCCATTCTATTCTCTCACTTGCTCACGCGCTCTCTCTCTCCCACACCCTCTCATTCTCCTTTGTGTCGTCTGCAGATTATGACTCCATTCACTCACTGGCTCTCACTGTGAATCTGTTCTTTCTCTCGTTCCCTCTCACACTGTTTTATGGCTCCACTACCTTTATAGAATCATAAAGTGTTCTGACCCCTTTATCCATGGACTCAGAGGGGAGGAATGCAGTGATTGTAGCAAGGTCAACCAGCTAGACATCATAGAATATGAGTTCCCTGATTGGAGCTGTTAATCTGGTCCAATCAGGGAGCCCTGGTTGAAAGATATAAAAAGGTCAAGTGCTAGGGATACTAATGCTTTGGTGCCTGTCTCCTTTATGAAATTGTACTATAGTCAAGGACTATTCATATGTAAATAAAGGGTGATTTGGTAATGGGATACTGGCCTCTGTAGAGCTATTTCACTTCAAATGTCTTTCAATATCTTTGGCTGTTTGACACTGTTATTTTATTGTGATGTTATTTGTAAAGAGCTAGGAACAAATTGATACATTAATATACATCCCAGAAAGCCACATTCATTGTCATATGTGATTGACAATGTATCAGTCTATGTCCACTAGTTGCCTGGAGAGCTGCAAGAAGTAGACTTGATAAATTGCTAGCATTTTTCAGTCTAAAGTGCTTATTTTCAACTAAGGGGAACCAGAACACATAACAGACCCCATTCGTGGAGTCATGCACTGTCCATCTTTTTCCATTATCTGCAGTACTTTACTTTTGTCCAAATTAAATCTCTTGCCTGTCATTTTTCACCCAGTTATACATTTTGTTGCATTCATTTTTATAATTCCTAAACTGTATCCTCAGACTCAACTGGCTCCTATTTTTTCTATTAATCTGTTACTTTGAATAATTTCTATTGAGCTCAGAATTTAAATTCTTAATGTTACTTAGTACAATATGGATCCGACATTTGTAAAACATGAAAATCAGGAAACATATCAGCTATTCTATTCTGTGAGCTTGACTGTATAGAAATATATTTTTAAAGTTCTCTTGGAGACTTCAAATCCCTTTGGAGAACAGATTAAAATCTGCAGGAAACAGTTGCTATTATTTCAATAATAAATCTAGGTTTGCAATGAATTAGGATTAATGCTACAAATTTGTTTCTTGCTTTCTTGAATGCAAATCTTCACACAGTAGCGTTGTGATTACTGAAGTGGACTAGCTACCTACATGTGTTCAGTTTCCATAGGGGCAAGTTGTGAAATTTGACTAAAATTAACCTAGAAATTTGTGGACTGAAACCTTTGGAAACTAGAAGGTTATTGTAAAAACTCTAATTCAGTAATGTCCTACAGGGAATGCAACCGCCCATATCTACATAGTTTACACGACACACTGTGACTTCAAAGTTTGTAGTGCACTTGGAGCAGTTAGTGATGGACAGTAAATGCTCCCTTTCCAGCTCCTTCAAATCCTGCCAACAATCATGTAAAGTTGCGACTGACTTCAGCAGGAATGTGTGGTGCTGCTTTAGTTGAGAAGGATGAAGGGAAACAGCTTTCAACTGCTTTGTTTTAGCAGACTGACTTTTCCCTATTTTATTTTTGAATGACTTTAACAGGATTGCTAATCTAATTCTGTGAGGACACCCGTATCCTGGCCAGATAAGAGCCTGAGTTCATTACAAGAAGTGATGTGAATGATAACGAAAAGAAGTAGCAAGGAGTTGCAAGGCCAAGCGTGGGAAAGCCGGAGATCTCCTCCTGTCTCAAGCCAAACACAAACAAAAATACACACACAGGAAAACAACAAAGCAAAGAGCGAGCTCAGGCCTGCCGCCCTGAGAAAGACTAAAGCTCCATTTGTGATGGTGATCAGAAGCAGTTGACCATCGAGTTCAGCCATTTTCACTCCATTAAATAAGAAAAGGCTTTCTGTTTGTTGAGTCTCCGCTGTGTTTTGACAGAAAATATGTTTGGGGAGTGCAGGTCGAGCAGGTCATGCGACTCTTGCAAAACGAGACAATAACAACGGCCCCTGCGACATCTCGCAACCAGATGCCCCATGCTGTCCAGGCAAGCAGCTTTCCTTATATTTACGATCTCCTGTCTCCATGACAAACCAAAGTGACTCGACCTCAGCCCATTGTTCAGCATGAAGTGGACACTTTATCCAGCAGGGATCACGGGATTCTGGGCAGTAATGGATACTCACTGGAGAGGATTAAACACATTCATTGCAGATGTATAAGCTGTCAAAGCCTGCAGTCTTCAAAGAGGAAAAAGCAGCCACCGTAGTCCAAGAGAATTGAAACTGATCTTGGGCAAAAAAAATGAGTCCCCGTTTAAACGATTATCTGGTGCTGTTTAATTGGTAGTGTTTTGCAGGAATGTCAGTCAGGTAGATTTTGGTGAGTTTTTGATCTTTTTAAAACAACTGCAGTGTTCCTTGAGGTATAAGAGATAGAATACTGTTATTGGCAATAAAACATAAAACACATGCAAAAAATCAGAACGTGTGCTCCTGCACAATGCACAACAGTCAGTCAAGAAGAACATATAACAGGCAGGCCTACTTTCCTTGGTATTGTGCAAAATCAATTTGGCATTGAACACTTTACACTTCGTAAAATGTTATTACTATAGGCCGATAAAACATTACTATCTGTCTGCTTTAAAAGGCTAGTGGATTTTGCATTCGGATTTGGATATAATACTGAAATTCTTCATGGCTCTTTTTAGCTATTGGGTCATCCAAGTCGAACACTGTTTGAACAATAATCTGACCTGGACAGCAGAGAACCAGTATTTTCTTGGCAGAAGAACTTGGGGCAGGAAAGAATAGAAACCAGATGATAAGAATAGGGTGGGGGTGGCGACATGGGAGTTCAAAATCACTCATTATATGTCTTTATGAAATTTCATTCTAATTGTATTTTTTATACTCAATCTTAAAACTATTTCTTCTGTCCTTCCCCCACTCCATTACTGTTCTTCAAATGACATGGATTATATCCTTAGCATATGCTTCTAACAACCTGGTTGGTCCTCCAGTGCTTTTCCATGTATGATTCATTCTAGTCTGTGAGCGTTTTCCAGATTTGACTATAAAATATTGAAGTTGCACTTTACCTAATACACTTGTAACTCTTGTTAAGATACCAGTTAAACGCTGTTAAATTATTCCTCATGATTCAGAGTTGAGCATGTTGTCCAATGCAAATTTAGTATTCAGACACCAATAGGATGATAAATACAATGGATTTATCAAACCTGATTTCTTGCAGACCTAAGGCACAAAACCAGGCCTCTATGGATGTTCTGTGAGTTCTGACCCAGAGGGCTGTTCCCTGATATTTTGTGTACCTTTTCATTGTGAGTTATAGGAGAAAGTGAGGACTGCAGATGCTGGAGATCAGAGCTGAAAATGTGGTGCTGGAAAAGTGCAGCAGGTCAGGCAGCATCCTCATGCCCGAAACGTCGATTCTCCTGCATTGTGAGTTATATCACATCATGCCCAGAAAGAATACTGAAGTGATATCCTTCTCACTGACCCTCTAGATTTTCCCCACTGCCCACCTTAATTGTTTAACTGTTAAGCAGTTTAAACTACAAAAGGAACAGGGTGCCCTGGACAAAATTAAACAATTAATTGACAGTGCTTGGTTGTTTCCATTGTTCAGATCAATGACCTGATACTTGCACCTGGCCTGGGACACAGCCAACCTGTCTACTTTAGTTTCTAGCTCTATTATTTGGGCTAATGATTAGTGAAAGGACAAATTCAATCTCTGATAATCATATTGAGTAATGATTAACTGTAGGAATCAAGCAAATTCTAACCCATTTGTGGAAATACTGAATATTAATCGCATCAGCATCTCTGGCATCAGGGTTCCGGACTTCACTATGAAAGTCACCATGTGACAAAAATACTTCTTTGGATGTAAACTGCTTTGCACATCCTAAGGTCAACTTGGAGACTCTCATAGCACTTGTATCAAACAAAGCAGGTTCCATGTTCACCAGGAGTATTTCCCAGTAATAGATGCAGACCGTCTTTAAATTGTGCCATGGGGTATTGTTTTCTGGGCCCTGTTAATGTGAACTGATAATGAAAACTATAGATAGTACTGGTCTCTTCCTTATTTTCTTTGCAGCATGTGCAGTATGAGGACAAATTCCTCCACTTAAGGAGCCAACGTTTTCAGACAAAGGCAGAATATAGATTTAGAGCCCGAAAACAGACCCCTCATCCTACCCTAATGTTCCTTGCTTCTTTTGTATGAAGCTCTTCACATGGTAGTGGTTATGGTACATGGTTAGTAACTCAAAGGTCATGACTTTCAAACCCACCACGGCAAGTAATTTCATATAATTTTACATTTAAAAAAATCTCATTTTAGCACTAAAGACTGTGAAAATCACATAAACTTTTTAAATTTCATGCTGGTGGAGTGGAAGCTCTTTCAGTCAGCAAACATTCCTGGTTGATCTGGGAGGTGCCTGGATTGCCTTGTGGCTGCATTTGATGTGGAAAGGTGATCTTGGGAAACAACATCTACATTAAGTATTTATGAGCTGCTAAGCAGGAGATCCTGGAAATGGCTCTAGCAGACCCTTGTAAGGAACTGTAAACGGTGGGGCATGATGGATAACTTTCATGGATGAGCTGAAAATGTGTTGCTGGAAAAGCGCACCAGGTCAGGCAGCATCCAGGGAACAGGAGAATCGACGTTTCGGGCATAAGCCCTTCTTCAGGTTTCCTGAAGAAGGGCTTATGCCCGAAACGTCGATTCTCCTGTTCTCTGGATGCTGCCTGACCTGGTGCGCTTTTCCAGCAACACATTTTCAGCTCTGATCTCCAGCATTTGCAGACCTCAATTTCTCCTCAACTTTCATGGACACTGTGATCTGGAGCTGGTTTTTCTCTAAGAGACTATAGATACCTGTCACTATCTCCTGATGTGCCTCGAGCCTTCAGACATATGATGGAGATTCAGTTTTTGGCGGCTGTTACAATGATGAGATTTACAAGAAAGTTATTACTGAAACGATCTCTCCAAAGCTTCCGCATCCTTCCTGTAGCGTGGTGACCAGAATTGAATGCAATAAATTAAATTCAAACCCCACCCTTTAGAATTGAATTCAAATTCCACACAACTGCTTCTAGAGAATGGCAGTAATTTCTGAGCTTCCCATGAATAATCAATTTCTTTTACCAAGAGTATTTTTTTTAACCATGATCATGTCACCTATTCTGCAATCTGCTTGAAAGAAGGGTTTGATTTTTTCTTTATTCATTCACACGTTGAGGGCGTTGCTGGGTAGGCCAGCATTTATTGCCCATCCATAACTACTAAAGTGTAATTAAGAGTCAGCCACATTGTTTTGGGCCAGGAGTCACATGTAGGCCAGACCAAGTAAAGATGGCAGTTTCCTTCCCTAAAGGGCATTATTGAACCAAATGGGTTTTTCCCTGACAATGGACTCATGGTTTTACCATTTAAAAAAACCCTGCTATGCCCCTTATAACTTTATAGACTTGCATCTGGTGTTCCCTTAGCCTCTGCTGCTCCAGAGAAAACAACCCTAGTCAGTCCAGCGTCTCCTGATAACTCATACCCTCTGATCCAGGCAGCATCCTGATAAACCTCTTCTTCAATCTCTCCAAAGCCTCCGCATCCTTCCTGTAGCGTGGTGACCAGGATTGAATGCAATAAATTGAATTCAAATCCCACCCTTTAGAATTGAATTCAAATTCCACTCGACTGCTTCTAGAGAATGGCAGTAATTTCTGAGCTTCCCATGAGTAATCAATCTCTGTTACCAAGAGTATTTTTTTAACCATGAGTTACCAATAGCTGAGTCTCCCAAAAGTCCCAGAAAAGTGTTGTTGGTATCAAGTTGCAAATAGTTATGCTGTGATCTGTCCTTTTTTACTTCTTAGATGAAAGGGAATTAGAACAGAGAGTTAACATTTCTACCCAGGGACAAGGTTGATGTGTTTCACCTTCCCATGGGGAAGATAGCAGAAACAAACAACTTTTGAGATCAGGTTACAGGCTTCCCTTTTACAGATTCTGGGAGATTTATTCAGGCATATCCAGAGGAAGCATGGAACAGGCTGTACTACCGGCTGGGTGTTGAAGAAGCTCTCGTGCGCAGACCTTGAGTATTGACAAAGTTCATTTCATAATATATCATGGGGAAAACAGAGGCCATTTAAGAATGGACCGGAACTCTTTATCGAGCTCTCGTGCATTCTCTCAGTTTCCTTTGAACACTTAGTTCAGCGAATTTACAGAAAACTGGTCTCTCTCTCTCTCTCTCTCTCTGTCACACACACACACACACACACACACACAGATGTATCAATGCTGGTCTTTTTACAAGGTTCCTATACCCTTGAGTTTTTTTCCAGTGAGGGGGTAATTGGCCAGGCTCCAACTAGGCTGGGTTTGAAAGGTTTATTGTGGCCCTCTTTATTTAGCCGTAACAGATAATGCCTCTGGCCTAAGGCTTTCATATCTTAAAATAAAGCCGGTATAATTGAAGGGGAGTGGCCAGCTGGCAGTGTGGCTAGCCTTCTTTTAGATTAGAGGTCTTGATTCAGTTCAGCAGCAGTGTGTATGAAGAAAGTCCGCTGGGGCAAGTCCAGCTGGGTACTCTCTCTCTCTCAGTTCAAGCCTGTAAGCCCTTGTTTGTTTCATTGTTACTCTTAGGGGTCTGTTTCTGGGGTTTGTTGCAAGTATCTTTGGAACAGCATTATTAGGTCAGGATAGTCTGTCGGGATTTTGGATTGGATAAGTTACCCAGTATTCTGTTTTCTTTGTGCTTCATTCTGTAATTTTGTAAAAAAATTCTATTTGTTTAAAACTCGGCAGTCGGACCAGCTAATTCATTCTGGGAATATCCACTGTACATTTCCTTAAAACAAATATCAAGGTCACAGTCTGCTTAAAAATGTTTTGAGGGGTCGGGCCTGGTCCATAACACACACGTATGAACAGTTTCCAACTTTCTTCCTATCTCAATTTTTAGCTTTTTGTTTATTCCTTGCTTGTAAAGGTAATGAGACATTCACATTCCAGAAGAGTTAAAATTAGGGAGTTTAACTTCATAACCCTTGGCTGTGACTTTCTCTCTAAGTGTGAATCAAAATACATCTCAGCTGTTCCAGTTGTTCCCAGGTTTTCATTCCCTCATCTTCCTTACATTTGTTTTGGCTGCTGATGGCGATCTTTATTGGCTTTTTGCAACTTCTTCCAATTTATCTAAACACTGGAGCATGTCTTTTGTGACCCCAAGAGTGGTCGCCGTGCCCATCCTCAATGTCTGTCCTCTAGTAATCAATTTTTTCCAACTTAAATTGGAAGGCCAGTTGCCGTGGGACCACCCGTATGGATCAGAGTTGAAGGGAGTAATATATCTACTATCACCAGTCTCTTTCCAGACAATATCGGCCGGTGACCCTGGCGGAACCAGGGAATCATCTGCCTTAATTGTTGCATTTCACATGTTTACCATGGGGCTTCTGTGCTCTCTTCAAGGGGACAAATGGACATGGGCCATTCTTCTCAGTGGGACATGATTTATTTGCCCCCAGGGATGGCCCTTCTTTCTTAATTTTCGAAGTCCTCGACTCCATTGTCACTTCTTCAGTTCAGTAGGATGGATCTACAAAATGTGGAAAAACAAACAACAAACATTGACAAACACTGGCGGCATTGTCAATTCCTCAAGGTCTCCTTAATTTTTACTTTTGTACAGCAGTGGACTTTCCTGTCCCATTCTTGCTTCAGCATCTTTCCATAACTTGGGATCAGCCTGTTAACTCGGGTCAGGATCTTTTATAATTTTAGGTTCACGCAAGATCCCGTAAACAAGGGATCCTGTCGACTACGCCAGATTGTTGAAGAAAATCTCAGACACAGACCTTGAGTATTGACAAAGTTTGTTTCATGATATATCATGGGGAAGACATTTAAGAATGGACTCGAAGTCTTTACTGAGCTCTCTCTCTCTCTCTCTCAAGAGTCACAAACAAAATGCTTAAGCTGATAGTTAATTACAAAAGACAGTCACAGCCCAGTAGCATACAGTTACAGAGTGGGCAACAGTAAAGCAGGCTGCCGCGTTTAACAATCCTCTCTTATAGAAAGAAGACTAAGCTATGTAACTGCAAGGTCACGCGGTTACACAGTCAGGAACGGAAATTCTTGTAGAATGATTTCAGTGCAGCCCAGTAGGGCACAAAATGGCTTTCGGTTTCAGGGCAGCCCACAAAATGGCTTCCATACTGGGGATTTAAGGTATTCTCAGCAAACTGAGAAAATTGCTTGCAAATGGTCATTCAAACTTACTATCCAGTGAGATGAGAATACAGAAACCCAGTGGAGGTTGTGATCAACTGTGAACTATTTCCTATAAGGACTACAGTTCTGTGGAGGGTGTGATGGATGATAAGTATAGAAATGCAACATTACTTGCTGCAATTTAAAGTCTAGTTTGTATACAAAAAACGTTTAGTCTCTTTTTAGTCATTTGTTAAAGTAAAAAAGTTAAACGTTATCTTGTTGTGTCATTCTTTCAGCAAGTAACTGAAAGTTTATATCTTGTTTTAAAAGTTAATGATTTTTGCAGTGATACTAAAAAAAAAACTCAGTTCTGTGAGTAAAGCCAATTTGAGAGATGAATCTCTCTGTTCCTTCCTTCTCTGCTGTTCAGCTATGGGTCTCTGAATAACGGTGAGCTGGTGTTGGTACCAGTCAAACTGGTTCTCAACTGAGGTCCAACCAAATGCAGCCATATTATCACCAAGCTAATGTTAATTAGGAAATCCCCAAAGTAAGAAAGTAACCTGTCAGCAAAACTACTGTGGACAACCCCTTTGCCATTAGTAAGAAAATGTCTGAGTGCTGTGCATTTATTACTGTATTTTCTTTGAGATTGATTAATTCCCCTCTCAAATGCTACTTTTGTTTTCACCAGTGCATTTCTGGAAGCCCACAAAGTCTATGGACATGCTGTTAACATTTAGAAGTGAGTTGAACTATGGCTCTGGTTGAGCTATTAACTGATGTTAATCAGAAATCTGTCTCCCTTGAAGGGATGCATCGGAAAGTAACCAGCTTCCTGATCTGCTGCCATTTTTTCGGGTTTTAATCTCTGTCTACATCCAAATACACACACTGCTCCAAACTAAAATATCCCATGCCAACTCTGTTTCTCACTTGACTATCATTGGTTATTACTGGATTGGAAGTGGCATTTTGTTGGGGTCAGATCAGCAGGTTCTGGTGAGTCACGTAAGTGGATTGGGGCCAGAATCAAGAGGCCGGCTGTGGAGGATGTTGCACGTGTACCTTGCCTTTAAGAGAATCCACCTTTCAGGACTGTTTGTGCTGTTGTTACACAATGTTACAAGTCTGCCTGCTTGTGTCTGCAAGTTATACACACAGAAATCAGTTGATTTGCTGCAATGTCTGCTTCATAACTTGTAATGTGTGTTTTAAATAAATTAACCAACAGAGTTAATTAGTAGCTGATGAGCAATTTGGGTAATGAATTCCAAGATTCACAACCTTTTGAAATAAGTCATTCCTCCTTATCCTTTGTAAATTTAACTTTAGCCTAAGCTATGACCTCTAGTTCTGGATTGCCCCACAAGGGGAAACATTCTATATCTTCTTTGTCAATCCACTATTGCACCGTATATGCCTCAATTACATCTTTGCTCATCCTTCTAAACTCTAACAAGCATAGGTTAAAGATGCTCAATCTCTCTTTGCGGAAGACAAGTCTTTCATTTTGGAATTAATCTAATGAACCTTCTCTGAACTGTACGTAAAGCTGATGAGGTTTTTCTGACAATGCTTGATAAGTGTGGCCATTGGATGTTGTAGTCAGAGGTCTGCTCAATGCTGAGTTGAATACTTTGCTCTTGTGTCAGTGAAAACGAATGGACTTGCAGATGTAGGATTGTTAAAGGTTGTCCAAAATGTGATCAGAAGGACATTGGCTTAGAATGTGGAGCGGAATCAACAGGTTGGATATTCAGTATCCGAGACAGCAGGTAATTTACCACATTGGTGGTTTCTGCTGAAAGAGACTCAAATTTTGTCATTGTTGCCAGTATCTGCTTGAGTTTGATTGCATTGCTTATCTATGTTTCTTTACTGTTTGAGGTACTCCCCAAACTAACTTATACACAAGTTCTTAAATTTGTATTTCATTTGCTGTATGCATCCTAGGAACAGTCACGTGTACTGACTAAATTGATCATGTAACTATTCCCTTTGTCAATTCATTCTGACTGTAGATTCTGGGGGAATAGTATCAGAGAATGGGTGTGAGCCAGTTGTATGTGTGTTTCTTAAACTATTCTGGGAAGATTCCTCTTAACACAGCCACTCCCCATTCGAGTCAGGACAATTGTTACTGGAAACATACCCAAAAACATATATAGAGACTATTATACCACAAGAAAGGCCTGTCTGAACTTGCAGCCAGAACCCATAATTATTCCCATGACAGGAATAGTCCTCTATTGAATAATACTATCGTGCTGCAATTGCCTTGCAATTGTGAAGCAACTGTCTATGGTTCAGCCTCTGGGAGTCAGTGACATTCCCCTTATGTTATTCAGCATGAAATGGATCACATGGCTTGGAAACTCATTACCTTCTACTTAATCTGGAATCAAGGTGTTATGCTCGAAGAATGCCTCACTTATACTAAGGGAAGGGAAGTAAGGTATTTTGTGACAATTTGCATGGTGTTTAACCTCTCTCCACAGTGGGAAAATCCTGAATCCTTCCAATTTGTTAACTTCAGGTAAATATATAACATTTCCAAATTTTATATTGCCGACTCATCACACAGCACATTGGTGACTTTTTAACCCAGTCAGCTAATTGACTTTTTATGTAAAGTTAGGAAAAATCTCAGAGCTTTTATTATCTCTCTAGATTCTGTAATCTGCAGGATGCTATTGATAGAAAGTATGTGGTGATACAGGCCATAAACAAATAATACCCTTCTCGAATTGAAATTCTGGTTTGTGTTCATAAATACCAAGTCATGCTTGTCACTGCTTAACGTTATAACCTATGGTGGTATCTCAGAAGATAACATGGACATTGAAGATTCCTGGAAGAAGTTAAGAAATGTCACATAATAGCATCTGAGATATTTGGATTTGTTATATGGAAGCATCAAGATTGATTTGATAAGAATGAGCAAGATACAGCCAACCTATTAGATGATGTGAAACTTGAAAGGGTTCAGAAAAGATTTATAAGGATGTTGCCAGGGTTGGAGGATTTGAGCTATAGGGAGAGGCTGAACAAGCTTGTGGGCGGCACGGTGGCACAGTGGTTAGCACTGCTGCCTCACAGCGCCAGAGACCCGGGTTCAATTCCCGACTCAGGCGGCTGACTGTGTGGAGTTTGCACATTCTCCCCGTGTCTGTGTGGGTTTCCTCCGGGTGCTCCGGTTTCCTCCCACAGTCCAAAGATGTGCCGGTCAGGTGAATTGGCCATGCTAAATTGCCCGTAGTGTTAGGTTAAAGGGGTAAATGTAGGGGTATGGGTGGGTTGCGCTTCGGCGGGTCGGTGTGGACTTGTTGGGCCGAAGGGCCTGTTTCCACACTGTAAGTAATCTAATCTAAAGCTAAGGCTTTTTTCTCTGGAGCGTCGGAGGCTGAGGGGTGACCTTATAGAGGTATACAAAATTATGAGGGGCATGGATAGGATAAATAGACAAAGTCTTTTCCCTGGGGTTGGGGAGTCCAGAACTAGAGGGCATGGGCTTAGGGTGAGAGGGGAAAGAGGCTGGTACAATTGCAACATTTAAGAGGCATTTGGATGGGTATGTGAATAGGAAGGGTTTAGGCGGATATGGACTGGGTGCTGGCAGGTGGGACTAGATTGGGTTGGGATATCTGGTCAGCATGGACAGCTTGGACCAAAGGGTCTGTTTCCATGCTGTATACATCTCTATGACTCTATGTGCTTGTTGCTCACAGATCCTATATTTCTGATAATAACAACTACAAGCAAAGCCAGATACTATCAGAAATAACACATGCTGCAGGCCAATCTAAGAGAGATGAAAAACCAATACTTGGCAAACAAAGTTGTGGAATTTCAGAAAGCTGCAGTTAAACATGTCCTGAAGGCTATCTGTCCATCTACAGCCCCAAAATAAATTGTACAACTCTTGTCCTCTTAGCAGATAGCAACCAGCTCCTAATGAATGGACAAGAGGCCCTCTCTCATTGGGCAGAATACTCTAGCTTTCACCTCCCATACTGTATAATCACTTCTATAGCGTTACATTTTGGACGAGCTTGTCCACAATCCATCTCAAACTGAAGTCACCAAAGGCATAAAGCAACTGTTTATGGTTCAATCTCTGGGAGTCAGTGACATTCCCCTTATGTTATTCAGCATGAAATGGATCACATGGTTTGGAAACTCACTACCTTCTACTTAATCTGGAATCAAGGTGTTATGCTCCAAGAATGCCTCACTTATACTAAGGGAAGGGAAGTAAGGTCTTTTGTGACAATTTGCATGGTGTTTAACCTCTCTCCACAGTGGGAAAATTCTTGCCGGTGCTATTCTCAGCAGGACTGATATTCATCTGATAGATTATGTACTTAGAAACCCAGTGTGGCTTTCATGTTGGGCAAGAAATGGTCAGCATGGTCTTTGTGTTAAATTCAAAGAAAAGTCCGCAAACAGAACAAGACTCTCTAGATGCCTGTCTACCTGACCAAGGACATCTGTAAACCATAAGGGGCAAAGGTGCTGTACAAACATGGCTGCCCTAAAATGATGGTCAGCATTATCATTCATTTCATGATGGAATCGCGTTCGGTATAATGCTGAGTTGTGCCTACTAGATGTCTTTCCTATCACCCAAATCATCAAACAAGGTTTCCTAAGCCCTTCAGCTTATTTCCAACTGTATGCACTCAAAGATCATGATGTAGCTAAACACATTCACCCAGGACATTTGCCAATCTCTTTCATCTGCAAACCTGCAAAGACTCAAGCCTTGCACAAAGATCACTGAGTAAACCTGCATTTGCTGACAACTGTACTCTCATAGCACAAACTTTGGAGGACATCAGCTGCTTTGAAACCACTTTGTCGAATTCTCAGAATACTTTGCCTTAAGTCTGAACAACCTGTTCCTGGCCACAAGCTCCAAGAACTTGGCCATAATGATGGTCATAATGAACAATAACCCCTCAGCTCAGTTCAGGAAGTTCTGTTATTTTATGAGGAGAAAGTGAGGTCTGCAGATGCTGGAGATCAAAGTTGAAACTTTATTGCTGGAACAGCACAGCAGGTCAGGCAGCATCCAGGGAACAGGAGATTCGACATTTCGGGCACAGGCCCTTCTTCAGGAATGAGCAGAGAGTGTTCAGCAGGAGAAGATAAAAGGTAGGGAGGAGGGACTTGGAGGAGGGGCGTTGGAAATGTGATAGGTGGAAAGAGGTCAAGGTGAGGGTGATAGGTCGGAGTAGGATGGAGGCGGAGAGGTCAAGAAAAAGACTGCAGGTCAGGAAGGCGGTGCCGGACTAATGGGGACAGGACCGTGTCGAGGTATGCCGAGATGAGTTCGGTTGGGCAGGAGCAGGCTGAGACAACCAACCCAACCACCCTGTAGCACAGCATTTAAACTCCCCCTCCCACTCCACCGAGGATATGCAGGTCATTGGACTCATCCACCGCCAAACCACAACAACCCGACGCACCTTCCCTTGCAACCCCAGGAGGTGCAACATTTGCGCCCACACCTCCCCCCTCACTTCTCTCCAAGGCCCCAAAGGAAACTTCCATATCCGCCACAGATTCACCTGCACCTCCACCCACATCATCTACTGCATCCGCTGCAGCCGGTGTGGCCTCCTCTATATTGGGGAAACAGGCCGCCTACTTGCGGAGCGATTCAGAGAGCACCTCTGGGCCACCCGGACGAATCAACCCAACCAACCTGTAGCACAGCATTTCAACTCCCCCTCCCACTCCACCGAGGATATGCAGGTCATTGGACTCATCCACCGCCAAACCACAACAACCCGTTCCAGCAATAAAGTTTCAACTGTTATTTTATGAGCTTCATTTTCAACAAGACCACATTGGATAATGAAATCATCTATCGTTAGGTAAAAGCAGGCTCAGCATTCTGCATCTTCACCCACAAGCTTTGTGGGTGAAGCGATCGCCTAGTGGTATTATCACTAGGGTGTTCATCCAGAGTCCCAGGTAATGATCTGGGAACCCAAGTTCAAATTAAGCCATTGGTGAAATTTGAATTCAATAAAAATCTAGAATTATGAGTCTAATGATAACTGTGCAGTGGAGGAAGTGTCAGTGTTGGATTGGGGTGGGGGCTGAAAATGTGTTGCCCCTGGAAAAGCGCAGCAGGTCAGGCAGCATCCAAGGAGCAGGAGAATCGACGTTTCGGGCATGAGCCCTTCTTCAGGAATGGACAAAGTTAAAAATCACACAACACCAGACTTTAGTCCAACAGATTTGTTTGGAAGCACTAGCTTTCAGATCACTGCTCCTTCATCCATGACCAGGAAGCCATTGTGGATTGTTTGAAAAACCCATCTGGTTCACTAATAGCCTTTAGGAAGGAAACTGCCATCTTTAACTGGTCTGGACTAATGTGACTCCAGACCCACAGCAATGTGGTTGACTCTTAACTACTCTTAAGAATGGGCAATAAATGCTACCCTAGCCAGCAATGCCCTCACCCCATGAATGAATAAAACAAAACACTTGCAAGGTAAGAATATTGCTACTCAGAATCAGTAACCTTTGTGTATGAACAACATGTATGTAGGTAGATATAAAACAAAGAACCGTGGATATTGGAAATCTGAAACAAAAAGAGAAATTACTGGAGAAACTCAGCCGATCTGGCAGTATCCATAGTGGGATGCAAAGTTAATGTTTCGAGTCCAGTGGCCCTTCTTCATCTTCATATATGGATAACTTCAAGACAGTTTCCAACTAATATCCCTTCCTTCACCAGTACAGTGCCAAAGGCTATCCTTCAGGCCTTGACTGATATTGCTGAACTCGATGCAATAGGAATCCACCGTTGGTGCATTGAGAGGTTGGATCTGTATTTTAACAGCCAATGCTACATTTGATACTTCAGTCCAGGGGAAAGGCTGTATTTTCAGAGTTTGACCTCTGATGCATGTCCTTATTTATTAAATCTGAAAATATTACAACTCCTCATTACATCTGGCATGTGCGTAGATGTGAACTAAATAAACAAGGGTGGGTGATGAAAATAACCCTTCCTTTGCATTGAGCAGCACAACCCTTTGGGCTTTTAGGGGGGGTTTCGAGTTGCACGGTGTTGATGCATCTTTTCTGTCTGGATCAGTGGTGCTGGAAGAGCACAGCAATTCAGGCAGCATCCGAGGACAGGCAAAATCGACGTTTCGGGCAAAAGCCCTTCCTGATGAAGGGCTTTTGCCCGAAACGTCGATTTTGCCTGTCCTCGGATGCTGCCTGAATTGCTGTGCTCTTCCAGCACCACTGATCCAGAATCTGGTTTCCAGCATCTGCAGTCATTGTTTTTACCTCGCATCTTTTCTGTCAGCTACCTGACAAAGGAGCAGCGCTCCGAAAGCTTGCACTTCCAAATAAACCTGTTGGAGTGTAACCTGGTGTTCAAAGTTAAAAATCACACAACACCCAGGTTATAGTCCAACAGGTTTAATTGGAAGCACTAGCTTTCGGAGCGCCGCTCCTTCATCGGGTGACAACCACCTGGTGGGCTCTCCTAAAGCTAGTGCTTCCAATTAAACCTGTTGGACTATAACCTGGTGTTGTGTGATTTTTAACGTTGTCCAACACCGGCACATCATTCGATGGGGGTGAGCAAAGTTAAAAATCAGACAACACCAGTATGACTCTAGTATATGGCCAGTTGTGAGACGAGAACGCAGCGCCTCACGCCCGCAATACAGCGACGTGCTGTACCGTTCCCACTGAATATCCTTCACCATCAAGAGTAAGTGGTGTGGGGGTGGTGGAGGCGGCTCGGGTTTTAGTTCCTCTCTCTCTGCTTTAGCGGCGCGGCTTGTCTGCAGACAACAGTGTGTGTGTGAGTGTGTGTGAGTGAGTGACCTCAGTGTGTGCATGGTGTGGGGGTGGTGGAGGCGGCTCGGGTTTTAGTTCCTCTCTCTCTGCTTTAGCGGCGCGGCTTGTCTGCAGACAACAGTGTGTGTGAGTGAGTGACCTCAGTGTGTGCAGACAGACAGGACACAATGCACTGAGGCTGGGGGAAGGCGCGGGCAGGGACTGCGCTCCCTGGAAGCGGTTACACAAATGCAGCAGGAACTGGCCCCCTCTTGCAGCGGCTCATGTCTCCGTTCACACGGCGCCGCCGCAGACCCGCAGTCGCCCACCTTCCACCCCCACTCCCCCCCCGCGCGAGCCAATTGCTACTTGGCACCCGCGCCGCCGCCACTTTCCCACGCTCCCCACCAGCTGCGCGTGCACGGAGAGGGGATGTGGGGGGGGAGGAGGAGAAGGAAGAGGAGGGCCTGCACTCCCCCCTCCACGCGGCCAGCGGCGGCGCTGTGCCGTCAATCAGGGCCCCGGATCGCGCGCGCGCTCTCGCTCGCTCGCTCGCGTGCGTGTCCCCCCCCCCCCCCCCTGCCAATCAGCGCCCCTAGTGGCCGGGGGCGGGGAGGACAGGCCCCCGGAGCTGGGTAAGCGCGGTACCGTGGGAAAGCCAGTCAGTGTAGCGCAGGCAGCCGAGCGGGCAGCAAGTGCGGGCCGGGAGCTCCATTCACTCACATGTTACACCGCGACTAACCCGAGAGCGCAGCATGAAGAGAACTCACGAGGACAGCTCGTCCGACAGCGAACTGGACGAGCCGATCGAGGTGGAGAAGGAGAGCGCCGATGAAAATGGGTAAACTCACTGCTGGTGGATTTTCACTGTTTTGCGAATGTGAAACTCTGCAGATTGGGATACCCCCTGGAGCTGATAGATGCAAATGCATTCAAATAATGATAGTTCCACCGCCGCACGTTTAATTCCGGGACTTGCATTTTATTACACAAGCCTGGGGTTTAAAAACTGAAATTGCTGGAAAAGCCCAGCGGGTCTGGCAGCATTGTGTGATGAGTAATCAGAGTTAACCTTTCGGGTCGAGTGACCCTTGCTCAGAGCAGTTCAGACGCTGCTAGACCCGCTGAGCTTTCCAACAACCTCTGTGTTTGTTTCTGATTTACAGCATCCGCAGTCCTTTCGGGTTTTATACACATGCAGTAAACTTTCTGTAGCACTTTCCGTTTTGTACTTGGCTTCTGATTCCGATTTGATCGATTGGATTCCAGGAACTTCAGCACAGTCACAGGCTCCATGTCCCCCAGTACATCCTCCCAGGTCCTGGCTAGGAAAAGGAGGCGAGGGGTAAGTTCGATACAGCCCTGCTGAGAAATGTTTTGTTTCGTTGCGTGTAGCCTAAGCGAAAATTGTTTACCTTCGTTTTGTCTGGCTGATCGCTCAGAGGAAATCTATTTCGTTTTAAACAGATCATCGAGAAGCGTCGCCGGGACCGTATTAACAACAGCTTGTCAGAACTGCGCAGACTGGTTCCCAGTGCTTATGAAAAACAAGTATGAAACAAAACGTCCTCAATTAAAACATGATTTGAACGTTGATAAGATAGGCTTGCTTTGTTAAAAGAAGTTCAAGTATTTTCTAGAGTCAAGTAAAGTTAAATTGCAATGAAGCTAACTCTATTCTATCAGAATGTAAAGCACATATTGTGTCGTGCCGGGACACAATTGACTAGGAAGTTGGTTGAGAAAGGTCGGTTTCAACACAGGTCTTTCATTGTGACTCGTTGTTGCTGTTGGCAGGGCTCCGCCAAACTGGAAAAGGCAGAAATTTTGCAAATGACTGTTGATCACTTGAAGATGCTGCATGCAGCCGGTGGCAAAGGTAACATTTTGTTGGCATTTCTAGAATAGGTGTCTTGAAAGTATCATTGGTTGGGATATACCTTATAAAAGTTAGGAGATACTGAAAGAGTGTAGGACCACTCCTCTCACCCCATTATTGAAAGGTTTTAATTTTGAAATTGAAGTGTTAGGTGGTCTAAAGAAGAATCTAAAAACGTTAACTGTGTTTCTCTTTCTACAGATGATGCAAGACCTGCTGAGTTTCTGCAGCAATATCTGCGTTTGTTTAAGTTGAATCTTAAGTTTGTCCATCATAGCATTTCAGCTGTGCAAAACTCCGAGAACACCACCATCCAAAGCCATATGTCAAATCTATCAAAGATTCCTCAATGTGGTTTCTCACCTTTGTGCAGTTTAGCTGTTGTGGAAACATTAATTGGTTTTACATTCTGTAAAATATAGCCATGAACGTCCACTGAGTATGATGACGAAGACTATTTTTAGATTGAGAAGATGCGAATGTTTGAAGTTTAATTTTCTGTAATTAGACAAAGATAAATAAACCTCAGATCTAGAGATTTATCTTTGTGAGCTATCTCCATCACTGTAAGATGCCTTTAAAATCTTTCTGTTTGATCATGCCATCCTGCTAGCTGGGCTTTTGGTTCTGTGCCAGTTTTTATGTATTTACTCATGTGAACACTTGCTACATTAAAGGCACTAAGTAAGTGCAGCTTGTTGTTGTAAGATGCTGCACAGGAGATTCCTTTTATCAGAACACCATTTTTATAATGTAGAACTTCAAAGGTTGCCTTCATTGACTTCACAGTTGCTACAATATTTGTAACTTGCAAAATAAATTTATTTTAATTTTATTTAATTTGGTAGGTTATTTTGATGCTCAGGCACTAGCTATGGATTACCGCAGCCTGGGATTTCGAGAATGCTTGGCTGAAATGGCTCGGTACTTGAGTATTATCGAAGGCCTGGAGAACAGTGATCCTCTCTGTGTGCGTTTGGTCTCTCACCTCAATAACTATGCATCTCAGAGGGAAGCTGCAAGTACTGCACCCCCTAACATTGGACACCTCTCCTGGGGTACTGGCTTCAGCCAGCACCCACATCATCATTTGCACCCGCTCCTCCTGCCACAGGCTGCCCATAATAGCAATAGTACTGCTGCCTCGACAGAGCCACACCATCAGAACAGGATTGGAACATCCTCGCACACAGATACCTCTCCACTTAGAATGGCTCCTAATTGCAGTGTTGGTCCAGTCATCCCAGTGGTCACCTCCTCCACCAAACTGTCCCCACCTTTATTCTCAATGTCATCCTTGTCTGCATTCCCTCTGTCTTTTAGCACTTTCCCCTTGATTTCTCCCAGCAGCTTCAGCTCATCCACTCAGACTCCAATAAGCAACATTGCCAAGCCGTACAGACCTTGGGGGACAGAGATCGGCGCTTTCTAAAGACTCTTTTCCAGGATTGTCATGCCTCATGAATTCTTAGCTTAAACTTGATGGAGCTGAGGTATTACCAGCATAGTTGCCATGGAATATTCAGGATGTGCTTCCATTCTCTGCAGACTAATAATGTACAACAGCAAATCAATCCAAAATTCTTGTGAATGCGGCAACATAAATGGCCTCTTTGGCTCACAATATGTTAAATAATATTCTTATGTGAGCAGTCTGACCCTTTCATTCCTGAGGTAGTCAGTATTCAGATAAAAATGTTTAGAAGTTGATTTTATTAGTGTGACTAGTCAAAACAGGCAGTATGCCAGTTTTCTTCAAGGTTCCAGAGATCATTTCAGACGTTTTATCAGTTTTCTTGGAGCTTTGCATATAAAAGTTATTCATTTTTTAAGAGATGTCTAATATAAAATTGGATTAAATTTATTTGTCTTAAATGAATTAAGTTCTTATTCTTTATTTCAAAAAAGGATTAAGCAGTGATGTGCTTAAAAGGCTGCATTTTTAAATTAAGGCAGGTTGTGTTTAGGTATGGTAAAGTTTCCTGTTACAAAGGCCTGTGTAAGTGTGGCATTGTACACAGCCTGAGATTAGGCAATTAAATTTTTCATGTCTTTGTTATTTGGTTAGCCACATATTGCCTGAAACTATTAATTTACTACCTTTCAACTGTTTCAAATGGAACAGATTTATTGTTAATCACCAATGGCACTATCCATCTATTTATTTTATGCCAACATCTGTACATGACTATCTACAAGGTCAACATTACATGCCTTACACTCAACAAAAAATGTAAAAATAACAAGGTCAACATGTAGAGATCAATACACTGGTGTCCAGAATTATTAAAAATGCCTAAATAATGTAAATATCTTTCTCAGTGATATTTTATATTTTTAATGTTGCTGATTGGAGCGATGACAAATCAGATTTCCAGCTTTTTTTTCAGCGAATGTTAGATGCTAAAGGGTTTTCAATGCTGAAACTGTTAATTTTTGCAAGATAATAGCAGGTGCAGTGTTCAATTACTGTATATTGGTTTGTGCTGACTTTACTAAACAGGAGAAGTAATAAACTACAAGTGCAATTGAGCATAATTCAATTATATGTGTCTTTTCTGAGAACTGTTGCTGTTTGTGATTTGCAATTATGTACAATATTAAAGTGTACAGACTGGTTATTTAATGGTGATCTTCAGCTGGTGAGTTCTGCTGCAACTGTAATTTTAAAAAAATGTGGACAAAGGAACAGCTTGTAATTGTTTTAAACGCTTTAACTCACCTTTCCAGCAATCCTTTGCTCCTCCCTCGCACCTCTCGGTAAATGGATTCTCTCTATCTTAATGATCTTATAGCCCTACAGAAATAAATTGCATTGATTTAACTGCTATTTTTCCCATAGCACTAAGGAGTAAGTTCATACCGATGACAGAGTTGATATAAATTAGTTTGCGTGCATAACAACATTTGGCAGTCAACAGCACACAGCTCTGCAGATTCAATGACTTTCCTGACCAGGATTAAAATTCAGTATGGCATCTTCTGAGGGACAGAATATGTAAGGTGTGTCACCCACAACTGAGAGTTTTGCATGTGTGGGTGAACATCTGTTGACATATTACTTTGAGATTTTTATCAGTGGATGAGTATCCTATCTGTGTGGAACCTTTGCTCATGCTGGAGATGAACCTCTTCGGTATATTTCCATTTGAACATGAGAGGCAGGTACCACAATCTCTGCTATCTGATGCTAGACAGTCGGTGAAGACTTCTTGTTAGAACCGGGGGCAGGGGTAAGGTAGTTAGCTGCAAAAACATTTTTTTTTAAAAATTATATTTGTAGGGCATTAAGAGGGGCTGAATAGGCTATGTTCCAAGAGGTAAAAGGCCAGGGTAGACCATGACTGCATTGATGTTGTTATCATAGATCTTAGGGCCCCAATGTCTGGTGGTCAATATTGACAAGCGGGAATAATTATTGCCAGAGATGACATTATCCTTAATCTAATTGACCATTGCCAGTCCTGTAGGGTTGGGCATATGTTGACTACCTGGATTTAACTCCTGAAGGGTTAGAGACTATGGGAACATGCTTCTGATAATTGAATCATAGACAGAATTACCATAGAACTCCTACAGCATGGTTACAGGCCATTTGGCCCAGCAATCCATACTGACCCTCTGAAGAGTATCCCACCCAGACCCATTCCCCTACATTTCCTCTGAGTAACGTACCAAACCTACACATCCCTGAACACTATGAGCAATTTAGCCATGGCCAATTCACCTAACCTGCACATCTTTGGACTGTGGGAGGAAACCAGAGCACCCAGAGGAAACCTGCACAGACACAGGGCGAATGTGCAAACTCCGCACAGACAGTCATCCAAGACTGGAATTGAACTCAGGTGCTGTGATACAGCAGTGCTAACCATTGAGCCAGTATTCCTGCCTGATAGACACTTATGACATTTGGAATGGGTCTGACATACGAGAGGTAAGAGTTTTTTTGTGCAGCACTTGAAAGTGTCTGTATTAATTTTTAACTTAGAAGAGAAACCTTTTGCAATCTCAGGCTGGGGAGGTGGCCGAATAGAGATCTGTAAAGTTATAACAGTTTCTGTTAGATTGAATACAGAGAGAATGTTCCCATTGCAAGAGCTCTAACATTGACCTGTTCAGCAATGATCCACCTCATGAGAAAGCAGAGAGGAATAACTGATATAGTCACCAAAGAAATTCAAAAGGGAATTTGGAAGAAACCTTTTTACTCAAAAGTGGTGAGAGAGTGGAACATATTACCATTAGGAGTGGTTGAAAGGAATATTATAATATAGTCCTATATGATAATTGCATTAAAGGTGAATCTGGACAAGCATCTGCAGGAGAAGGGAAGCGAGCATTACAATGGTAGATTTAGATGGAAGAATATAGGTGGAGGCTTGACTGGTGTGTGAACAGTGATGTGGGCAGGCTGGGCTAACTGATCTGCTGTGTATTCATGGAAAGAAAGATCATGGAAAGATATTGGAGAATGTTTGTTCGAAGTTGAGCTCTCAAGGAATCACAGAGGCAATGGTTACATTGGAAACCCATTTCATTCAACATTATTTCATGAATTAGCTGCATTTTGAATCCAGTCGTCTTGTTTCCTGATGTCAGGTTTCCCCATCTACACAGATGACATTCAGCTGTATCTCCACTGTTTCTACAAATCTACAAATCAGGAACAAGTTATCAGCCTCTCCAGCCTGCTCCACCATTCAATAAGACCATGACCGATCTGATTGTAACCTCAAATCCACATTCCTGCCTACCTCCAAAAACCTGTCACTCCATTGTCTAACAAAAATCTATCTAACTTGGCCTTGAAAATCTTCAAAGACTTTGCTTCCATCATCTTTTCAGGGAGAAAATTCCAAAGACTGAAGACTCTTCCAGAGGGAAAAATTAGTCAAATCTCTGTTTTAAATGGACAACTACGACTTTTAAACAGTGATCCCCAGTTCTAAATAAGAGGAAATTTAAGTTCATAAAGAAAGGAACAGAATAAGGCCATTCGGTCCATTGAGTCTGCCCCACCATTCGATCATGGCTGATATGCCCCTCACCCCCACCTTCCTGCCTTCTCTCCACATCCCTTCAACCCATTACCAATTAAAAATCTGTCTAACTCCTCCTTAAATTTACTCACTCTCCCAGCATCCACTGCACTTTGGGGTAGCAAGTTCCACAGATTCACAACCCTTTGGCAGAAGTAGTTTCTCTTCACCTTTGTTTTAAATTTGTTTCCCCTTATCCTAAAACTATGACCTCTTATCCTAGAATGCCCCATAAGAGGAAACATCTGCTCCACATCTAATTTTATCCACACCTTTCACCATCTTGACTACCCCAATTTGATCTCCCCTCATTCTTCTAAATTCCAGAGAGTAGAGGCCTAAACTGTTCAAGCTCTCTCGGATCAATCTAGTGTACCTCCTCTAAACTGCCTTCAATGTCTCTACATCTTTCCTTAAATAAGGAGACCAAAACTGTTCACAATACTCCAGGTGCGGTCTCACCATTGCCTTGTAGAGTTACAACAATACTTCCTTACCTTTATATTCTATTCTTTTAGCTATAAAAGCCAACTTCCTTTCACATCTATCCTGTCAAGATCGCTCAGGAATTGAATTGAATTTATTGTTACATGTACCGAGGCACAGTGAAAAGCTTGTCGTGCAAGCAATACAGACAGATCACATAGTTAAATAGCATAGATAGTAAATAATAGGTAAACAGCAGCAAAAACAAAAACGCAGCTACAGGCGAATGTTAAGAGTTTTTGAGTTCATTCAGTATTCTAATAACAGTAGGGTAGAAACTGTAGCAAAACCGGCTGGAGCATGTGTTCAGGTTTCTGTACCTTCTCCCTGATGGTAGAGGTTGTAGAAAAGCATTGCCGGGGTGGGTGGATCTTTGAGAATGCTGGCGGCCTTTCCTTGACAGCGGGTCTGGTAGATGGATTCTATAGATGGGAGGTTGGTCTTTGTGATTGTCTGAGCCGAGTTCACCACTCTGTGTAACCATCTCTGAACTTGAATGGTACAGGTGCCATTCCAAGTAGTGATACATCCGGACAGAATGCTCTCGATGGTGCACCTATAAAAGTTGGCAAGGGTATTCACCATCATGCCAAATTTCCCCAGCTGCCTGAGGAAGAAGAGACATTGTTGGGCCTTTGTAACCAGTGCGTCCACATGAAGAATCCAAAAATGCTTGTTGTGGATGAGCACTCCCAGGAGCTTGACACACTCCACTCGTTCCACCTCTGTGCTGTTAATGTGTAGGGGGGGGGGGGGGCATGAGTAACATCCCCTCGAAAGTCAATAATGAGTTCCTTGGTTTTGCTGGCATTGAGAGCTAGGTTGTTCTCGGTGCACCATTTTTCCAGGTCTTTCACCTCCCGTCTGAAGTCTGTTTCATTGCCATCTGAGATTTGACCAACTTTTTATATTTCAATTAATGCTCTAGGGTATAGATGCTATAGGAAGGATAGTGGGGCAAGGGGGGGGGGGAGTGGCTTTTGATTAAGGATAACATTACAGCTACATTTTGTACTTAGGATATTCTTGGGAATAGGTCCAGGGAAGTTATTTGAGTGGAACTGAGAAATAAGGGATGATCACCTTATTGGGATTGTACCATAGACCCCCTCCTCAATAGTCAGCAGGAAATTGAGAAACAAATTTGTAAGGAGATCTTAGTTATCTATAAGAATAATAGAGTGGTTATGGTAGGGGATTTTAATTTTCCAAACATAGATTGGGACTGCCATAATATTAAAGGTTTGGATGGAGAAGAATTTAAGTGTGTACAAGAAAGTTTTCTGATTCAGTATGTGGATGTACCTACTAGAGAAGGTGCAAAACTTGACCTATCTTGGGAAGTAAGGCAGGGCAGGTGACTGAGGTGTCAGTGGGGGAGCACTTTGGGGTCAGCGACCATAATTCTATTAGTTTTAAAACAGTGATGGAAAAAGATAGACCAGATCTAAAAGTTGAAGTTCTGCATTGGAGGAAGTCAATTTTGATGGTATTAGGCAAGAACTTTCAGACGTTGATTGGGGGTGGATGTTCGCAGATAAAGGGATGGCTGGAAAATGGGAAGCCTTCAATGAGATAATGAGAGTCCAGGGACAATATGTTCCTGTTAGGGGGAAGGTCAAGGCTGGTAGGTATAGGGAATTCTGGATGACTAGAGAAATTGAAGTTTTGGTCAAGAAAAAGAAGGAAGTATATGTCAGATATAGATTGCAGAGATTGAGTTAATCCTTAAAAGAATATAAAGTCAGTAGGAGTATACTTAAGAGGGAAATCAGGAGAGAAAAAGCAGACATGAGATAGCTTTGGCAAATAAGGTTAAGGAGAATCCAAAGGGATTTTATAAATGCCTTAAGGACAAGGGGTAACTAGGGAGAGAAAATGGCCCTTTAAAGATGAAGAAGGCAGCCTTTGTGTGGAGCTGCAGGAGATGGGGGAGATACTAAATGGGTATGTTGAATCAGTGTTTACTGTGGAGAAGGACATGGAAGATATAGAATGTGGTGAAATAGATGGTGACATGTTGAAAAATGTCCATATTACAGATGGGCTGAAAAATGGCAGATGAAGTTCAATCTGGAGAAATGTGAGGTAATGCAGTTTCATTAGATTCCCTACAGTGCGAAAATAGGCCCTTCGGCCCAACAAGTCCACACAGACCCTCTGAAGAGTAACCCACCCAGCCTCATTCCCCTCCTCCCGACTGATGCACCTATCACTATGGGCAATTTAGCTTGGCCAATTCACCTGACTCGCACATGTTTGGACTGTGGGAGGAAACTGGAGCACCTGGAGGAAACTCACACATAACACGGGGAGAATGTGCAAACTCCATGCAGAAAGTTGCCCAACTCTGGAATTGAACCCAGGTCCATGGTGCTGCGAGGCCGCAGTGCTAACCACTGAGCCATCGTGCAGGGTAGGGCTTATCTCATTAACGGTAGGGCCTTGGCTAGTGTTGTAGGGGTGCAGGTACATTATTCTTTGAAGTTTACATCACACGTAGACAGGGTGGTTAAAAAGAGACTTTCCTTCATTGCTTAGTCCTATAAATATAGGAGTTGGGAAATAATGTTGAGGTTGTACAGGACATTGGTGAGGCCTCTTCTGGAATACTGTGTCTAGTTCTGGTTGCCCAGATATAGGAAGGATATT
Organism: Chiloscyllium plagiosum; assembly: GCF_004010195.1. Classification (NCBI taxonomy): domain Eukaryota; kingdom Metazoa; phylum Chordata; class Chondrichthyes; order Orectolobiformes; family Hemiscylliidae; genus Chiloscyllium; species Chiloscyllium plagiosum. The sequence goes on from NC_057713.1 coordinate 122,297,773, forward strand.
GTCAAACTGGAGAGGGTTCAGAAGAAATCTACCGGGATGTTGCTGGGTATGGCATCTCCTCCACTTCCCGCACCTCTGTCCTTGAACCCCACCCCATCCCAACGCAACAAAGACACAAACCCCCACACCCTCCCCCCCCGGTCCTGACCTTCCATCCCACCATCTTCTGCGTACATTACATCATTCTCCGCTACCTCTGCCACCTACAAACAGACTCCACCATTAGGAATAGATTTCCCTCCCCACCCCTAACAGTGTTCCAGAGAGACCATTCCCTCCGCGACTCCCTTGTCAGATCCATGCCCCCCCACCAGCCTACATCCCACTCCCAGCACCTTCTATGGAACTGCAAGATGTATAAAACCTGTGCCCACACCTCGCCCCTCACTTCCATCCAAGGCCCCAAAGGATCCTTCCACATCGAACAGACATTTATCTGCACTTCCACAGGATGCCAACTTGCAGATCATTGCAGAGGACATCTCTGGGACACCCGCACCAACTAACCCCACTGCCTGTGGCTGAACACTTTAACTTCCCCTCCCACTCTACCAAGGAAATGCAGGTCCTGGGCCTCCTCTATCACCACACCCTTACCACCCGACACCTGGAGGAAGAACATCTCATCTTCCGCCTTGAGACCCTGCAACCACACGGGATTAATGTGGATTTCACCATTTTCCCATTTCCCCTCCCTAACCTTATCCCAATCCCAACTTTGCAACTCGGCACGACCATCTCACCTTCCCTGCTGCCTCACCCCAGCCCCAGCCCCAGCCCCCTCCCATTTATCTCTCAGCCCTCCGGCCCACAAGCCTCATTCCTGATGAAGGGCTTATGCCTGAAATGTAGATTCACCAGCTCCTCGGATGCTGCCTGACCTGCTTTGCTTTCCCAGCAACACACTCTCGACTCTACCTGCTGCAGGAAAGATATTACATAAAAGGTAGAATTCCTACAGTGTGGAAACAGGCCATTGAGTCCACACCAACCCTCTGAGTAGCATCCCACCTAGACCCCCACCCTATCCCTGTAATCCCTCATTCCCTATAGTTAACCCACCTAGCCTGCATATCCCTAGGCACTATGGGCAATTTAGCATGGCCAATTCACCGAACCTGCATACATTTAGACTGTGGGAGCAAACTGGAGCACCCGGAGGAAACCCGCACAGATATGGGGAGAATGTGTAAATTCCACACGGTCACCCAAGGGTGAAATTGAACCTGAGTCCCTGATACTGTGAGGCAGCAGTGCCAATCACTGAGCCACCATTCCACCATGGTGTGAAACTTGAAAAACTTCGAAAAGATTTACAAGGATGTTGCCAGGGTTGGAGGGTTTGAGCTATAGGGAGAGGCTGAATAGGCTGGGGCTGTTTGCCCTGGTCTTTTCCCCAGAGTGGGGGAGTCCAGAACTAGAGGGCATAAGCATAGGGAGAGAAGAAAAAGATTTAAAAGGAACCTGAGGGGCAATGTTTCCACACAGAGGGTGGTGTGTGAATGGAATGAGTTGCCAGATGAAGTGGTGGAGACTGGTACAATTACAGCATTTAAAAGGCATCTGGGTGAGTACATGAATAGGAAGGGTTTGGAGGGATATGGGCCAAATTCATCTTGGACATCTGGTTGGCCTGGATGAGTTGGCATGGACGAGTTAGCCAAAAGGTCTGTGTTCATGCTGTACATCTCTATGACTATGACTTACTAAATTTAAACCCCAGAGAATATTGACATCGACTGACTGACAGGTCTGACATCTGGTACTGGAGGAGCAGAATTTCCCAACTAAAGATTGAGAAGACCAAAGCCATTCCATTCACTAGGCACTCAACCTGTTTCTGTGTCATTGCCTGGTAACGAGAAGCTAAATGTTAGTGTATCCCTCCAGGGATTGATTGGGAAGGTAAGTGCACTGAAAACATAGTCAAACAGGTTTAGCATCAAACTGTAATCCCTTCCGATGTATGCAAATGGCAGGTGGCAAGAGTGGGAGAGATTTCTGGTGAGCTGTGTGATGGAAGGAACATTGAGTCATCATCCACAGCTCCAGACTACAACGTAATACTTGCCATGTCAACTCAAACTCGCCACATGAACTGCAGCACACCACCACCGCTGTTAGTGCACTTACTACACAAGGTAGTATGTGCCCTCTGGTGGCCAAATCGAGAATATACTTGCATTTTGCAATAGACTTCAATGGAGAGAAAAGTTAAACCTGCGACTGTATACAAGAATAATTCACGTGGAATTGCTTAGAATATGCAGCACAGAAACAGGCAATTCATCATAAGTAGTCTGAACTAGTGTTTATGCTCTACACAAGTCTCCTCCCATTATATCTACCTCATCTCAACAATAATGTGTTACCATTACTTAAGAAAGGCTGCAAGGAAAAGCTGGAGAACTATTGAGTCTTGCAACAGTGGTGGGTACATTATTGGATGAAATTCTGAGATTCCTATGTCTGCTTCAGTGGCCTTTTGTTGTGGTCAGTGGGAAGACATGTGACCTTCTCTCTGACACCCTATCCATTAGCGCTTTGAAAACATTTACAACGTTAAAAGGCATCTGGATGGGTACATGAATAGGAAGGGTTTAGAAGGATATGGGCCAAGTGCTGGCAAATGGGACTAGATTAAGTTAGGACATCTGGTCGGCATGGACGAGTTGGACCGAAGGGTGTGTTTCCATGCTGTATATCTCTATGACTGTGACTCTAAACGGGGAGCTGACTTATTTTTTTCTGGGACATGAGTAAGAGAGGTACCCCTCTGTGAGGACCTCTTCTGGCTTCCAACCAAGCTTTAATTATAAGTTTTGGAAGCCAGCAGCTGCCAGTGGTAATGAGTATTACATTTCATTGAGTAATGTGCCCAACATCTTGTGTAAATAATGCAATGAGGAATAATGCTCTGAAACCCTCTCAACACCTATCTTTAATTTCAAATGGGAAGATCCTGGTCAATATGTATTTTGGATCCTGGTTGTAGCCATCTGCCTGGCTCAGTCAAAATGTTTCTCCTTTCTCTTCAATCTTTCCCAGCAGCTGCATTTGTTCCAGGTCGTATCCAGGAGACGGTTCAAGTCCCACCTGCTCCAGAGGTGACCCTGAGCAAGACTGGTTAGAAAGTATCTTCCTTGCACTTCCACCACAGCATTAATGTCCTCTCCAGAGGCCTGAACGTGCCCAGCTCCCTGAATCCCGCCATAACCAGCGCAGAGAGTCATAGACTCTTACATCACAGAAACAGACCCTTCAGTTCAACTCGTCCATGCCAACCAGGTTCTTTTCTTTTTAGTTTTGCTCTTTTTTTAATTTCCTTTCTCAGTGGCAGCGGTCCCTCGGAATGATTGCAGTGGGGGAGCGTTCCCCTTCCTGGGGGTTGTCAGTGGGAGAGTATTCCCCAGCCTGGGGTTTGGCAGTGGGGGACCGTTCCCCAGCCTGGGGTTTGGCAGTGGGGGACTGTTCCCCATCCTGGGGGTTGTCAGTGGGAGAGTATTCTCCTTCCTGGGGTTTGGCAGTGGGGGAGCGTTCCCCTTCCCAGAAGTTGGCAGTGGGGGAGCATTCCCCTTCCTGGGGTTTGGCAGGGGGGGAGCATTCCCCTTCCTGGGGTTTGGCAGTGGGGGAGCATTCCCCTTCCTGGGGTTTGGCAGGGGGATAGCATTCCCCTTCCTGGGGTTTGGCAGTGGGAGAATATAATCCTTCCCAGAGTGTTGGCAGTGAGGGGGGCCATTCCCCTTCCTGGGAGGTTGGCAGTAGGGGAGCCTTCCCCTTTCCCAGAGGTTGGCAGTAGGGAGTGTTCCACTTCCCGGGGGGTTGGCAGTTGGAGAGCGCTCCCTTTCCCAGAGTGTTGGCAGTGGGGAACATTCCCTTTCCTGGGGGTCCCTTGCTCCCTGGAAGTGCGTGGACCCGTAGCAGTGATAATGTCGATGGAGGTGAGATGGTGCTGAAGGCTGATGGTTTGGTTCAAGCGGCAGCTGCTTGGCTCTAAGCCAGGCCAGGCACCGGTGTCAGGGAGGGGAGGTGTTCCAGCCGCAGTATTGTCCTGGGGACACATGAGTGTTCAGGGATTGAGGGATGGACCTTGTTTTACTGGCAGTGAGGACTCATAATGGAGGCAGGACAGTGATCTGGACGTTTTCTCTTGGCTGATCTTTTTAGTTCTGCTTCTGTTTTTAATCCTGTCTTTTTTACACTAAGATGGCGCTGGAGAATGGCGGCTTTGTACCGTTTTCACTGCCAATGTCAATGTAAATGTTAATCTAAATTAAATCTAAGTTTCCCAAAGTAAACTAGTTCCATTTGCTTGCATTTCATATACCTGTCCAAATGTCTTTTGCATGTTATAACTGCACCTGCATCTACCACTCCACATATGTATCAGCCTCTGTGTGAAGTTACCCTCATGTCCCTCTTAAATCTCACCTTAAAACCTCTAGTTTTAAACTCCCCTACCTGAAAGAAATGATTTGTCATTCACCTTATCTGTGTCCCTCATGATTTTACAAATCTCCAATAGGTCATCCCTCAACATGCCATACTCCAGTGAAAAATGTCCCAACCTATCCAGCCTCCCTTTATAACTCAAACCCTCCATTTCCAGTAAAACGTTTCTTCACCCTCTCCAGTTTACTGGCATCTTTCCTCTAACAGGGTGACCAGAATTGTACACAGTACTCCGAAAGTAGCCTCCTGTACAATAGCAGCATAATGCCCCAACTCCTATACTCAGTGGTCTGAGTAGTGAAGGCAAATGGGCCGAATGCTTTCTTTACCACCCTGCATTTCCAGGAACTATGTATGTGCACCCCAAGGTCTCTCTGTTTGATAACACTTCGCTGGGCCCCATCATTAATTGTACAAATCCTGCCCTTGTTTGTTTTATGCAATACCTCAATTTGCATAAGTTGAACATATCTTCAGTACCTTTTAACTCTGTCAGCCAGGAATAAGTACCGTTCCTTTGCTCCAAGTTGCATTGTTTACCCGTGATGCTGCATTTAATGATTTGCTCACCTGTGTGCTTAGAATACTGTATTCTGTTCACTTTTTTTCTCTTTTTAAGATACAGGTAATGTTTCCGTTTTTTTTTCGACCATGGTGTTCCATCTCACATGTATCAATATTAAAGTTCATCTATCAACTAACAGGCTAGTTTGCGCATTTTTAAACACTATTGTGTTGCATTCTTCTTCCCTTGGCAGCCATACGTACAAGTTTGATAAATCTGCAAACTTTGACTCTCAGTTACTTGTATCTAAGAGCAGATAATTGATTTAAACTACGAATGACTGGTCCCTGCATTGATTCTTGTGGAACACTAGTTTCCACTGTGCTCAAATCTGAAGAACTACTCCTGACCACTATTCACTGTACCAGCGAATTTAATAACCATCCCAGTATTCCACATCACCTTAATTTTGCCTTGAGCCTGCTGTGAGTTACCAGATCCATATCCTTTCCAAAGCTCATGTCATAAAGTCATAGAGTCATACAACATGGAAACAGACCCTTCGGTCCAACTAGTCTATGCCGACCGAATGTGACATCTGTGCATTCCCCAAATTTACTTCCTGATACCTCTTCAAATAATTTCAATAAGTTAATTTAAATGACTTAGCGATCCAGAATCCATGTGCCCTCTTCTTTGCTTATTTTGTCTTTAGACTCTGCTCTGTCCTTTCTTCTTGTACAGATTCCAGTATTGTTCCTACTGTGCACAGTGAGTTGACTCATCCATTGTTCCCAGGTATTGTTCAATTTCACATTTGGTACTTTGGATAAAAAGTGAACTGTACCTGAGAATTCTGGCACAACATCCACTTAAATGGAACTTGTGTACATCTATAAACAAGTGACCATCTCCTCCCTGATGTTTTTGTGTTTGGGTGAGTGTACCATCTCAAGTGTGGTGCTGGAAAAGCACAGTCAGTCAGTCAGCATCCCAGGGGCCGGAGAGTTGATGTTTCAAGCATAAGCTGTTCATTCCTGATGAAGAGCTTATGCTAAATGTTGACTGTCCTGCTCCTTGGTTGCTGCCTGACCTGCTGTGCTTTTCCAGCATCTGCAGTCCTCACTTTCTCCTATAGCCTTGCTTACGTTTGCTCACTTGAAATTATTTCATTCCTTTCTATCTCAACTCCATTAATATTATTTTTAAGATCATTCCCTGGTCAAATGTCATTTCTTATCTGCTTTAGTAAAAATTGAAGTGAGGTGGTTATCCACATTCTAGTAAGTTCATTCATTAGCACACACATAGCTTTGGGATCTTTCAGCAGCTTTTCAGTGTTCGTGAGATAAGAGGGCAAGTAGGCAGGTTGACATGGTGACAAGGTGGTTAGGGTTATTGGGTTGAAAGGTCGAGTTAGGTCAGATTGATGAGGAGCTGGAGAGTTGGCATGTATGGGATGGTCTAAGGGGACTAGGGTGTTGGCTTTGATGCTCTGGGGTTGGGTTGGTTATAGGGTTGGGGGGGGTTGGGATAGTTGGTGAGGTTTGGAGGCTTGGGGTGGGGTTGGCATTGGGATGCTAGATAAATAGTTATCCAGGAATTAGGACTGTTTCCTTATCTATCTAGCGTTCACTGGGTAACTTGACATGTAAGCCCTGATGTCTCTGCCTGTAGCTCAGTTTTGGAGATGTTTTCAGAGGGTTCTGGATTTAGGATAATTACCCATCAGAAGTCTAAATGTGTTAAGAGTTGCCTGCAGCTGGTATTTGGATGCGATAGTGATACAGTCATCAACCTTTCTTCTAATACTTTCCTGTGGGTCCTGCTCATGTTAAATGCTTAAGGATTAATGGCAGAAGAGAAACACAACCTTGAGTAACAAGAAAGAGTTTATTATACAATGGTCTGGATATTTTGATGGCCAGATAATTGGTGGAGCTCTGCAGACTGCAGTTGTGGTTGGGACCCTGTGGGATCCCAGAAGCAGTGAACTGGAACCCTCTGAAAGAATCAATTGCAAGGTAGAGAATTTGGAAAGATCCACTTCACTTGTTCCCAGGAATGTTGAGATGATTAAAAAAAGAACTAGTCTCACTCCTGGTTAATAATTAAGCTCACTCCACCAACTCACCGGCCTCACAGCCTCTCCGGTACCCCAGGCATGATTCTCAAATGAAGCTCCAGCATTAATGTTGACCCCTCGAGGACTACTTTCTAAGGTTAGCCCCTTCGTATTAACACAAAACTTTCTCTGGGAGTTTGCTTTTTTTGGGATAGCAGGGTTTAAAAATCAGCAGCAATTTAAAGGGATGTCTGTTATTTTACTCAGTAAAGAAAGAATGCCCTGAAAACCGGTCGGAAGGCAATGGAATTGCTACTGCACAAAGTGAGGCAGCATGTTAGCTAGGACACCCTGCTGCTTCTCTGCTTTCTGATGGGAGTCTGTATGGTAGAATAACAAACGGTGTCATGTCAGGAGCAGGATTAGACCTTCCTCAATAAGTCAAGGCTCAGATTAATGACGGTTAAGAAAAGTGAGGTTTGATCTCCAGGAGCCACGTTGCAGGCAGTAATTGAAGGGAAATAGCAGAAATAGCCAGCAAATTTACAAGAAAATCATGACATAATGCTACCTGTGTGGTATCTTTACCACTTTTCATATCACTTTGCAAACTGGCATTGCTAACCAGGTTTGAATGCTGCCTGGGATAGACAAGGAGACAGAGCTCAGGCCACCACTCAACAAAGTGGAGCCTAGTGCTGTCTCCGTGTTGTTATTTACATTCAATGTGACAAGCAAGTGGTGCACAGTGTGTGCGCACTGCTCTCTGGACAAGGCTGACCACCAGAGGGAATTCTGATTCATCAGTTAGTCGGTGTGGACTTGTTGGGCTGAAGGGCCTGTTTCCATACTGTAGGGAATCTAATCATTTACTGAGGTCATCTAATACCCAGCCCACCTAACCCTGTGCAGTCAGGAAAGGAAGATAGACCGGGGAAAGAAAGTTAAGCATAATACAGATTGGATAAACAAGGCAGCAGTGTGGATCATTTTCATCTGCAATGAGTGTGCTTTCAGCATAAAACAGAGCTTTAATGGTGGTAGTGGGAATACCCTAATCTCTGACTTATTCCTCACTAAGGTCCTGGCAGGAAAAGGTTGTGATCTTGAAATTGCCTTCACTCAGGCATCATACCTTTGGAGTGTATCAGCTTGGACACTGCTATTGTGGTCGTTGATTCCACATTTAGCTGCTAAAGGAGTAAGCAATATTTGGAGATGGAGCCCAGAGGGAGAGAAACATAGATAGGCAAAGGGATGGTAATGGTAAGCCAGGGAGAAAGAAAAGTTGATGATGAGGTCTGTAAATAAGTGAAGATGGTGAGCTGTGCTGAAAGCAATCCAAGTGATGACAAGGTAAGGGCATGGACCAAGGTGTTCAGGTTCCAAAATAATTGAACTTGATGTTGAGTCCTAGAGGCTACGAGCTCTATAAGTGGAAAATGAGGTGCTGTTCTTCTAGTTTGTGATGAGGTTTGCTGGAGCACTGCAGCCGACCTGAGACAGAGATGTTGGCCAGGGAACATGGGGGTGTGGAAAGGGCAGGCAATGGAACCTAGGGGCCATGTTTGTGGACAAAATGTTGTTCTGCAAAGTGGCTGCCCAGTCTGCACTTTGTCTCCCCAATGTAGAGGAGAGCACATTGTGAGCAGTGAATACAGTTGAGCAGACTGAGTGTAGAGGAAGTCACTGGAACCCGACAACTGGACATTCTGAAAGTACCAGAAAGCATCAGAAGGGTTGTAGATGTAAGTGATGAGGGACTGGATGAGGGGAGAAAAACATTAACGCAAGGCAGGAAGAAATGTGTTTGGTGGGGCAGGGACAGGCAGGAAAAATGGGTTTGCCTGGGCAATCCTTTTGTGGAATTTGGGAAGAAAGTTGAACCAGCCTTACAGGGGATTCTGAGCTTGGAGGCGATGTGGAGATGAAGTTAGTGGAGACAAGCGCAAGATGTTCGATGATGAAGTCATAATCCAGGAGGAGATGGGAGAAAGGTTTCGAGTGCTGGCACTCAGCCTCTGCAATTAGAGGTAAGTATGCCAGACAACAACAGTCTCATCCTTGCCACCCTTCACTTCTGTTACTTCTTTGCATTGAAATCCTGTAATTGCCAGTGCCCAGTGGTATCCATGCTTAGAATATGGAATCAGCAAGAAATCTGCTGCGTGATACCATCATGCTATTTTCATTTTTGACAAAGTTTCATTTTGGTTTTACACATTTCTGGAGACAGACATGCTCCTGTTCCTCCAGGAAACTTGCATTGCCAGGTGTTGTGGAGAGGAGGAAAATTTGAGATTCCATCCTTACACCGATATTGATCTGATACCTGAATGGGAATGTTTATTACCTGCATTACATTTGAGACATACAGACCAGGGAGGTTTCCAGGTTTGTTTTGTAACATGCTAATAGCCTTGGCTCGGACATTATTGGCAGCACCACTTTCAGCCTTTTGTGTCAGGCAACAATCAAATTGGTTAAGATTTCCATACTTGATTGTTGTTGGGGAGAATGCATGAGATAACATCAGACAAAACAGCATTGGGTTTGCTTGTGCTATGCTCTGTCACTGAATGGGCTACCGTAATCAATTTCTGGACACATACCAAAGGAGGTGTTGTCCCTCAGCAGGCGAGCAGAGGGAGGGGTGTGATTGTTTACACAGTTTGTTATAAACACTTTAGCTTGAATTTCAAAGGCAAAATTGCCGAGAAGGGAAGATTGATAGGATAGGAGTTAATTTTTGTGAATATTTTTGCCACTTGTTTCATTGTGCTGTTACTGAAATAATAACTACCCTTGTAAGTTTTATAAGTGAATAAGAACCCCTTCCTTGGAACTAGGTTAATACAATTAAGCAGAAATGTATAAAATGGACATGCAATTTAAAGCAAGTGATGTGGGTGTGGGAACTTGTGAGTTGCCTGGTTTGTGTAAACAGTCTGAACATGTAACAGGAAGTTTTGGTCACTTCTGAATGTATTGTCTTCAATCTGTATGTATGATGCAATTTTGAACATTAATTTGTAAACCTTTAGAACAGCTGAAATCTACATCAATTATATATTTTAACCCAAGTTAAAAATGAAATGTCTGATATCTCCTTCACTGGGTAATGGTGCTACTGGTTTTGTTGAGTCCTATAGATCAGAGCTGTCGAAAGTTTGATCCCTGCTCTACATTGGGTTAGCTGATTTTTGTTGATGTATTGAAAGAATACCTAGTTCCCATCACACACGGCACCTTCCCATGCAATCGCAGAAGGTGCAACGCCTGCCCCTTTACCTCTTCCATGCTCACCATCCAAGGCCCCAAACACTCATTTCAGATTAAGCACCGTTTCACTTGTACCTCTTTCAATTTGGTCTATTACATTCGTTGCTCCCAATGTGGTCTCCTCTATATCGGAGAGACAAAACGGTGACTGGGTGATCACTTTGTTGAGCACCTTCAGTCTGTACGCAATCAGGTCCCGGACCTTCCCGTGGCTTGCCACTTCAACACACAATCCTGTTCCCATGCCCACATGTCTGTCCTTGGCCTTCTGCAATGTTCCAGTGAAGCTCAACGCAAACTGGAGGAACAGCATCTCATCTTCCGACTCGGCACGTTACAGCCTGCCGGTCTCAACATTGAATTCAACAACTTCAGGTGATTATCCCATCTCGACCCCTCTGTTTTCATTCTGCTCCGTAATCTTATTTCATTTATTTTATTTATCCTTTTTAAAATATTTTTTCACTGTTCTGTACTGGGGGAACTGGTAGGAGTTCTGACATTTAGTTACTGCCCATATCACCTCATGATGGAAGGCTTCATGACCATATAGGAAAAGGGTAGGAGAGCAGTCAGATTGGCTGTGATGATTGCAAACGGCCTGTACTCATTCACTATGAGCAGCTGCATCCATAAGATCCTGGATGGGGGGGGGGGGGGGGGTGAGTCACTGCTGCCACGTCATAGAATATGAGTGACCAACTTCATGAATTGGAAGGGGTAAAATAATGAGAAAAAGTTGATTTATACACTCAGCAAATGCTCATGGACTGTGATAGAGATTTCTATTCTAATGCCTTTGCAGATTTTCCCACTTTTTTTCCAGCTAAAGAATCTTCCTGTGAGACTCCCTTTGCCCCAGCCACCTCTTTCCTTAGCTTTCCTCTCCTCTCTATGAGTTTATCCACTTCATGTTACTCATCTCCTTCTCTTTTAACTTAATTCCACTAAATTACTTCACAGGACAAATGTCTTCATCGCTTCTAACCTTATTTTCCTGTCCTGAGCCGTTATCACAAAATCTTGCCCATCTTGACATGTTTGCCTTTCTCCAGTTAGGTTTCTGTTCATGCCCACACATCAAAAGAGTTCCAATGAAAGTTGGAAGTCATCTTCTCTGTGACATTCCCCCGGTTCATTGTTCCTTTTTGCTGTTATAGAGTCATACATCACGGAAGCAGAGCCCTCAGTCTAACTCATCCATGCTGGCCATATCTATCTGTAACTTTTGACTGAGCTGACTACTTCTTTTTAAATGTTTCTCCTCTGTTGTACAATTCAGTGGAACTGGCCAAGCTTGGTTCAATTTTTAATTCTTCAATCATAGAGAATCCCCAGCAATCTCATTTACTGTCTCAGCAGCATTCAGTCTGGAGCTACCCAAACATCTATTCCAGAACCTACCACTTCCTCATCTATCTGATGCCCATTGGCATCATCATCCACTGACATGGCATCAGCCTCCACATGATCACTCTTGGCACCTAACTCTGTCTCTCCACCACCTTGCTCAATACCTTTGCTGCAACTATTGTGTTACATGATTAGGCATCCAATACCCCATTTTGGCTGAGTTACCATTTATTCAACTGGGAAAACCAGATCTCTTAACTTCATCCCTCACTGCAAATATCAGGCTCAAACCAATGATTCAGTCCCCCTCTCCTGGTACTTCTTTAGGTTGAACCACATTGTTTGCAATTTTTGCATTTAATTTTACAATGAGCTGGACTTCTGACCTCATACTTTCTTTATTTTCAAGACAATTTCCATCTTTATAAAATCACCCAGCATGTTCTACCTGAGGCTTTTTGCTACTGAATTCCTCCTTGTGTTATTCTCACTGCTAGATTTGACTGTTACAATGGCCTGGTGTAGAGACAAACATCCTGCACTGTCTGTAAACCTCCAAACTCTACTCCCTTTGTGTTGCCCTATACCTAGTTCTGTTCACACATGAACCCTGCCTTGCTGATCCGATTTGACTCCTGTCCTTCGAACATTTTCTTTGTCTCACTCTTGTCCTGCCAGTAAACCCATCTCCCTCAACCCTCAAAAATACTTCCCATTCCTTTGAATCCTGTCTCTTGAATACTCACTCTATCTTCACCTGATCAGTGCAGCCACTTAAAATTCAAACTCACCCTGTAGTCCTGCTGCCTTTCCACATTCTTCTATACACCTAAAACCCCTCCCCCCTCAAAAATCCATCGATTTGTCCTCTTTCTTAATATTTCTCTCGTTCTTTTATTTTCTGATAATGTTGTTGTGAAACACTTTGGAATGTTTTTTTCTATGACAAATGTACTATTAAATGTAAATTATTGTTGTTGAAAAGAACTGCAAAGATTTCAGATAGTCCCTATATTGTTCGGACTTATCTCTCTGTTGTACTTTATCATATCTTGCTACATGTTTCTGTTTCTCAGTAAGTCATTGAAAGCTCCAGTGCAGAAGATGTAGCACATCAGTTGGCCCATCAAGCATTTCTCTTTTCAAGTCACATTCCAAATTCCTTTTGAAATAATTTATGGGCTCTGTTGTTAACCTAAACCTGATGTTGTGGTGTTTAATGTTTTTCAGACTAGAACAGAAAACACAACAGGCTTAATCTCTGGTGGTCATACTCTGGTTAAAGGACAGTTGTCAGTCCTACAACATGAGGCAAGAGAATTGCATTGGTAAAAGGAAGACATGATAATGGTATCTCCTTCTGGTTGATAGTGCAATCTAGGGCAAGGGAAATGACAGTTGATTGGCAGTACATTCTCAAACATCCACTCCCTTTACCACTGAAGTTCAGTAGCAGGACTGTGTACCACTTACAAGACGTACTGCAGAAATTCACCCAAGACTCCTTACCCAGCACCTTC
>NC_057713.1:122311449-122327834 GCF_004010195.1 Chiloscyllium plagiosum
CCTTTGAGGTTTGCTCTGAAAACAGCCTAGGGGCTTTGCAAAGAGCCTAGTCCATCTCCTTCCTGCCCACCCCTTATCCAGTTCCCTTAACATGATAGATACTGAAATAGGTATCCAGCTAGCCATGAAAAAAAAATCATTAACAGGCAATTGAATGTATCAACAAGCCAATTTTTTTCCTTTATTTATTCATGAGATGAAGGCGTTGCTGGTTAGGCCAGCATTTATTGTCTATCCCTAATTGCCCATAGGGCAGTTAAGAGTCAACCACTTTGCTGTGGGTCTGGAGTCACATGTAGGCCAGACCAGGTAAGGATGGCAGTTTCCTTCCCTAAAGTGAACCAGATGGGTGGCACAGTGGCTAGCCTCACACCGCCAGAGACCTGGGTTCAACTCCCACCTCAGATGACTAACTGGAGTTTGCACATTCTCCCCGTGTCTGCGTGGGTTTCCTCTGGGTGCTCCGGCTTCCTCCCACAGTCCAAAAATGTACAGGATGGGTGCATTGGCCAAGCTAAATTGCCCGTAGTGTTAGGGGCAGGGGTAAATGTAGGGGAATGGGGGGTGGGTTGCACTTCGGTGGGTCAGTGTGGAATGGTTGGGCTGCAGGGCCTGTTTCCACACTGTAAGTAATCTAATCTAAATATGGAGATGGATTTTTCCCAATAAATGGATTCATCACCATCATTAGACTCTTAATTCCAGATTTTTTAAAATCAAATTCAAATTCCACTACCTGCCATGGCTGGATGTGAACCTCGGTCCCCAGGACATTATCTGCGTCACTAGATTGACAGTTCAACAATCATACCATTTGGGCCAGCACCTCCCCAATTTGAACATTATGTTGCTCAGGCCATAATGTGATTGGCATGGACAAAGGGCCAAAAGTGCAAAGCCTATTTTTAAAATAACTTTATTGAAAAGGTGCAAAGGAAATTTGGGGTGACCTGTGTGCGTTGGGAAGCATAACCTGTCAAAGGTGTTCCCCGCCCTTTGTATCTCTCTGCCTGGCCTCCAAACATCTCTCCTTCCCAAGCACCCATTCACCAGTTCATCCTTTCTATTTGATGGCCTTCTCTTTACAATGGTTGCTATGGCATTTTATAATGGCAGGGACAAGAAATACACCCTCTTCTCCTCCCACCTGTTCACCCACTAAAATTCAGCCCTCACTGATTTATGCCTCTAACTGCAAAACGTTCCCCCAAATATCCATTCTTTTGCTCTTTCACTGATAAACAAATTTGATAGACAAATGTTCTGCCCCATGGCCCTGAACAGTTGTTTCCAAAATTAGACATCTCCTCTGCTCCCACCTTCAACATTTTGCCAAACGTGCCTCTTCATCCGTAGCTTTGTTCAGTCTTTACCATTTCCTGCTCTTTGCCCCCACTTTTCTAGAAAGTGACTGTGGTGTGGAAGGTACTATATTTTGGAAATTGCTGGGTAAGTTTAAATGTGGACCATCTCTTGAGATCACATTAAGGAATGAAGAGCATCCTGAAATTTATAAGCACATGCTATTGGTGGTAGTGACATTAGAGGGAATCTACTGTTGTTCAAAGATGTTAATGGTTTTTAAAATTGTTGTGAAGTATTTATGTTTAGATATGAGCAACAATTTGACAAGACAGATAACTTTCAACTGCATCAGTTGAGTGATAACATGGGTGTGGATTGACTACCCATTGTACAGCCCATCACAATGGGGTGAAAAATCATATTGGTTTATTAACAGACAATCGACATACTCTGCTACACGTATGTATGTGTGAGTATAGATGCTGATGGCAATAAGGAAATCTCTGCTCAATATTTACCCTCTCGCGGAGACGTTCCATAAGAGCAGCTAAATGAGCCTCGCGGTTTTCCTTGTTCAGTTCCATCTTTATAATCAGTTTCTCCTCTGCAGTTCTGCTGAAGTTATTATTCTCTTCCATGGCCTTTTGCAAGACCTCTCGCTCATGCTCTCTCTTCTCTGCAAGCTGCTTAAGAATCTGGGCCTCCTGAGACTGCAGACAGCAGAGTATATACAAAATTATCACAGCTTTGTTTGAATGTGTGTTTATGAGTGCATATCATTAAATCAACATTGCAAGAGCTATAGGATAATCAAGATTCAATTCTACTCTCATTTTAAAATGATCACACCAAAATGAATGTGTGATTCACTGGATTTATTGCGTTTTCTGATAACTGAGCTTGCTTTTGAAGAAGCACACAGATTAGAAGGCATTCATTTCATTACAATGCAACTATTAATAGTTAAAATAAAACACTGTCATAGAAGTGAAGCCACATTCTTTACAGACATGCACAAAAGCAAAAGGATTCTAATTAGATGAACTATTCTCTTAAATACACGAGCAAGCAGGAACGTATGATTGAGTAAATCCATCAGCAAATAAACTGATTCAAATTCACCCATAATTACATGCATATTACAGTAAGGTTCTGGTGAAATCCTTTTCACTGGTTTATGATGAATAAAAAAAAACACAAAACAAGCTCATTAATCCCATCTTTGGCAGTGACCACAACTAGACTGTTTGTGAGAATAGAGAAAAGAAAAAGCAAAAGACTTGATTTGTAAAAGCCAATTATATGGAATTTTAAAAATAAGAACCTTGCCTAGATTAAATGGTTGGAAAACTGGTAAACAGAACAACAATTTGCAATGTTTAAAACAGCAGTTGTCAATGTGAAATTCAAGAATATTTGAATGGAAATGCTGTGAAGGGCCTGATAAATAAGAAGATTATTTATGGTGGGGGAGTCCAAAACTAGAGAATATACATATTTTTAAAATGAGATGGGAAAGATTTAAAAAGGACTTGAGGGGTAACTTTTTCATGCAGAGGGTGGTGTGTGTATGGAATGAGTTGCCAGAGGAAATGATGAGGTAGGTAGAATTACAACATTAAAAAAGGCATCTGGATGGATATGTAAATAGGAAGGGGTTAGAGAGATATGGATCAAATGCTGACAAATGGAACAAGGTCATTGTCCTCCAGTACTGTTGTAGGAAAAACATAGTCCTTGACTGAGCAGAATTGAGTAATGGGAATATAGTTTCCTATCTATTCTTCTAATCCATGTAGAATGATACTTAGGGCCCTTGATGCAAGTAGTAATGTTGTTGAATTGATACATTGTCAGTCAGAACACCTAATGTTTTGCTTCTCTGCTGATGTAATAGATTAGTTGATCCTCATGGGGTGTTGGAAATTTTGTAAGAACAGTATTATGAAAAGTTGAATTTCCAGCTCAATGAGTGAGGTCTATATTGTCATAAACCATGTGTTACAAATGAGTGAATATTGAATCCGTATAAACCATTAATCACTTTGAGGGACATTGCATTCGTATTAACAATGTATCACATAAGGGGGCTATAGTAACATGTGTTACAGTGAGGGGTATTGTAGTCAGTATATGTTACAGCGCAGGGTAGTTTATCCCCATGCTATCCTTCTACAATTCAGACTTGTTCTTTAAAGTCAGACTGACAAATTATTACATTGTGTGAAGATATCAATTTTTCATAATCATTTGCATAATAGATGCAGTGTCACATTATGAACGAGGGTTGAGTCTGTTTCCAAGTATTCATGAAGGCTAATTATGACAAAAGCAGTAATTAAATTTGTACTTATCTAATGTGCCAAAATAGAAGGAAAACATTGTGAACCTAATCTAGTGAGTAATGAAGCCCTAATGTTTGACTGGTGTATTATTCATGCTACTTGACTTCTGGTGCATTGTTTTATCATATAGATTGAGCAAGTGGACAATACTAACCACGTGAATTTCCTGAGAATAAAAGTGCTGGAGGAACTCTGTACTCCTGGAAGCAGGGGTAACATTTGGAGACCAATATGGCTTTTCGAAGAGGTGGTAAGCTGTCAGACCTGTTGAGTTAATCCAGCCTTTTCTGCAAGGTAATCAGTGCCTGATCAAGTGATTGGACATCACTCTTCACTCAGCGAGTCGTTAGTTCATGGAATGCCCTGCCAGTAACAGTGGTGGACTCTCCCTCTTTATGGGCATTTAAGAGGGCATTGGATAGGTATATGGAGGATAGTGGGTTAGTGTAGTTTAGGTGGGCTTGGATCGGCGCAACATCGAGGGCCCAAGGGCCTGTACTGCGCTGTATTCTTCTATGTTCTATATGTTCTATCAGACAGATGTTCAGAATCCTGCTCCACTCATCCTGTGACCTCCCACATCACTTGCCTTTGTGCTAGCTCTCTCTGTGATCCTATCATTATGGGTATATTCTTCCAGCACTAGTCATGGGCTCTTCTGTATTGCTGCTGAACACAAGAACTGCTCCCATCTGATTGGCTGGCACTTCTGCCCTGGGGTGTTGAGTCCAAGGGAAGATCCATTTGCAAATTTGCATCTCAGCAGACCTCCCCCACAAATGGTCTCTCACTAGCTCTCTAGCAGGTGAGATCCCCAACACCCTATCAAGACTCTGCCCTTTAGGTTTTTTTATTAGCAAGAGATGCTTGAAAAGCATGTAGGTTTTCAAAGATGTCAGGATATTAGTTGGGCTCATCTTGCCTGGGCTAGGGATGTGGTAATTTTGCTATGTTTTATAATTCTGCTTACACAAGATATACAAGAAAGGAAGCCCAAGACTAACATTGCTTGCAATGTTTCCCTGATGAGGTAGAGTTCATTATCCAGGCACACAGATGAATAAAAATTAATTTGGCTAGCAACACCATTGACTCCCAGGAACACAAACACACCCCATGAATCATACCCAATTTGGCATTAATTAATTCAATTTGAGCAGTTTTATTCTGATATCTAAAGGGGAGTGCTAACCTAATCAGCCCAGTGGGAGGAGGAAGAATTCAGGTCTGAAGCTTGTCTTTTTACCTTGCCTGATTTTACATGGGAGTTTTTCATGGAAGTCAATGGAGTTTGGAGTAATGAGTTTATTCCTGCTGTAGAAAGCAAATGGAATATTAGCTTCAATAGCAATGCATTATCCTTGATGGATTACATTGAAGTTTTTGCCATAGACTTGTCAAAAAAACCTTGGTTTATGATTTAATCAACAGTAATCTGGCATTAAATATTATTGATTTTGAAAATTTGATCACAGTTTGGCTGGCACAATGGCACAGTGGTTAGCACTGCTGCCTCACAGCGCCAGGTTACCCAGGTTTGATTCCACCCTTGGGTGACTGTGTGGAGTTTGCACATTCTCCCGGTGTCTGTGTGTGTTTCCTCTGGGTGCTCCGGTTTCCTCCCACAGTCCAAAGATGTACAGGTTAGATGGATTGGCCATGCTAAATTGCCCATGGTGTCCAGGGATGTGCAAGTTAAGTGGATTAGCCAGGGTAAATGCAACGTCATAGGGTAGGGATGGATCTCTGTGGTATTCCATTCGAAGATAGGCATCAACTCAATGGATCTCTCCACCCTGAAGGTTTCCTGTCTCTATTCCTGATTATGGGCTTTTGCCCAAAACGTCGATTTTCCTGCTCCTCGGATGCTGCCTGACCTGCTGTGCTTTTCCAGAACCACTCTGATCTAAACTCTGGTTTCCAGCATCTGCAGTCCTCACCTTTGCCTAATCAACTCAAAGGGCCAAATGGTCTGCTTCCACACTGTAGGGATTCTATAATGATCTCTTTTTGAATATTAAAACAAATTATGAGGCAACTACATGTAGTGGAGACTCAATCTTGCTTTTATGTTAGAAAATGCAGTCATGTTGACAAAGTTTTTCATTGTGCACTCATCAGGCTAAAGGCAAGAATGCTAGATTTCAAATGATCACAACATTTTTCCACAGAAGGCAAGTCGAGAAAGACTTGCCAGCCAACCTGCAACCTTCTCTTCTGTAGTATGTATAGTTATGTTCATTCATGAAGCATTCTTGAGCTCTCTCTGGTGAATGCAAGATGGAAAGCTTCAGGAAAATTCTCTTCTTTCAGTAACATTCAGTTATTTTTACTGTGCCTTCAGCAACAAACGTTAATGTAATTTATGTTCCATTTATTCAATTACTTGTGATGTATGGTCCAATAATACATAGCTTTCAGTCAAAACATTGGAATTATGATAAAGAATATTTTCACTTAAATTCACATATGTTGATGCAAAACCCAAATCCATATTTTTGCTCTTAAATTCATTATAAGCATAGACATGCAACGATGAATGTGCCTGAATTATTCATAAGTAATAAGCAAGCTTAGAATGGCTGAAAACTCTATGTTCTGAGACTTGGGTCTTTTCCCGAGGTTGTTTTGAAGGTGCTTTTGACTTAGCCTCCAGTACTGAATAGAATTGAGTATAAATCTTTTAGTGAAGATTGAAATGACAATCACTATAATCAGGAGGCAGCAATCAACTGAGATAGATGCATGCTCTTGCCTCAGTACAGTGCTAATTTATCATGCAATACCTGAACTATGTACTTTAAATTAATTCTGTAGACTTTATGGAAAATATGAGGCTGATAGTTCTTAGCATTGCTGATATTGCTAAGGTACAGTATTAAATAATTCCATAAATTTGAGTTAACTGTGAACGTGTGTTTAATAAATTCTCCTAAAGACATTTTGTCAATTAACAGACAGTTTCAAGTTTCTGATGGCTGCTCAGATCTTCCCACAAATGCCCATGTTAGAATCTGAGTAATGAGTATTGATGAACTGAATCATGGGGCAGACCATATACACATATAAGTCAAATCTAATATTTTTATTGCTAACTTGGCTGCGATTAACAATTTTTTCACAGACCAGGGATAAAAGTTAAATGTCCCATGAGTAAATTCAAAGAGCCAACTACCGGTCATCAATGCAGATCTGTTATTTATTTTTCAGGTTGAATTATATTGGCTATGACCCAAAGAAATATTTTTACCTTCCTCCTGTCTTCAGCAGCCTCAAGCTTCTTCTGGATCTCATCCAAAGAAAGATCTTTTTTCTTTGGAGGTGACAGAGGGCGATCCAGTGCTGGCACTGCTTCTGGTGAAGGTGGCTTCAAGATCACCTCAAAGGACTGACCCGAGGCTCGCTTGTTGATTTGTTTAACTTGCATGTCTGAAGGATATTTGATGTAATACAAACACATGCATTTTACAAACCATGGCATCAATTGGGAACAGTCAGAAAAATAGGCCTTTGTGGCTCTGCATAGTTAGAATGAATAGTGAGGAACTAAATCTGAACTGAGAAAAACTTTAATCTATTCCTTGCTTTTTCCTGGTAAGCACAAGTTGCTCTTAAACAGTTTTTGTTGCATTTAGTACTCATAGTTATCCCACTTGGTAACATTTTTCAGGCTTTATGCATTACTATATAGAAAAGAGGAAGTGCTTTTATTTTAGGGATGTTACCTATATGAAATTATTACGTCTTCAGAGCAAATTAATTTGCAGATCAAAACTATTTTTTAAAAAAATTCATCTGAACGACGATTAGCTAAATAAAACACATCCATTATTTTAATTAACTCTGTCACCTCTTTAAGATTGTTAAGAGTAACTGCTTCCTGTTAGTCTGTGAGTTCAGATAAAGAAGAATAGCTCACCATCATAGTTATAGAATGTGGCAGCATGTGGTTCAGAATAGAAGCAGGAACATATCAGAGATAGCATGGAGAGCTCCTTCATTTTCTCCTTGTATG
Organism: Chiloscyllium plagiosum; assembly: GCF_004010195.1. Lineage (NCBI taxonomy): Eukaryota > Metazoa > Chordata > Chondrichthyes > Orectolobiformes > Hemiscylliidae > Chiloscyllium > Chiloscyllium plagiosum. Next base: position 122,319,115 of record NC_057713.1, read on the forward strand.
CTGCAATAAATCAAAAGCAAAAAGGATTAATTTTCACTCTCTTTACACAATGTTATACAGAAGGCTGACAAAACTGCAGATTAGACACAATGGAACTCAATGGGAAGGGCAGACTAAGACAAAATTGTTCATCGGGGAGCATCTATAACTATAATAACAGCCTTGGACCTGAATGGGTAAGAATTTGTTTATCATTTGAAAGTGGGATTTTATTCCATTTAGGGTACTATCTCATACCTAAGCTTTTTTTTGAAAATGAAGAATATTTTAATTGAAATTATTAATTTATAATCAATAATATCAGAAAGAAATGCAAAACGTGTAAGTCAGATGGAGAGCAGTCCCCAAAAGCAATATTGCTTAACGAGGGGCAACTCTTTTCCCAACATCCCCCATTCAATTGTAGGAAAACAAGCTGACTGGCTATTGTCACCTTTCTATGGCAATAGCACATCACGGGACTACAATATGGTCCAGCCATTCCTCAACCTTTTCATACTCAGTTTAAATATTGATGGAGATCACGTTTGAAATTAAAGTTATGGGATCTATGCTCCAGAGCTACATACATTAGCTCAAAAGCATTGCAGAATGAAAGCAAGGAATCAAAGCTCATTCTGCTGGATCTCTGGGACTGAGGACAGATGGTGCTGACAGGTGGGAGCTTCAATAAAGTAAACAAATATTGCAATGACCACTGTTACATCATCTCTCGGAGATAGATTCCACTTTTAATGGATATGCAAACCCTCTCCTTGTGCTCTCACACATCCTGAGTAAATATTTTACTGAAATTCATTGAGGAACCATTCAAAATAAATCGCAATGTAGGAGCAAATTACTGCAAATGCTTGAATCTGCACTGAAAACAACAAATGCTGGAGATCACAGCAGGTCTGACAGCATCCATGGAGAGAGAGTAAGCTAACGTTTCGAGTTTGGATAACTCTTCATCAGAGCTGATGTGAAGTGTGGAGGGGGCAGCATTTATGCCATGGTCAGGGCAGGGGGAGGTGGGGTGTAGGGGGGTTGTTGTGGCAGTAGTGGGGTGCAGGATGCTGATGGAGAAAAGATGTGGATAGTTCAGATTAAGTGATCACAATGTGAGAATGGCAGAACAATGGTGCGTCTCTCCTGCCAGACTGGAAAGGGACGACATTTCCCACTGGGGCAGGGGAGACAGTCTTCTCTTTCCAATCTGGCAGTTAGACGCACCATTGTTCTGCCATTCTCACATTGTGATCACTTAATCTGAACTATCCATATCTTTTCTCTGACAGCACTTCTGCACCCCAACTCCCCCCTCCACCCCCATCAGCACCCCCCGCCCCACCCACCCATTATAGCATAACTGCTGTCCCCTTTACATTTCACTTCAGCTCTGGTGAAGAGTCATCTAGACTCGTAACGTTAGCTTGCTCTTTCTCCATGGATGCTGTCTGACCCACTGTGATCTCTAGCATTTGTTGTTTTGAAGCTAAATCACACTTTAGAAAACAATGCAATGTGAATATTGTACCTTTGAAGAGAAATGCTTGTGATGTCATCTAATTATTGCAATTATTTTATGTTGATAGAATCCCTTCAGTGTGGAAATAGGTCATTTGGCCCAAGTCCACACTGACCCTCCGAAGAGTATCCCACTCAGACCCATTCCCCTACCCTGTTACTCTATATTTACCCCTGACTAATCTACACCTAACCTACACATCCCTGAACATTATGGGCTACTTAGCATGGCCATTTCATCTAACCTGCACATCTTCGGACTGTGGGAGGAAACCGGAGCACCTGGAGGAAACCCACACAGATACAGGGAGAATGTACAAACACCACACAGACAGTCACCTGAGGTGGGAGTCGAGCCCAGGTCCCCCAGCAGTGTGAGGCAGCATTACTAACCACTGAGCCACCATGCCATGTTGTGAAGCTTTCTTGGGTTCTGGTGGTAATCTATTGGAAAGCTGATAATACAAATGTTTTGCAGGAGTATTGTCTCTCTGTTTCTAACCTAAAGTTTATATGGAGCTGTGTTCCATTGATAGTCTGCGCTTAAAAAGAAAGGTTTAATTCTACATTTAGTAATTTAGCTTCATCATCCAGTGCTGCACTGATAAATATTTGCCACTGCTAATGAATTTAGCTTCCAGTAGTTCTTTTTCACAGTGTTGTACATTGGTTGAAAGTTATTTTAATGTGCATTAGTGGGTTGAAAAATACTTAATTCTTGCAATTTATTTGTCCCTTTTCTTACTGGTTAATTTTGATTTGTCCATAGTCAGCCAGTTTAGATTCTCTTCTTAATATTGCTTTACATGCAGTGTTTTCATTTTCTCATTCATAAGGCTCACTTGTGTATCCCTTGATCCCACAAGTTTCTGAAATTCTAATTTGATCTATGTTTAAACACAACCTAGTTTAATTGTGCTCTATGTCACCCAATGTTTCTAACGGTTCAGAGAGACTGTTTTACTTTCCTGACCATTTCTTTGGAGGTTTTTAAGATGTTTTGTGGGCTGGCATGGTGGCTCAGCGGTTAGACCTGCTGCCTCACAATGCCATGGACCTAGGTTTGATTCCAGCCTTGGGCCACTCTCTGTGTGGAATTTGCATGTCCCCAGTGTGTCTCTGTGGATCTCCTCTGGGTGCTGTGGTTTCCTCCAACAGTCCAAAGATGTGCATGTCGGGTGAATTGGCCAACTATGTTGTCGTAGTTGAAAAATGTGGTGCTGGAAAAGCAAGGCAGGTCAGGCAGCATCTGAGGAGCAGGAAAGTCGACATTTCAGGCATAAGCCCTTCATTAGGAATGTTAAATTGCCCTGGGATGATGAGGTTAAGTGGATTAGCCAGGCTAAATGCAGGATTATGGGGATGGTGTGGGGATTTTGGCCTGGATGGAATGCTTTTCAGAGGGATGGTGTGGACTCAATGGGCTGAATAGCCTCTTTCCATGCTGTAGGGATTCTAAGGTATAAGATCAGTCTCAATAACAAGCCCAGAAGGACATACTATGTGAACTTGCATGTGAATTTCATCAGTGTACAAACTCAAGTAACAAATTTTACCCTTACTTAAAATTGTACTGAACTTTGGAAATGCTACGTAAACCCTACAACTTGGAGTAAAACTTAATATGTTTTATTTAAGTACTTTGTCAGATAAGACAGATACTAAGAATAGCTGTTCAGGGGCATCCGAGGAGCAGGAGAATCGACAATTCCGATGAAGGGCTGATGCCTGAAATGTCAATTCTCCTGCTCCTCGGTTGCTGCCTGACCTGCTGTGCATTTCCAGCACCGCACTCTTCGACTCTGATCTCCAGTGCTCAGTTTTTCCCAGATATTAAGGATAGTCTGTTACAGGATTATTGTGTGCTGAGACAGTCACGATTGCTGAGCTATTTCTGAGAACTGTGTAGGTAAAAATAGGATGGGCACTTAATCCTTGCATTCTAACAAACTTTGATTTACAATAAGGTAAATTCCCTCCAACAACTGGCCACCACCGATGTCAGTCTCACTGGTCTATAGTGCCCTGGCTTATCCTTATTATCTTTATGAAATAATAACACCATATTAGCAAATCTCCGGTCTTCCGGCACCTCACCTGTGACTATCGATGATACAAATATGTCAGCAAGAGGCCCAGCAATCACTTCTCTAGCTTCCTACAGAGTTCGAGGGTGCACCTGATCAGGTCCTGGGATTTATCCACTTTTATGTATTTCAAGATATCCAACACCTCCTCCTTTGTAGTATAGACAATTTTGGAAATGTCACCATCTATTTCCCCACATTCTATATCTTCCATGCCCTTCTCCACAGTAAACACTGATGCAAAATACCCGTTTAGTATCTCCCCATCTCCTGCAGCTCCACACAAAGGCTGCCTTGTTGATCTTTGAGGGACCCTATTCTCTCCCTAGTTACCCTTTTGTCCTTAGTGTGTTTATAAAATCCCTTTGGATTCTCCTTAACCCTTTTTGCCCTCCTGATTTCCCTCTTAAGTATACTCCTACTGCCTTATGACTCTTCTAAGGATTCATTCGATCTCTCCAGTCTATACCTTACATATGCTTCCTTCTTTTTCTTAACCAAAATCTCAATTTCTCTAGTCATCCAGGTTTCTCTACATCTACCAGCCTTTCCTTTCACCCTAACAAGAATATATTATGTCTGGACTCTTGTTATATAATTTTTGAAGGCTTCCCATTTTCCAGCTGTCCCTTCACCTGGGAATATCTGCTCCCAATCAACTTTTGAAAGTTCTTGCCTAATGCCATCAAAATTAGCCTCCCTCCACTTTAGAACTTCAATTTTTAGATCCGATCTACCCTTTTTCATTACTATTTTAAAACTAATAGAATTATGGTCGCTGGCCCCAAAGCGTTCCCCCACTGACACCTCAGACACCTGCCCTGCCTTATTTCCCAAGAGTAGGTCAGGTTTTGCAACTTCTCTAGTAGGTATATCCACATACTGAATCAGAAAAGTTTTCATGGTGGGCAAATTATTGGAGGGAATCCTGAGGGACAGGATTTACATGTATTAGAAAGGTAAGAACTAATTAGGGATTGTCAACATGGCTTTGTGTGTGGGGAAATCATGTCTCATAAATTTGATTGAGTTTTTAAAAGAAGCTACAAAGAGGCAGAGTGGTAGACGTGATCTATGTAGACTTCAGTAAGGCATTCAGCAAGGTTCCCCATGGGAGACTGATTAGCAAGGTTAGATCTCATGGAATACAGGGAGGACTAGCCATTCAGATACAGAACTGACTCACAGGTAGAAGACAGAGGGTGGTGGTGGAGGGTTGCTTTTCAGACTAGAGGCCTGTGACCAAATATGTGCCATAAGGATCGGTGCTAGATCCACTGTTTTTCATCATTTACATAAATTATTTGGATGTGAACATAGGAGATATAGTTAGTAAGATTGCTGATAAAAACAAAATTGGAGGTGTAATGGGCCACAAAGAAGGTTACCTCAGAGTGCAATGGTATCAGATGGGCCAATGGACTGAGAAGTGGCAGATAGAGTTTAACTTAGATGAATGTGAAGTGCTGTATTTTGGAAAAGCAAATCAGAGCATGACTTATACGCTTAATGGTAAGGTCCTGTGGAGTGTTACTGAACAAAGAGATCTTGCAGTGCAGGTTCATAGTTCCTTGAAAGTAGAGTCACAGGTAGATAGGATAGTGAAGAAGGTGTTTGGTATGCTTTCCTTTATTGGTCAGAACATTGAATTGGGAGGTCATGTTGGAAGGACATCGGACTTGACAGAACATTGGTTAGGCCACTTTTGAATTATTCCGTGCAATTCTGGTCTGCTTCCTATCGGATGGATGTTGTGAAACTTGAAAGGGTTCAGAAAAGATTTATAAGGATGTTGCCAGGATTAGAGGATTTGGGCAATAAGGAGAGCCTGAATAGGGTGGGGCTGTTTTCCCTGGAGCCTCAGAGGTTTTTTGGAGGTTTATAAAATCATGAGGGGCTTGGATAGGATAAATAGACAAGATCTTTTCCCTGGACTGAGGGAGTCCAGAACTTGAGGGCATAGGTTTAGGGTGAGAGCGGAAAGACATAAAAGGGACCTAAGGGACAACTTTTTCATACAGAGGGTGGTGCATGTATATGGAATGAACTGCCAGAGGAAGTGGTGGAGGCTGGTACAATTGCAACATTTAAAAGGCATCTGGATGGGTATATAAATAAGAAGCATTTGGAGGGATATGGGCCAAGTGCTGGCAGGTGGGATTAGATTGGGTTAGGACATCTAGTCAGCATGGACAAATAGGACCGAAGGGTCTGTTTCCATGCTATACATCTCTATGACTCTCTGAGTTATAACTGGTGATGTTTTAACATGAGGGTCACCATGCCTAGGCAAAGGAAATGGTTGAGTAGGGAAGTTCCTTCCTCGTAACCTCAGCTTACCTGGGAATTGAACGCATGTTCTTGGTGTCATTCTCTAGCTGTCCAGCCAACTGAACTAACCAACCCCTAGATTTACACTGACACATTACAAACATATATTTCCAAATCCAAACTGTTTCAGTTTGATCCTATTCACAGGGACATGAATGAGTGCTTGATTACTCCTCAATGCATAACTACAACTAAACTTTAAATTAGTGCACAGTTAGCAAATTTTTATCTAAGGCAAAGGGACAGACCTGAAAGAAATGGAACCAATTTATACAGCATGAGGAGACGGTGTTGATTGGTCAGGGATTTATTGGTAGAGTGGGTAAAGGGGAAACAATAAACATAGTGCATTGGATTTTCAGAAATTATCTCATAAAAAGTTACTGCATAAACTATACCTATATAAATATTATATATTAGCATAAATAGAAGATTGTCTAATATACAGGAAAGAGAGAGTTGGGATAAAAAGGTAATTTTAGGTTGGTAAATTGTAACTAGTGGAGTGCCATAGAGATCAGTTCTGAAGGGACTGAATATATCGTAGTCACGTTTGCTGATGATACAAAGGTAGACAGGAAAGCTAGTTATGAATGAAGATATGAAAAGTCTGTGCTGTGTCAGAGCTGTTGTCAACTTACAGTCGAGTCGATAAGCCAAAAGTTTTGGCATCATTTCAACAATCACAGCATGAGCCCATTCACAAAGTGTATTGCTAAAAAAACTCTCAGCTGCTGTACTCTGACAATGATATATTTGCTTTCACAGATATCTCTGAACTCGTCATTAGAAAATTCACCTCCATCATCAACCATATGGTTTTCTGTGCTCCAAATTCCTGCTCTATCCATTTATTCATTATTTGTCTGTAATAAATTCCTTGTCCATAGTATATCTGAAGCACAAAGGGACTTCGGAGTACTAGTTCAAGATTCTCTTATGGTTAACATACAGGTTCAGTTGGCAGTTAGGAAGGCAAATGCAATATTAGCATTCATCTCAAGAGGACTAGAATACAAAAGCAGGGATGTACTGCTGAGATTGTGTATGGCTCTGGTCAGACTGCACTTGGAATTTTGTGAACTGTTTTGGGCCCTGTAAGTAAGCTTTCCAGGAATGATCTCAGGGATGAAGGGAATGCCACATGAGAAGCAGTGAAGGACTCTGGGTCTGTATTTGATTAAGTTTAGAAGGATGAGGTAGGATCTGATTGAAACTGGGATCTGATTGAAACTTATGGAAAATTACAACCCTGGATAGAGTGGATGTGAAGATGATGTTTCCACAAGTAGGAGAGACTAAGATCTGAGGGCACAGCCTCAGAGTGAAGGGATTACCCTTTGGAACTGAAATGAGGAGGAGTCTGTTCAGCTAACAGGTGGTGAATCCGTGGGACTCTACTGCAGAGGGCTGTGGAAGTAAAGTCATTGACTGTATTTAAGACCGTCTTGATTAGTAAGGGGATCAAGAATGGGTTTGAAGACTGGAGAATGGATTTGAGAAATGTACCAACATGGATAGAGCAGATTCAATGGGCCGAATGGCTTATTCTATACCTACATATTAATATCTTATATGTTATTACAGAGAGATTAATTCTTAAAGTCAAGAAAAATAAAGTGTAGGGTGTAAGCATTTCTTTATCCAATACCTCTGGATCCATGGCAACTACTTTGTGAAAGTTAAACACAAATGGAAGATTTACAAACAGGACAAAGGGTGTCCTATGCCACAGATTTAACAATTCTGATCACCTTCTTACATTAATCTCATCATTGTTGCCAATCATTCCTGCATCTTTTATCAATACTCTTAACAGTTAACAATTAGGGTGAACAAATTCTCCATGTAGCTTTGAAACAAGTTTTTTCTCTTGTCCTCATTACCTAATGCACTGGTACTTGGCTAATGTTTTGGGCTTATGCTTTGACAAATATTGGGCTGAATCTTCCCATAGTTTTGGGTCAGTGACAGCTTGTCAAGTTTCATGGCAGATTTCTTTCCATGACATCCAACAAGTGTTCTCATCCCAAACTCACCTCATTAAGTACCGACAATGCTTCTATAGTGCCCCTCTCATCCCACGCTAGCCCAGTTCACCACAGCCAGAAGCCTCATCATTGCTGGGCTATCCTGGGACACACTGGGATCCCCAGCATTGGCCATTGTGCACCCAGTTAAGAGCTGTCAATATGAAGCGGCTCGAGATGGTTTATGACATTACACCCAGAAATGGCAAAGAAGGAGAAATTAGTGCCTCACTTTGCAATCAGGAGGCTGGTGGTCCTGATGGCCAGGCTGGTACAGAGGAGGGCTGTTCTCTTCTCTCAGGACCAGTAAACGGGTGGCACAGAGGCTCAATGGTTGGCACTGCTGCCTCACAGCGCCAGGGATCTGGGTTTGAATCCAGCCTCGAGTGACTGTCTGTGTGGAGTTTGCACATTCTCCCCATGTCTACGGTTTCCTCCAGGTGCTCCAGTTTCCTCCCACAATCCAAAGATATGCAGATCAGGTGAATTGGCCACGCTTAATTGCCCATAGTATTCAGGGTTGTGTAGGTTAGGTGTATTAGTCAGGAGAATTAATAGGATAAGTTGAAACTTTATTGCTGGAACAGCACAGCAGGTCAGGCAGCATCCAGGGAACAGGAGATTCGACGTTTCGGGCACAGGCCCTTCCTCAGGAATGAGCAGAGAGTGTTCAGCGGGCCTGTGCCCGAAACGTCGAATCTCCTGTGCCCTGGATGCTGCCTGACCCGCTGTGCTGTTCCAGCAATAAAGTTTCAACTTTGAT
>NC_057713.1:122328195-122340398 GCF_004010195.1 Chiloscyllium plagiosum
GTTGGTGGGGGGTGTGGACCTGACGAGGGAGTCGCGGAGGGAGTGGTCTCTACGGAAAGCTGATAGGGGTGGGGAGGGAAATATATCCTTGGTGCTGGGGTCTGTTTGGAGGTGGCGGAAGTGACGGCGGGTGATGCGCTGTACATGGAGATTGGTGGGGTGGTAGGTGAGGACCAGTGGGGTTCTGTCCTGGTGGCGGTTGGAGGGGCGGGGCTCAAGGGCGGAGGAGCGGGAAGTGGAGGAGATGCGGTGGAGGGCACCGTCGACCACGTCGGGGGGGAAATTGCGGTCCTTGAAGAAGGAGGCCATCTGTGTTGTACGTATTTTGAACTGGTCCTCCTGGGAGCAGTTCATAGGATAAGGCAATGGGTTTGGATGGGATACTCTTCGGTGGGTCTGTCTGGACTTGTTGAGCCAAAAGGCCTGTTTCCACACTGTAGGGATTCTCTGATTCAACACAGGCCATGCTAGCAGACTCTGCCAGCCTGCTCTGAGCTTGCTAGTTGGAGGAATGCTCAGCAATGCAGGGAGGAGGTCATTGACCTTCTCTGCTCTGCCAGGATAAGTGCGACCAGTGTCACTGTTACCACACACTCACTCTATCTCTGCTACTGCCCCCACCTTCCAAAAAGGCTCAAGCACTACCACTCTCATTATTACATGCAATATCCACCCTCACTCGCTCTTACCCAACCAACCTTCCCTCACCACTAACCATGCATGTCGTCTGTGCTGCCCACTCAGTCAGAATACCTAATTACGTTTCCACCAGCTGAACCAGCACCAACTACTGTGCCACTTACTTCCATCTCATTCAATCAAAATAGCCCAGAACAGGACAGGGAAAGCCAAGACGGGTGATGGGTCATTCGACATTTGGCTCCTTGGCACCGTAAGGAGACAATCCTGACCCTGACTACCACTGAGTGACTGATTGACTGTGTCCAACCCCCTGCACTGATATTGGAGTTGCCACGACTCCGTGACTGAAAGGCATCTCCGTTGACTTGATTCTGAGACACGGCCATTTAATTGAAGTGTTGTTTGTTGTTGTTTGTTGGCATATGGCACAGATATGTATTTGCTGTAGCACAGTGCCATACAGCAACATGTCCACCCCTCTGACTGACCGCTGCTGACAACCATGCCTGGCTTTGTGCCTGTGTTAACAGACAAGGCAAAACAGAAGGACTGTCAGCGGTTGCGCTCAGCAAAGTAAAAAGTCATGGTGAGGCAAAATAAGCCGAGGATGCTGTGAATATCCAGGTGGGCTCAAAATGACTGAGCGCAAAAAGAGTGAGTGTGTAGCCTGGAGATGCAGCCTGCTCCAGCTGAGTACCTGTCCCTGTGGACAAAGTATCCTTGCCAACAGCATTACAGTGGGAGGTGTTGGCATGCTCCAAAGTACAGAAGTTGATTGTCGATGTGTTGGAGATATGCCACAACGGTGCAGAGAGGCTGTCATGTGTTGGATGCCAGTGTCTTTGAATCTGGGGATGCATGCAGTAACTGCCCATGTAGTGTGCCCTGAGTTATTGGTGCTGGGTGTGCATGATGGAGATCTGGAGGATGAAGTGGTGAGCTGGAGTTACCAGGTAACCGCTCAGACTTTCATGTTGGGAATTTTCAGCATCTGGTTAATGTTCAGGGGTGGTAGAATGGTTGACTGCAGGTTAATGAGACCAGATTAACAGATAATGAGGGTAATAATGAATGATAGATACCTGCTTGTAGGCCTCTTGTTGCTCAGGAATGCAAATCATGACTTGACATCTGAAATTTAATTGGAAAATGCAACATTTTTGGCCTGCTATCAAGAAAAGCCTTGCTTGACTTCTCATGGAATTTTCCCAAATGTCTTGCCACAGTCACTTTGTTCAGGGCCTGGGAAGATTCCACCCATAAGCTTTGTATGGGGAGATAATAATAGTGTCCTGACTGGCTGACCTCGGCTTTTGACTGCCTTAGTTATTCCAACCATGGCTGCTTGGTTGGAGAGATGGTTCCGTTCCAACCATCTTAGTAAGTGCATCTCACTACAGCCTCTCTCTCTTATCCTGACATATTGAAGAAGGGTCATAGTCGAAATGTTGACTTCTCCACCTCCTGATGCTGCCTGGCTTGCTGTGTTCTCCCAGCCTCCTGTTTGTCTGCTTTGGATTCCAGCATCTGCAGATGTTTGTTTCTCTCTGGAGGAGCTCTAGGTTAAAATGAGTCCCAGGGAGCAGTTTTCCCAGGTCTCCTGGCCACCGCTACAGTCATTTCAGCTTCAAAAAGCTTCCAATCTATCCCTCCCATCAGAAACCTTCCTTTGACAGTATGGATGTGCCCTCCCTCTCTAACTGGTTGGCTCATCTGCTAGTGGCATGACGCTGGTTATTAAATTGTGTTCTTGATCAAAACACAGTCATGTTAGAAATCAAGAAGGTTTTCCTTACTGTGTCATTAGTTGCCCACTGCACAAAATTACATGGTACGTTAAAGTCAGCCCTTTTCAACAAGTTATCATTTAAACGTTAGCCATTGTGAGAGAGAGAGGAGCAACTTTCAACTTCAGTTGTAAATCGATTCTAATTTGACTTGCACGGGTTAAGAGCATCTGAAGTAGTAGCAGGAATGAACCATATAATCTATCAACCAAGCTCCACTATTCATTAAAATCTTGGCTGATCTTGCACCACAACTCCACATTCACGCCTGTATGCAAATACCCCTTGATTCTCTCCATGTTCAAAGGCACTGATTTGTTTAACCTAAACCTCAAATACTAAAAGTGTGAGATTTTCCTGTCTCAGTCCTCTTACAAAAGTTATTACAACTCAGGGAGAGTTAGGATTAATAGAACTGATACATGAGGAAAATATCGTGCAATTCAAATGTAAAAGTGTGGTGACCATTCAAGGGAAGTTTTACAAGAAGAGAGGTCAAGAGAAAGCGAGAACTTCTGGAGAACATTGAGAAACCTGTCAACCCCTCAGCCCCCATTACAAAGACTGAACGGGCAGACCCTAGATTGGAACAGATGGTAAAACAGTGTACCTGCAGGGACCAACCTTCCAAACCTATTCCTGTTGACTTCACCTTCCTATCACCAAGCCTGAGGACTCTATCAGTAAATTAGCTCTCACTACCTGTCTAATATATGTCCCTCCATCATGGCCATTGTTTTGTGACCAATGCCCTTGCCACCTATAACCTTTGGATGACTGCACTGGCATTATGACCTTAATGGAAATCCTTGCCACTGACTGAAGCCTCCCCACCTGGGACTCCCCATCTTTTATCACTTGCCCCATTAAGTCTGTCACAGCAGCACTGTGGTGCTCATCATCAGTTCAAAGCTTTGATTAAGACTCTACTCATCTGTGATATTCTCAATGGAGGAGACTCTCATTCTATTTCATCCCTCTCACCTCCTTTCTAAATGGTCGTTCTGACCCCTGACCCTATAAAAATGTTATGATTGAGATACCTTTGCTGCTTTTCTCCTTCAAGTCTCTGAAGGATTCAACCTCCCCCTGAACTCATTTTTCCTTCTGTCCTCTGAGTTTGCTATCCTTGTTTCATCTTTAAATCTCCCACTCCATATAAATTTCGATTAGACATAAGGTTATTCCTGGACACTTCCTCAATTTATCATCTCCACACATTTCCCTTCCATGTCCCAACCATACTTCCTTCTGTGTTTGTTTCTGGGAAAAAAAGACTATCTTCCAACTCATTTACAGCTACAGGTAGTTCTTCTATAATGCGATGGTTGCATTCTTGTGACCCTATGCTATATAAAATGCTATTTTTATTGCGCAGTTTTTAAGTGTTGGCGATGTAATCATGCTATAGCCAACACACGTTTTAAAAGCTTGCACTTTAGAAACAGCATTCTCTATTAGTCAATCGTGTTAAAGCCAATTCGCGTTGACTAAACGCGCGTTATAGCAGAATGACCTGTCTACTTTCAAAATGTTAGAAGTCCAGCCTTTAGCTCTCGATTCTGCAAACATTTCTGCAGCAATTGATCTTCTCAACTACGCCTTTATCTTCATCTTTGATGTCTGCATCTCTAATGAGACTATACTTTATTTCACTCTGTCTGTAGCCCTTGTCTCTGCTCCCTAATGTCAAAGGATGCAGATATAAAAGTGTGGTGGACAATGATCATCCACCACCAGTTTAACAGCACTACTTAAAACAGTAACTGGGTCTTCGCCTCGTCTAATAAAACTGCTCACTATTCCAAGGCCATCCCAGAATTTAAAGATTACCGTTGGCTTTTTTTATTCTACTGTCTTCTGTCTTCTTACAATTCCTCCCATACCTTCTCCACCCTTGCCTCCAACAACAAGTACGAAGAGCCCATGAAATGCTTTATCACTGAGTTTGAGTTAAATGATCATGTGCCACATGGGGTGGCACAGTGGCTAGCACTGCTACCTCACAATGCCAGGGTCCCAGGTTCGATTCCAGCCTCAGGTGACTGTTTGTGTGGCGTTTGCACATTTGCTGCGTGGGTGCTCTGGTTTTCTCCCACAGTCCAAAGATGTGCAGGTCAGGTGATTTGGCCACATTAAATTGCCCATAGTGTTAGGTGCATTAGTCAGAGGGAAATGGGTCTGGTGGGTTACTCTTCAGAGGGCCGGTGTGGACCAGTTGGGCTGAAGGACACTGTAGGAAATCTAATATTCCTTTCTTATACTCTTCTATCTTGGTAATTTTTTTTAGTTCTCCCCAGTCCCAGAGCTGAACTCATCTTGAAGTTCTACAGGACGTTGGTAAGGCCTCTTCTGGTGTGGTGGTTCTGTTCACCCTGTTATAGGAAGGATAATATTAAATTAGAGCAGGTTCAGAAAAGATTTAACAGGATGTTGTCAGGAATGGAGGGCTTAAGTTATAAAAATAGCCTGGATAGGCTGGGAACCTTTATGCTGGAACATAAAAGGTTCAGGGGTGACATTATAGAGGTTTATAAAATTAGGAGGGGCACAGAGAAGAACATTTTAAAAAAGACATGAGGGGCAACATTTCTGCACAGAGAGTCGTTCATGTGAGGAATGAATTGCCAGAGGAGGTGGTGATGCAGGTACAGTTACAACATTTAAAAGACATTTTGGTAAATAGATGAATAGAAAAGGTTTAGAGGGATATGGGCCAAATGCAGGCAGGTAGGCCCAGTTTAGTTTTGGAAATGGTCAGCGTGGACTGGTGAACTGAAGGCTGTTTCCAAGCTGAATGACTCTATGACTCCACGCTGCTCCTCAACACATCGGAAGGATGTTGTGAAACTTGAAAGGGTTCAGAAAAGGTTTACAAGTATGTTGCCAGGGTTGGAGGATTTGAGCTGCAGGGTGAGGTTGAATAGGCTTGAGCTGTTTTCCCTGGAGCGTCAGAGGCTGAGGGGTGACCTTATAGAGGTTTATAAAATCATGAGGGGCATGGATAGGATAAATTGACAAAGTCTTTTCCCTGGGGTTGGGGGTCCAGAACAAGAGAGCATAGGTTTAGGATGAGAGGGGAAAGATCTAAAAGAAACCCAAGGGGCAACTTTCTCATGCAGAGTGTGATGCGTGTATGGAATGAGCTGCCAGAGGAAGTGGTGGAGGCTAGTACAATTGCAACATTTAAAAGGCATCTGGATGGGTATATGAACATGAAGGGTTTGGAGGGATATGGGCCGGGTGCTGGCAGGTGGGACTAGATTGGGTTGGGATATCTGGTCAGCATGGACGAGTTGGACTGGAGGGTTTATTTCCTTGCTGTATATCTCTACGACTCTATGACATTATCTGAAGGCACAGTGTTAGAGTTTACACAACTATGCTGACAACTTCCAAACACTGACTGTCTATCATCTGTCTTGACCGCTCCACTGGTGCGAAATCATCAGTCGGCTAATCCAGTACTGGATGAGTAGACATGTTCTCCCTGTAAACCAGAAGAAGGCTTTGTTTTCAGTCCTTGCTTCAAGCTAGCTACTTGCCCTTTTCTGAGCTCACCTGTTGCTGAAACCTTTATTCATACCTTCATTAGCTTTAACCTTAATGATTCCAGTGCACTTTTAGCTGGCCTTCCACATTCTACCCTCTGCAAAACTGAGGCCATCTAAAACTCTATTGCCTCTGTGTCTTTATTACAATAAACCCTGTTCCCTTATGACCTCTACTGACTCAAGTTCAAGCAATATCTTGATTTTAAAATGTACAATCTTGGTTTCAAATTCCTCCATGACCTTACCTCTTTGTACACTTCTTCAGTCCTACAACCTTCCAAGATATCTATGTTCCTCTAATGTAGCTCTAATTTTATATTACTCCATCATTGCCTTTAATTAACTTTGGCACAGGCTGCGGAATATTCTCCCTAAATCTCTTCAGATCGGTGGCACAGTGGTTAGCACTGCTGCCTCACAGCACGAGAGACCTGGGTTCAATTCCCGTCTCAGGCAACTGACTGTGTGGAGTTTGCACATTCTCCCCGTGTCTGTGTGGGTTTCCTCCAGGTGCTCCGGTTTCCTCCCACAGTCCAAAAATGTGCAGGTTAGGTGAATTGGCCATGCTAAATTGCCTGCAGTGTTAGGTGTAGGGGAATGGGTTTGGATGGGTTGCGCTTCGACGGGTCGGTGTGGACTTGTCGGGCCGAAGGGCCTGTTTCCACACTAAGTAATCTAATCATCTCTACCTTGCTTTCCTCCTTTATGATGCTCCTTAATTTATACTAACTGATTAATCTTTTATCATCAGACCAAATATGTGGTACTAAACTTTACTTTACATTTTGGGACATTACATTACATTACAGAGATTGGATAAAGATAAATCGTCAGTGTAGTGAGATGGTCTGTTAAATCTACAGAGGAATGCAAGAACAGCCCCAGCAATTGACCATCTCGTATAAATGAATTTAAGGTGGTGAAGCTTAAGATATTTTCAAGGAAGGTTTGCCCTCAGTACCTCATTTACACCTCATTCCTGTGGGTCAGGATTATAGTCAGTCAGTCTTCAATAATGTAAATCCAAGTTTTAGAATACATTTTACCACTATTCTTCTCTTATGAAGCATTCTGAGGCAGATAACTTTGCAGCAGTAGACAAAACGTGACCCAAATGATGATGCAAAACCCAAAAAGATAGTTACCATGGACACCCTCTGATGTCAATGCAGGGAGCTCCGATTAAAAAGATCATGAAAAATGCACATGACTATTAGAGAGAGGAGAGGGGTGAGAGGTGGGTAAAGGGGAGAGTATGAGGAGGTCATAGGGTGGACAAACAGAAAAATCCAAAAGAAAACCTTGAAGATGCCGAATGCACTTGCCATAAATATTGATGGAACATATGAAGATCTTTCTGCATGTTCCAGAAGAAAGAACACCAAAACAGGATGTGGCACTGATTTCTATATTTTGTATCTGCTGTCTTTGTCCTACTCATCATGGGTTTGGAAGGTGCTGACCAGAGAGCGTTGGTGTCTTTCTGCAATACATTTTGTACAGGTTATAGATTGTGGTCACTGAGCGTCAGTGATGGAGAGCGTGGATGTCCATACAGGTGATACCAATGAAATGGGATGATTTGTTCTGGATGGTGTCAAACTTTTTGAATGTTTCTGGAGCAGCGCTCATCCACTCAAGTGAGGAGTATTCCATTGCACTCCTTGCCTGTGTCTTGAGATGGTGGATAGAATCAGAAGGTGATGCAATTTTATTTATCCACTTTATGTTCCAGCAAGCTGCACAATCCCACCACTCTCTGTTAATAAATCCTTCCTAAATTCTTCAGTGACTCCTCGTGGCTTTTATTTAAACCCTTGTCTTCTGGACTCACTCACAACTTGAGCCTTGGGAAGAAGCTCAACATTAGCAATAGAGAAACAGCAGCCCATCTCTCCTGATCTTTATTTCCACTGATGTGAATTAGTCTTGAAGAGGTCTGCTCCTTTGGCATGTGACCTTGCATATAATTTATATTAAATTAATCCAGTTCCTTCTGCAATTTTTCAACTATTTCATCAGTTTTAACTGCTTACCGATTTAATGCCCTATGTGGGTTTGACCAACTTTCTGGAAGTGCATTGTTGCATCGATCAGAAGTTGTAGTGGACCTAGCACTAATTGAGGAACTACCATTTCATCCACTTTCTGCTAACTGTTATTTCCTGCACAAAAATGAGCTCCTTCAACTCTTTGAGGCACATAATTGCCCATCTCAGAGTTCTTCTGAAGGTGGGAAGGAAGTTCTCTGTTTCTGTCAGGTCTTGATGGTAACCAGTGACTACACCCTCTGCTGGGATTGGTGATTGAATCTTCGAACCAGAACTCCTGGACCTTGAGACATTACCCAGCTGTTTGGTGGATTCCTGTTCTGATTGCCTTCACTGCCTCACAGAGGGGTTTGTTTCATGTACAGATAATACTATTATTTACTATTGGTCTTTGGCGTGCTGATGAAAAGATTAATACTTTTCCTGATGGGTCTGATCCTGGGCCTGAACAATTCATCACCATCAGGTTCAGTTTGTGAAGAAGTCTCCAAATATTCTTTCCTTAGGCTAAGCCAAGTGTTGACATTGTTATAACACAAACTAAAGTATTTTGCATCCCAGCTGCTGAAATAAGTGAAGGGACAGGTGAGAATGACAGGTAGAATCATGTGAAGGTGATGAGATTCTGAAGCAACCAACAATATTACTGAAGTAACACTAATTCTTCAAGCACTTTCAGTAAGTCACCTTCCAGAGCACATTGCCACATACAGGTATGTGTTTTTGTGGTTACACACACAGTGAAAAAAACTACAGACACGAGCAGAGACAATTCTTATTGCATTTAATGGAATTGACATAAGTTCAACCATTGTTTGAACTCATGAAAGGATGAAAGGAAAGGATAATAATCAGATGGTGTAAAGGTTATGGCTCATGTACTGAGGGCAGCAGCTTTAAACCAATCACTATCATTTCTGTTCCAAAAAAGGACCTATACCTATACCCTACTTAAACAAAACAAAAATGAAGAATTGTGGATGCTGGAAATCCAAAACTAAAACAGAAATTGCTGGAGGAATTCAACAGGTCTGGCAGCATCTGTAGAGATGAAGCAGAGTTAATGTTTTGGGCCCAGTGTCTCATCTTCCTGAAGTTCTGCTAAATTTCTCCAACTATTTCTGATTTAGTTTCATATGCTGTACTTGTTCAACTTCAGCCACACTTCATACGAAGTGATTGGCTTTTCCCAATGGGGAATCGACAATCAGTCACCAGCTGATTCCACCTTCTTAGTATGTAGGAATCCATTGCTGAATGACATTTTGTTTTAACTTATGGCCTTAAACTAGTGACAGGGTTAATCATTCATATGAAGCCAATGTTGGAAGTTGGCCTTGCAATGGAACTAACTTCACTTCAGCTATTTCCAAGGAGAATACCTATTATCAGGGATGCAGCATGACTAGAACTGCGTTTATGGAAGATTCCAGAGAGCATCAGCATGCCTGACATTTTCCTGAGGCTAATTTAAGATTTCCATATTGACCCAGAAGTACAACTCTGATTAAGGAATTACAACTTTTATTGGTTCTACAACACATCTGGAGTAAAATGATGATGTACCCTGACCCCAATCTTCGACTATTGTGCAACTGACTAGACACGGTGGCACAGTGGTTAGCACTGCTGCCTCACAGCGCCTGAGACCCGGGTTCAATTCCCGCCTCAGGCGACTGACTGTGTGGAGTTTGCACGTTCTCCCCGTGTCTGCGTGGGTTTCCTCCGGGTGCTCCGGTTTCCTCCCACAGTCCAAAAAGATGTGCAGGGTCAGGTGAATTGGCCATGCTAAATTGCCCGTAGTGTTAGGTAGGGGGTAAATGTGGGGGTATGGGTGGGTTTCGCTTCGGCGGGTCGGTGTGGACTTGTTGGGCCGAAGGGCCTGTTTCTACACTGTAATGTAATGTAATGTAATCTAATCTAATCTAATCTAAACTGACTGCTTCCATATCACATCTCCACAAAGAATTGGCATTATCGTTGATCAGACCTCCATTTCTAACCTGGATGGTTATCTGGGCACAAAATGATCTTCAAGATGCATTGGAACAATATCACGCTGGGTTTTCACCTTTAGACTAGTGTTTTCTTGGACAAAGGTGACAATCCCAGAGTGTTGTCGCAAAGCTTTTCACAATGATTGAGAAAATCTGAAGAAATGACCCTTTTATCTACTTTATACAACTGTGAATGTACAGCATGGACATTGCTTAAGCAACACATCATGACAGTGTAAGCACTGTGTATGAGCCCTGAGAGGTGACTTCTGAAAATCAAATGGTTAAGGTTTGTTTGCGGTATATATGTAGCAATGAGAATTTGACTGGGGAGGGTTGAAGTTTATCATTGTCACTGGCCTCTCTTTGTTTGTGGCAATCATAGCAGAGACAAAGGGGGTAAACATTTTTTAAGGCCACTATTTGGGTGTGTGGGTTATGATTCTTAATCTGCTCATGGCCACTCCTAAATGAGACAATCTAACAAAGATCTCTAATGGCTAGAATGCAGTCAATGATATTTAATGCCTAGTCTTTGTCTTGCTGTAATTGATTGATAGCTATCAGACAGCTGAAGTCACTAGGTGAATTTGTTTTTGCTTTCACTGCACTGGATGGGACTAAATTGTAAATTTCATGATGTTGAAATTGATGGAGTGAAGAGTGGCAGGTATCAGCTCAAATGGTTGCGCTGCTACTTCACATTGCTGATGTTCCGATCAGACTCTCGGCAAGGTTCCCTAATTTGATATGTTTCCAGATCGGATACCTACAGTGATTGTAATGAGGTTAGCAAACTGGAACTCATAGAATACGAATTCCCTGATTGGACCAGATTAACAGCCCCAACCAACAAGCCTTGGCTGACAGATTAAAAGAAGGAAGTATCAGACATTGTGTTCACTCTGAGAGCTGGCTGTGAGGGAGCTGGATCAGTGACAAGGACTTTCCACATGCAATTAAAGGGTGATTTGGTGACGGGACACCGGTCTCTGAGGAGTTATTTTAATACCGAAATTAGAAAGCTTCCCATGTCAAGGATGAATCAGTTCCCTTTTTTTTATTGACCTGCCCTTTAAACAAGATTACTTTAAAAACAATGCTCCCCTGGTGAGACTTTTCAGTCAGACTCAAATGAACTTCTGTTTTAAAAGGAGCCAATTTGATTGGGCTTTCTTGACTTAACTTTATTAATTAATAAATGCGAGAAGAAATAGTAACACAACATATTTTCTCACAGATTATAAATAAGAAGTGAGTCCAAACAAAATGAAAGTAGGAGAAAGGTCAAAGTATTGCAACCTCATCCCTCCTGTTCCTCACTACCATTACCATGAAGCTGGGGATCAACCCGGATTCAAAGAAGAGCATCAGGAACAGCACAGACCATAAAATGAGATGTCAACCTGGTGAAGTTACAACACAGGGCTGTTTGTAGCCAAATAGCAGGGGCCGCATGTGACAAACAGAGAAAGTAATCCAACAATCAACACATCAGATCACAGCTCTGCAATCTTGGCACATCCAGCTGTGGGTGGACGATTAAGCAATTAACTGAAAAGGATAAAGGTTCCACAAACATTCCCATTCATAATGATAGGGGAGCTCAGCGTAGGTTAAAGCATTTGCAACCATCTTAGGACATTAGCAGAAAGAACTCCTACGTGACGTCCTGGAGTTGAGGTGTTTGACCTCTATCAACTATAACCAGTTTCCTTTGTGCTGGATGTAACTCAAAATAATGATCAGCTTTGTCTCTGATTCCCATTTACTACAGTTTTGCTAAGGCTCCGTGATATCATTTTTAAATGTTGCATTGATGTTAGGGGAATTTGATCATGTTTGGAGCCTGAAATGCTATGTGATAATACAATAAGCTTCAATCTGCAATTTGAGAGGGAGAGGGTACAATCGGAAGTGACAATATTTCTGTTGAATAAAGGGAACTATGGAGCTATGAGGGAGGAGCTGGCCAAAGTTCAATGGTGCAATACCTTAGCAGGGATGACAGTGGAGGAACAATGGTGGATATTTCTGTGTATAATGCAGAAGTTGCAGGATCAGTTCATTCCAAAAAGGAAGAAAGATCCGAGGAGGAGGCAGGAGGCATGAGTGGCCGTGGCTGACGAGGGAAGTTAAGAAACATATAAAGTCAAAAGAGAAAAAGTATAA
>NC_057713.1:122341864-122394171 GCF_004010195.1 Chiloscyllium plagiosum
GGCAAGAACAGGAAGGCAGATTACTACCTAAATGGAATCAATTTAGGTAAAGGGGCAGTACAGAGAGATCTGGGTGTTCTTGTACACCAGTCAATGAAGGTAAGCATGCAGGAGTAGCAGGTAGTGAAGAAGGCTAATAGCATGCTGGCCTTCATAACAAGAGGGATTGAGTATAGAAGCAAAGAGGTGCTTCTGCAGCTGTACAGGGCCCTGGTGAGACCACACCTGGAGTACTGTGTGCAGTTCTGGTCTCCAAATTTGAGGAAAGACATTCTGGCTATTGAGGGAGTACAGCGTAGGTTCACAAGGTCAATTCCTGGAATGGCAGGATTACCTTACATTGAAAGATTGGAGCGACTGGGCTTATATACCCTTGAGTTTAGAAGACTGAGAGGGGATCTGATTGAGACATATAAGATTATTGAAGGATTGGACACTCTGGAGGCAGGAAACCTGTTTCCATTGATTGGTGAGTGCCGAACCAGAGGACACAGCTTAAAAATACAGGGTAGACCATTTAGGACAGAGATGAGGAGAAACATCTTCACCCAGAGAGTGTGGAATGCTCTGCCCCAGAGGGCAGTGGAGGCCCAGTCTCTGGATTCATTTAAGAAAGAGTTGGATAGAGCTCTCAAGGATTGTGGAATGAAGGGTTATGGAGATAAGGCAGGAACAGGATACTGATTAAGGATGATCAGCCATGATCATATTGAATGGTGGTGCAGGCTCGAAGGGCAGAATGGCCTACTCCTGCACCTATTGTCTATTGTCTATTGTGATGATACATTTCAGCCTCCTCTTGTGGTTACCAGCATAACAGATACCACTACTCAGCCAATTTGATTCACTCCATATGATAAACACATGAAGCACTGGATACAGAAAAGGCCACGCCATTCTTTGTACTGAAGACTTGTGCTCTACAACTAGTTGCATTCCTAGCCAAGATGTGCCAGGAAAGCTACAGCACTCCACCCCAGAACCATCCATATCCCTAAGTAAGCTCCTTTCGCATACCATAACACTGCCATTTGCTCAACAATGTGATAAATTGCCTAAATTGGTTCTATCCAGCACAACAGAACAAATCCAATCTGGCCACTGACTGCTCTATCAGTCCACTCTCATTTAATTGCAAATGATGGAAGGTTTCAATGATGATGCTTCACGGTACTTATGGAGCAATAATCTGCTTGCCCATGCTCAGTTTGGATTCCATTGGGGCAACACTGCTTCATATCTCCTTGGAATCTTGGCTCAAACATTATCAAATGTCCATAATATCGACATTTTACACTGCATTATAAAATACCTTGCCCACATGAAGAAGTTATAATGGGAATGTTTGATCATAACTTCACAATGCTCAGTAGCATTCAATACCCTTCAATACTAAGGCTGTCCATTCTAACATGCAACAAGACTTGACAAGATTCCAGTTTGGAATGATAAGTGGCAAATAACGTTTGTGTTACACAAGTGCCAAGTAATTTCCATTTTCAATAAGAAATAAGCTCGCCGTCTGTCATTGATGTTCAATAGCATTGTCATCACTGCATCTTCACCATCAATGTCCTCGGGCTAGTATTGCTTAGAAACTTTACTGGATCAGCAATTTAAATATTGTGGCTCCAAGAGCTGAACAAAAACTGGGAATTTTGTGGTGGTTAACTCACCTTCTGCCTCTCAGAAGCCTTTGTAATGCCCTAATTGTTACTACCCATTGCAAAAGAAAATGATAGATTATCACAAAATGGGATGCTGTTTACTTGGGGAAAAAAAGAGAGAGCATGACATGAAATGTATATTTAAATCTCTATATTCAAACATATAAATAAATTGTTATACAGGTGCGCAATTACACTATAATATTTTAAATTTGAATTCTATATACTTCTCCCATGAGATGTTTATCCTGAGTTTTTTATCCACTTTTATTAATATGGTACTCTTTACCTGTCATAGATGTAGAATTAGTGATATTGTGATAATTAATTTCTTTATAGGTATTCAACTTATGTTTATTTAAACCAAAATATTTGCTGAAGCTTGTTTTCAGGTACCCAAATAGATGCCAGAGACGACAAGTCTGGGATTTGTCCACAACTGGGCCTCAGATTTCGTCAGCATATTTATCGTGAGCTACAGAGGTCAATTGTTTGTCTGATGTGACTTTGCCAGTTTAGAAAGGCCTATATTGGCTTGCAGTGTTGCTGACAAAGATATTCAGGTAAACCCAGGGGGTTTGGAACAGACAAACATAAATAAATGAGGACAACAGGAGTAGCCTGCAGTAGGTGCTTTGGAGCTGGGATGTGCATATGAAAAATTTAAGATTATTTGTTCATCAGAGAATGCTTACTCAGAGTAAGTGAATCTTTGAGATGAATCCTTAGAAAGGAGTTTGTCTTGTCAGTGCCACATGGAAGGGAACCAGTGCCTGTTCAATGCAGCTTTCAGGCACCTGAGGTATTGAGGACATAGCCCCCAAAATTGGGCATTTTTGTACCAACTTCATGCATGAAAATGGGCACAGTCAGAGGTCCAATTTCTCCCACTCAGTACAGTTTAGACAGTAAATAGATTAGTATTGAACGCAATATATATTTTTCTCTAATTGTTTCACTGAAGTGAGAAGAATATATAAACGGATTGAATTGAATTGAGTTTATTGTCACGCATACCGAGGCACAGTGAAAAGCTTAGTCTTGCGAACAATACAGGCTGATCATATAATTAAATAGCACAGGTAAGTAAATAGCAGGTAAACAGTGACAAAAACCAAAACACAGGCACAGGCAAATGCTAAGAGTATGTGAGTCCATTCAGTATTCTAACAACAGTAGGGTAGAAACTGTTTCAAAACCAGCTGGTGCGTGTATTCAGGCTTCTGTACCTTCTCCCCGATGGTAGAGGTTGTAGAAAAATATTGCCAGGGTGGGATGATCTTTTAGAATGCTGGCGGCCTTTCCTTGACAGCGGGTCTGATAGATGGATTCTATAGATGGGAGGTTGGCCTTTGTGATTGTCCAGCCAGGTTCACCACTCTCTGTAATGATCTCCGATGTTGAATGGTACAGTTGCCGTACAGGTAGTGATATATCCAGACAGAATGCTCTCAGCGGCGCACCTATAAAAGTTGGCAAGCATATTCAGCATCATGCCAAGTTTTCCCATCTGCCTGAGGAAGAAGATACGTCATTGGGCCTTTGTAACCAGTGCGTCCACATGAAGAGTCCAAGAAAGCTTGTTGTTGATGACCACTCCCAGGAGCTTGACACTCTCCCCTCGTTCCACCTCTATGATGTTAATGTGTAGGGGGGGCATGAGTAACATCCCACTGAAAGTCAACAATAGGTTCCTTGGTTTTGCCAGCACTGAGAGCTAGGTTGTTCCCAGCGCAACATTTTTCCAGGTCTTCCACCTCCCATCAGTAGTCTGTTTCATTGTCATCTGAGATTCAACCGACTATGGTGGTGTCATCAGCAAACTTGTAAATGGCATTAGTTGAGTATTTAGTGACACAGTCATAGGTATACAGTGAGTACAGTAGGGGGCTGAGTACGCACCCCTGGGGGGCTCCAGTGTTGAGTATTAGTGAGGGTGAAATATGAGGATGAACACTGGTACAGATACTACCAGATACATTCTTGCATACTCACACAGACACTGCAAACTGTACAAATGCAACTGCCACACAATAATTTGTTTTAGCTTGTCTTGTGCAAATTTCCTTATTGCTTGACTTTAAAAATGAGACAAGAAACAGGCAACAACAGAAAGTTCTCTAAGGATAAGTAATACATTTCAGTTTGAATAGATTGTACATGCAAACATTTTCCTTTTGAGAAATTCTGGGAGAAAATGTACTCATTTTGTGTGGTGCAATTGAGCAATAAATGATATATATCGAAACTGTCAGTTTCTGCTATGGAAGTCAGTGGATAAAATAATTTATCATAATGCAAGCTCTTCAAAAAGCTATTAAGAAATAAAACTCATCTCATTCTAGACAAGTTTAATGTGAAGCTACTAAAACACAATTATATTTAATAATTATTTAAACACTGCACTGATATGTAATGCATTTGTAGTTTAGAAATCCTTTTAAGAATTTAGTTCTTGGTTTTTGTTTTAATGACTTGCAGAAGAGACCTCAGAGGCTTGAAAACTTGATTTGACTAAAATAGTCTTACATTTTGGGTTTTGTATTCTATAATTAATGGGGTCATAGTTTAACTGTTACATTCCATTGACTTCTGCTTTTTAGCTGTTTATGATATATGCATAAAATCCCTCTGTGTCATAGCTGAGGCGAAGTTTTAATGAAGAAGAGTTACCAGAACAATGCGCAAGAACTAGTTTGACAGAAAGTATACTGTTATATTTACAGATTTACAAATGAGATTGCTTGTTAAAACGTCTCATTTCAGTTCTCATTTAGTGGCGCAACATTTGCTTGGAAATTAACAATTTAATATGCTTCAAATAATTTCAGCAGAAACTCTCCAGCAATTTGTAGTGAAGAGATAGTTTTGTGATTTTTAAATTTTGATAACTGTTGAATAATGTCATTCAGCTGTTGGCTTCACCAAATGTTTCCTTCTCTGTTTTTTCTCAATTCGTTTTACCCGTCTATTTCACCTTTTCTGCCTCATTGAATAGAAATTTACCCCATTGCCTTCCCTAGTTATTTCTCAATGTCATGGTTTCTGGAAATAGACTTTTTCACCACTTTGCATTTTACATACTGTTGGTAACTCACACTTGTGACAGGCAATTTTAAAGCTAAAGGATGACCAATAATATTCAAATGATAGTCAAGTTTTCTCATTCCAGCCACCCCTGTATCTATCTTTATTATTGAAAGTCAATCTTAAAATGTGAATTTCGCTAAAAGATTTTGCACTAAACTTGTGATTTGAAGTAAGGTGGGGAGGGGGCAGGGGTGCTGTAATGAGGAATACATTCCTGGCCATTCTGCCTATTGCATTTGTGTTTGTTTGCAAAATGATTTGCAAACCTTCACTTTTTGGAATTTGGGACATGGTTTGAAAATTAGGATCAGATCATTCAGGAGCGATGTAAGGAAGTACTTCTACATATAAAGGGTGGTGGATGTTTGGAACTCTCTTCCACTAATGGCAATTGATGCTAGATCAGTTGTTAATTTTAAATCTTAGATTTTTTTTGTTAAGGAAAGATATTATTGGATATGGGCCAAAGGCAGCTACTTGGAGTTAGGCCACGGATCAGCCACTGAATGGTGGAACAGACTTTGGAAGGGCTGAATGGCCTACTCCTGTTCCTATGTATATTCACACACCTGCATTCAAAGAGCGCCATATCCAAACAGAAGCATTCACTTAGCTGAGATTAATAATGGTTGATAGAAATATAATAATGCTGCAGAATTTATGTAACCACTTCAGTAATTTGAGATTTCAAAGTGTTTTGCTGAGGACAGAATTCCTAGATGTTGTCCATTGGAACAAGCTTAAATATTGTGAATAATTCTTCAGAAGAGAAAGTGAAATTGTGAATGAGAGCAAAATGGCATTTAGACTAAATTCTCCTAACTATAAGCAAATCGCCAATAATCATCTGGGGTTCCTCCTTTATAATTCTGCTACTGTTTTGTGGATAATTGGACCATTTTAATATTTACTTCATTTCAGAAATGTAAGGAAAGATCATTAACAGAAACATGAAAATATGAGACAGTGTTGACTCAAGGTGGGCAGGAGGAGATAATGTAATTGTTTTGCATGGAGATGTTTCTGTTCAGGCAAAGTGCAAAGAAATAGTACTAAACAAGGTAATGCATTGTTTTGATCCTTTAAGTACAACGAAAGAGATTGGAAATGTTTGATTAGGATTAATGACAATAATTTACCTCAGTGCTTGAAATCGTGGCAAAATAGGCTTACTCTGAATATTAATATCTGTTGGGATATTCATATCACATTGGGATGAGTTGTTGAGAAGGGGAGCAGCTAAAATATATTATCAGTCTTTCATTGTGTATAAGAAAACAGTAATGGAGAATATGATTGTAGATTGCAGATGGAAGTCTATAAGAGATCTTTGGAGTCCAATATAAAGATTTGAATTAAAGACATTTATCAAAAGTAAATGATAGAAACCCAAACCACCAAGAAATTAATGAAAATTAAGCTTTCAAATAGAAAACTTAACTCAGTTTTTTAATCATGTAGCTGATTGGTTAGATGATGGTACTGTGATGGATGTGAGATAACTTGAATTTCAGTAGGTTTTGTTAAGATGCTTCATATTAAATTTGCAGCTAAAGTGAAAATTTATGGTAATAAGGGAAAATTTGGTAATTGGATAGAAAATAGGAGAAAGAGAATATTGAATAGTTCTAAAGCCCACAAGCAAAGTGCATCAAGTATATTGGCTTCATCACATTGGAATCCAATTTCAAAAGTGAATATGTAGATTCAAAGAATTTAAGTCTAATTAAATGGTGGAACTATACTGCAATATATTAATGGGTCCTCTAATGGATAATTATACAAAGGTCTTCAATCATATTGATGCGAAGCTACGAGGTCAATGGAAATGATGCAATAATGCAGTTTCTTTGTTTTGCCAGGGTAAACATTACTGAATATTGAACAAGTCTGTGGATGTTCTGCTTGATGTCCTACACAATATGGTTTTGAGACAGTAGCCAGAGGCCTACAATAATATATAAAGAACCTCCTCTTCTTCCTTCCAAGATCAAAATATTAAAGTTAATTTGGGAGAGATGGTATTCAGAGGAGTACATGATGTAAAATGTCCCATGAGATAACCTCAAGAATTTTTGAGTATTGGGAAATTAAAAACTCAAAAAGAATCCAACTCCCCAGAAATGCCCTTGAGTTTTTGATGGGTCGGAGGTTGTTGGGCTCAGTTTTTCTTTGATAGTTCGACATCACCACCTGCAGCGATCCATTCTATTAACTGGCCCAGAATTCTTCTTACAAATTCTTCCTTACATCAGAACTCTTTCAACCTAACTCCCGCAAGTGGAAGATTTCAGGAAGGTATCTGCTGTTTAATTTCAGGCAATCAGCCGTTGTTTATTTGTCAAACTGGGGTAAAATGAAAGCAGAAGCAACTGGAAACACTCAGCAGGCCCAGCAGCATCTGTGAAGAGGGAAAACAGCATTTATGCATTGAGTCCAGTTAGCCTTCTTCAGAATTGTGGGCACTTTGGAAACTGACACAATTTATCATGTCAGGCTCAGCTCTTGTCTGGTCATTTGCAGTCACCCCTGGGGATTTCATCAGTTGTTTATCCACGCATATTTCCTAATCAACTTATTCAGATTTTCTCTTATATACCTCTGGAGCAGGTGGGACTTTGAACCCAGATCTCCTGGGCCAGGACCACTGTGGCACAAGTGCCCTATTTATCAGCTGTTTGCTGTGGGAAATGTCACGCAGCCATCAGGTGGCTGCCGGAGAAGCTCCTGAGGCGATAATAATGGGGCTCCATTTTTCAAGACAATGTGTTTAAGTGACCCGGGGTGAGGGGCAGTCATTAGCCAAGGACAGACTGCAAAGTCCTAAGGGTAGTAATTGAAATCCACAGGATAGAGGCAGTTGCACAGATCACCAGCAGGCGACTGGCCAGCGTTGTAAAATGTTCAATAACTGGATACAATCTGGAAAGGTGAGAGATAAGCGACCCCTAGATAACTGTATATTGCACAAGAGCTGAGTCGACTGGATGCACAGGGTGGTAACATTATCAGAGCAAGTTCACCGGTTGCATCTTTGAGAACTAAAGTTGGTGATCCTTACATTGAAGCATACAGTGCAAAAGAGGCCCTTTGGTCCATTGGGTCTGTACCAACACTTGAAAAACACTTGACCTTCAACCTAATCCCATTTACCAGGACTTGGCCCATGGCCTTGAATGTTATGACTTACCAAGTGCTCATCTAGGGTCTTTTTAAAGGGTGTGAGGCAGCCTCTGAGGCAGACATTCCAGATCGTCACCACCCTCGAGGTAAAAAGGATTTTCCTCACATTCCCCCACCCCCCCAAAACCTCCTGGCCCTCTCCTTGAATGTGTGGCCCCTTGTGACTGACCCTTCAACTAATGGGAATGGCTACTCCTTATCCACTCTGTCTGTGCCCCTCATCACCTTATATCAGGTCTTCCACCCATCTTCTTCACTTCAACGAAAACAACCTCAGCCTATCCAATCTTTCCTCATAACTTACATTTTCCACTTCAGGTAGCATCCTAGTGAATTTCCTCTGCAGTGAATTGCCTAGAGATGGGGCACAATAGATAAGGAGCTATTGAAGAGTGATTGAAGAAGGTAACAGCTCATGTCAATCTTAAGCTGCAATTGGGTTGATCATGTGGAGGTATCTGCTGGGGCGGGGAGCCCCATCACCATACTTGTGTCAGACCCACAGAGGAAATAAAGTAGAGTTGAATATCCCACTGTAGTTGTTGCCTGGCTTCTCATTGGCTGGGAGTGGTGTGTGGAAGACGTTAGACACCACAGAGCTAACACATCCATAGCATGTCCCAACGCTGACACACACTTAACTCAGCGGTGCTGAATTTACTTTAGAATAAGGAGCACTGGATGAACAGGAGGGAGGAGAAAAATAAGAATGAATCAACTGTTCACAGCCCCTTTCAGAGGGTGGAGTTCAGAACCAGCCATGCTCCACTGGCTGAAGAAACTGGGGTTCAGGTTCTTCAAGTTTCCTCTGAAGAATCAAAGACTGATGAACTCCCAATTGTCAAAAGTATTGCAGAGGCATAGGCAGACAGCGGAGGAGCCCATACAGTGTTATGACTTAGGGATTTGAGCACATTAGCTCTTGCACTGAGTGAGTAGCCAAGGTCTTGAAGACCCACATGCAGCATCATTCGAAATACAAGCAGGAGCAGTCTACTGACACACACCAAAAGAAATGAGATGCTCTGTAACTTTGCTGCTTTGAATCATTGATGGCACAGAATAAATGCCAGCTGTATTCCCGCTGGTGGTTTTATCCAGGATGCAAGGATTGTGGCGGTTATTAAGCCAGAGGAGGAGGTACCCCTTGAGGGGAGGTGAGGCACTGGTATCATCTCCATGGTCCCTATGAGGAGGAATGGTCCATGCAACTAGGTCTTGGGGCAAAGGGCACCGCTGCAATGATACAGATACAGCAGCCTTTGGAGGAGTTCCAAAAGTAGAGCGAGTACTTGAATATAGAAAGCTCCAGTAATCTGAGACGTGAGCAAAGACAAGAGAGCACGGTGTTTCCATCTCATCTTCAGCCAGAGGAGGAGCACTCTGGATGAGAAGGCACCATGTTGTTGTTGCATTATTGTATCATCTGGAGGAAGCTCACTAAATTTGTTTGACCAATCATTTCTCCCGTATTAATTACAATTGGTTGTACAGTTGATCAGACCTTTGTGTTCTTGAAGGGGGTTAGTAAATGGCAGTAGAAACCTGAATTGGATAGTTTTTGTGTGGCCATTGGATGACTTGGTTGTGTGTGCTTGTTTGGTAATTTCTCTCTTTGATAGGAATTGAGTTTCAGATTCATCTGTTACAAGAGCTGGGAGCTGCTCAAGTGAATTAACACAAATCTTGTCACTGTGCCAGCCTGCTGATTCCTCTCCTCCCTAATCTCCTCTGGGAAAAAAAGAGTGGTGTTCCAGTCCTCCTTATACAGGTTCAGCCTTTTTTTTATATAGGTATGTTACTCCACCTGACCTGGACTGGACAGCACCACCTAATCTGCTATGGCAAGAGAAGCACAATTTCATGATGCCAGTGGTCTATTTAATGCATGCAGGGTTCATTTGGTTCTAGTGTATTTCTGTATCAATGTCTGGGTATTGGATGGGTATCAGAAGCCACCTATTCAGAAGGTAAGATAAGAGACCATGGTGTTAGGGACAAGGTACTGTCATGGGACAGAGGAATGGCTGACTGGCAGAATGCAGAGAGTGTGGATAAAAGGGTCTTTTTCAGGATGGCAGCCAGTAGCTCTGGGTTTGTATGTGGTGGAGTTTATAAGAATGGTGAGGGATCTTATTGAAACTTACACAATACATGAGAGGCCTGGATAGATTGGACTTGGAGAAGGAGGAGAGGCTAGCACCAAAGGCAAAGCCTCAGAGTGAAGGGATGACACTTTAGAACTGCGATGAGGAAGGATTTCTTGAGCCAGAAGACAGAATTTGTGGAATTCTTTGCTGCAGATGTTTGTGGAGGCCAAGTCATTGAACATATTTAAGACAAAGAAAAATAGTTTCTTGATTAGAAAGAGGGTTGAGGGTTTCTGGGAGAAAGGAGGGGAATGGGGTTCAGAACCATATCAACCATGATTGAACAGCAGAACAGGTTTGACGGGCTAAATGGCTTAATTCAGCTCCCATATCTTATAGTCTTATGGTCTTACGATAACAAATGTCCCTCAACGGTCACACCTGGAACCTGGGTGTTGGCTGCTGGGGCTCCAGCATCTATGGCATTTGCAGGATGAAGGAACCATCCAGGGATCAACTCTCCTGGAACTGAATGTAGACCTGCAAGATGGGTTTCCTTATTTTCTATCATTGACCAACTATTGACAAGCTGGATAGGAGCAGAAGCCTTTTCTATTCAGGAATCTGGTGAACTGATTTATTGATGCGAGTGCACTCAATGAGCCCTTGGATTTGAGGGAATCTGTCTACAGTTGCCTCTCTGTCTGTACTGGCCCTGTGTCTTAAAGCACTACACTCCTGAAAAGGGCTTCTGTGCATGGAGTACAGGATATAACATTGTTGAGCACAAAATGTGGATTGCTACATGGAATTATGATATTGTGGCTATAATAGGAACCAGGTTCAGGGAATACCTGGGCTGGGTATTGCTCATTTCTGGATACAAGATATTCAGAAAAGATAGGGCAAAAAGGGCAGAGTTGTGGGGGTATTGGTAGACCATTGCAGTGCCAGAGGAAGATTACGTCCCCAAGGATTCAAGGACAGATTGTTTGGTTAGAGGTGAGGAGCCAAAAAAGAGCTACTGACATTGTTTGGTGTAGTCTATCAGCCACCAATTAGTGAGATGGATATAGAGAAATAGATCTGCAAGGACATTACAGAGAGGTGCAAGCTTATTGGAATCATAGAGCAATACAATGTGGAAACAGGCCTTCAGCCCACCATCTCAATGTTAACCAACAAACACAAACTACACTAATCCCATTTACCCTGCACTTTGTCCATAGCCTACTATGTCCTGGCATTGTAAGTCCTCACCATGCTTCTTAAATATTGTGAGAGTAGTTACTTCCACTGTCCTCTCAGGCAGGATGCTCCATAATCCTACCATTCTCTGGGTGAAGAAACTTTTTCTTCAGAACTCCTCGAAACCATTTACTCCTCACCTTAAACCTGTGCCTTCTTGTCTTAGACAGGTCTGCCATTGGAACAGATTCTCACAATCTACTCTGTCAATGCTGAACATGCTCCTGAGAACCAGACTGAATGCAGGAGTTTCTGAAGGGAGGTGAGAAAGCAAAGTGGGATTATGAAAAGCGACTGGCAGCTAACATGTGTGGGAGCTCTCCAGTCTTTGGTAGCCACAAAAATAGTAAAAGGAGGAATAGGGCCAATTTGGGACTAAAAGGTGGATTTACACATGGAAGCAGAGGGCATGGTTGGCACACTAAATTTATACTTTTTATCTTTATCTAGGAAACAGATGCTACACAGCTCTGGTGACAAAGTTCAGTCACTGGAGAGTTCAAATTAATATGCAGAAAGTATTAGATACACTGATGGTATTTAGTTGAGAAGCCACAGGGATCAGGTGAGATGGGAATTCTAGAGCTACTGGCTATAATTTAATAGTCTTTCTTGGACTCAGGAATGGTGCCAGCATATTTCAGAATTGCAAATATTACTCCCTTGTTCAAAAAAGTTTGTGAGGATAAACCCAACAATGATAGGCTGGTCAGTTTCACTTCATTGGTGGAGAAACCTCTTGAAACAATCATTCGGAGACAAAAGTTATAGCCACATGGACAAATCTGCTAATTAAAGAGAACCAGCATGGATTTCCTCAGGGAAAGCCTGTGTTTGGCTAACTTGGAGTTTTTCGAAGAAGTAATGGAGAAGTTTGATGAGGGTATGCTTTTGATGTGGTGTACATGGATAGCCAAAACACATTTATATAGTGCCATTTAATGCAAACTTAGAGCTCATGGAGTAAAAGAAACAGTAGCAACATGGACTAAAAATGGCTGGGTGACAGGAAACTCAGAATCATAGATGCAGGGTCATAAAGTTGTGCAGCATGGAAACAGACCCTTCGGTCCAACTCATCCATGCTGATAAGATATTCTAAATGAATCTAATTCCATTTGCCAGCATTTGGCCCATATCCTGAGAATAATGGCCAGTGGATATTTTACGGGCAAGAGGGCTAGTGGAGATCCTCAGGGGTCAGTAAAAGGACCATTGTTTTTCTTGATACATATTCACAATCTGGATCTTGGTATGGTGGGAATAACTTTGAAGTTTATCAATGATAGAAAACATGGAAGCATTGTAAACTGCGAGGGGACACTATTGAACTTTAAATGTACATTGACAAGTTGGTGAAGTGGGCAGATAGAGACCGAGGCGGAGAAATGTGAGACTACATATTTTGGTAGGAAGAACATGGAGAAACAGCAGAAAATAAAAGCAACTATTAATGATGATAAGGAGCAGAGAGACCTGGATGTATATGTGTATAAGACATTAAAGATAGCCAAGCAGGTAGAGAGAACAATTAAGAAGGTATTCAGTATCCTAGATATTATTAATAGGGGCACAGAGTACAAGAACAAGGAAGTTATGCTGAATGTATATAGGAGACTAGTTAATACTTTAGCTGGATTAATGTGTACAGTTTTGGGTGCCGCACATCAGGATGTGAATGTGTTGGAAAGAATGCAGACAAGATTTCCAAAAAAACTTCCAAGGTTGAGAAACTTCAGTTAGATAGATAGATTGGATAAAATGGAACTGTTTTCCTCAAAGGGGAGAAGGCTAAGAGGAGAGTTAATGGCAATTTTCTGTCAGATTGCTACTTCTGAGTGCATGACCCCAAATTTTAGTAGCAAACTTGCTGTGCGGGGGTGGGGGGGAGAGGGGTTATGACTCACAGTTTGAGAAATTCTGAAGAAGATCATTAACTATCAGTTGATGTAGATAACAGTTAGTCAACAGCCCTGATATGTTACATATAGAAACATGTACAATATAGATGGTGACTCAAGCAATGTTATAAACATTTTTGGAACAGGCTGAGAAATTGAAACTAACTTGTTAATTTAATTGGTAGATGTAAAGTTAAAAATAATTGAATTAGTTACAAATCCATTTTATAGCATTTCATGTTTAGTGTGATTGCTTTTCCTATCACAGGTAACTAACAGAAGTTACGGCAGTTATTTAAGTCCTTGATTTAAAAATGATGCCATAAATACTTTTAAATGTGTGAATATGTGAGAACATGGCATGGTGGATATGTCGCGTTAACAACATACCAGTAATGGTTGTATTTCTGACAGCAGTATGAAATAATCCCTGATCTTTTCACTGCATTTCAAAGATCCAGTTTTTAAAATGATTACTTTCCACTAACATGATAAATCTTAACATAATTCAATTGAAATCCTTCTCTGAACAGTTTGTAAGTTTTGTAAAGGCTATTATAGATTTTTCAGAGTATATAGATTGTCACAGAAAGCAATAAACCTTCGCAGTGTGAGCTTTTGGAACAAATAAATTATTTATTTAGATGCAATATCATTATGTAGAGATTGAAAAAGTCATTCTTTGGCTTAAAATGGATAGGTTAGCTCAATCGCTGCCATTTGATTCAGTAAGAGGCAAAATAGCTATAAATGTCTTTAAGACAATATGGTAAAAACAATGACTGCAGATGCTGGAAACCAGATTCTGGATCAGTGTGCTGGAAGAGCACAGCAATTCAGGCAGCATCCGAGGACTGGCAAAATCGACTTTTAAGACAATATGCCTATTGCAAGATAATTTTCTAATGAACACAGATGCTGGAAACCAGATTCTGGATCAGTGTGCTGGAAGAGCACAGCAATTCAGGCAGCATCCGAGGACAGGCAAAATCGACGTTTAAGACAATATGCCTATTGCAAGATAATTTTCTAATGAACATAGAATGAATGAAAATGGGTAAGAGTGGAACAATTAAGACACAATATTTATTCTCTTTTTTTGGTTCAAAATAGTGTCTGGAAAAGTTACGCAATGCTGCATTTAAATTATTATCATAATTTCATATTGAAAATGTAACATTGTTTAAATCTTTTCTGATCAAAATTTGAAAGTATCCTGTTATCCTTTGTTCCTTGCTTTATACTAGTTGGTTTTCCCTTTACAGGTGGGCCATAAGATTTTTATTTTGCTGGTATAACAATTTTTATTGTTGAAGATTTATATTCTATGCAAAGGCAATCTCATTTCGAGTAGGATCATAAACTGAACTAGGCGAAAGTGAGGACTGCAGATGCTGGAGATCAGAGTCGAGAGTGTGGTGCTGGAAAAGCACAGCAGGTCAGGCAGCATCCGAGGAGCAGGAGAATCTTGCTGAAGGGCTTTTGCCTGAAATATCGATTCTCCGGCTCCTCAGATGCTGCCTGACCCGCTGTGCTTTTCCAGCACCACACTCTCAACTCAAACTGCAATGTGCTGAGTTTTTTAAGCAAATATGTGTAAATTTTCAAGTGGTGAATACTTTGCGATGATGTATCCCTTTCCCCTCCTTTGGTGAAAAGGTTGATGGCATCATGCTGACTTTAAACCTGATTTTCCCACAGACAAAATGGGCAGCAATTGGCCTTAATTCAATGAGTGGGGCTTCCCCTCAAGAATGGATAGCCTTGCATTTGAGTTATAGAGTCTTGGAATCATATAGCACAGTAACAGATCCTTCCATTCAACTCATCCATGTTGACCAAGTTTCCGAAACTAAACTATTTCCACTTGCCTGCCTTTGACCTATACCTTTCCAAACCTTTCCTATTCATGTGCCTATGCAAATGTCTTTTAAATATCACAATTTATCTGCATCTACCACTTCCTTGGGCAGTTCATTTCACATATGAAGCACTCTCTGTGAAAACGTTGCCCCCTCAGGTCCCTTTTAAAAATTTCTTCTATCACCTAGTTTTGAACTTTTCCTCGGGAAAAGATCTTGGCTCTTCACTTTATCTATGCCCCTCATAATTTTATATACATTTATAGGGTCACATTGGCTAGCAGCTCTGTTAACACAACAGTGCCAGGAGACAGTAGTGGCCACTGCTGGCACTGTAGGCAGTGCTCTGGAAGGAAGATGTCTCCTGGACTTCAAATTAAGTCTAAACATTTTGATCAGGCATAGTTTACAGACCCCAGCAAGGCAGGCAAGGGGACAGAAGGTCAGGCTTTAGAGCTTGGGGAGAAGTACAAAGTGGGTTTACCATCTTAGAGCATAGTGAAGCCCAAATAAGGTAACCCACTCCTTTCCCACCATCACTACCCTCAGCTGAGGAAACCAGAACCATGAAATATGCTGGGCTGTTCATGATTCTTCTCCCTTCCCCAATGGCATGTCAGAGGCAGAAGGAAACCCGTAAATGGCCACCAATTGGATAGTTAACAGCCTCAATAGGATTCAAAGCAGATTGGCTGCCTGACACTTTATTCACCTTGCTGTAATGTGGGGACAGATTGGAGGTGAGGCAGGATGTGGTAGGGGAAAGGAATAGTGCTGAGTTTATAGGTTGGCTGCTCAATTTATTTTCCATGTCCTCTTCAGTGGAGGATGTAAAATCTAGTCCCAAATATTCAAAGTCAATTCAGAGCATGGCCAGTTGGAACCACAAAATTTTCTTTGAAAATTCAGAGGAAAAGAAATTGGAAAAGAATGGCCTCTGACAGAAAAGAAAGAGTTGAGAGGCTCAGATTGATATTAACTTTTTTAAATTCATAACATAAGCAATAATGTTGTCATATCCATGTGTAAAAAGCTGCTGCATTTGTCCAAATAGCAATCATAGCTTCACTTCAAAGTAGATCACTACATGTGAATGACTTACAAATGGTTTAACACATCACTAGTAACATTAAAACAAACTATAAGGGCCCTCTTGTAGCATAGAGGTAGTGTCCCTGCCACTGGTCTGGGAGACCTGATTTAAAGTCCCATCTGCTCCAGAGGTGTATAGTTACATCTCTGAATAGGTTGATTAGAGGGATAAGTTAAATTAAAAATAACTGCTTGATTTAGCTCTTTCCTTAACTTTTGATAGTTTGTACTGAACTTAACAGGTATGTATGTAAATTAATCATTTAGTTTAAAAGATACCATGGGTGATTTGGTGATGGGAAAAAAAAAACAGTTGTGTGTGAGCACTTTCTTATAAAAAAAAAACTATGAGGCTATCTTGGCACAGTTGTAGTGTCAGTACCTCTGAACCAGCAGACCTATCTTCAATTCCCACCTGCTCCAGAGGTGTGCAATAACTTTTCTGAACAAGTAGATTAGCAAATATTAAAAAAAAGAACTGTTTCCTTCTTTTGAGCATATCAATTTAAATGGAATTGTTGGTGGGTGATTAGAGGCCTTAAAAATTATCAGATGCTAATTTTGAATGACTGCTAATATTTGAAGCATTTTTTTTTAGACTCATTGCATCAGAATAAGAATTTTCTAAGGAAACTGTGGTAGTGAACTGAAGAATAGTGATGATAGTTTCAGAAAAGTTAGAAATGGCAACCCCAGGCGGTATAAATAAACACCCTCAGTAAGGAGAGTGGTGAGTGTCTTGGGAAAGATAATAATGACAGCATCAACAATGACAAAGGTGTTAAGTTCCAGAAAAGATAGTCATGAGATGTCCTGTAAGAATGATAAAAAATAGCAGTTTGGGGATAGATGCTGATGGCAGTCTACAGAAAAGATGTATACGGTTGTCTTCAGAAAGGAGAGAACAGATTGGAGATGGAATTTGCATGAAATGACCATAACATTATCTAATCTGATTTATAATCAAGACAGGAGCATTACGTGGTTCATGTAGCTGTAGTGTTTTATAATTTAATACGATTAATATTTCAGTGTACTTTTAGTTATGAGATAAAATAGATACTTCCAAAGACAAGTTCCTTTTAGATAATCATATTTGAATAATCAACATTATCATAACATTTATTGACTATAGCACAGGCTTTAATGTGAAAGTATTTAAGAGTAATATTCTCACCATGACTGACTGAGATTTCTACTGAAACAAAGGAGTTCAATAGATTAGAAGAGCATGATATGACTGCTGAATAGGTTCGAAATTATAATAAAGTCTCCATAAACATACCTAAAATTTTTAACGTATTGTATGGAAGAAAAAGGAGTTTATGGCATAAATTGGATAATTATAAACATACAAATAACAAGTTACAAATATAAAACATTAAACATTTCAAGCAATAAAAAAACACTTGTGTAATAATTAATGTTTTCCATTCCAACAAGGAATCTGTGCTTTCTAAGAAAATAACCAAACCTAAACAGGATTCAAAACCAAAGCTGTGGGAGAGCTCCAGAACAACTTGCTGAAGTTTATGCATCATTTTTTCCCCATGGTAATAATTAATTCTTTGCATTTACAATGATCGTTTTGTCAATGGCCTTACTCTGAAACAGGATCTGTGTTATAGTTGGGCCATGGTGGTCCTCAATGTCATAAGATTTCGGTCAGGATTTCTGATAGAGGTAGTCAATTTTATGAGGGCCATCAATTTTCCTTTCTAAAGTCATTAAGTCATGCATATTTATTGATTTTTCCTCTCTTGAAAGTATCAGATAATGAGTGTAAAATGAGACACCATTACTTAGCTATCAGCAAAGGTCACTGTATAGCAACCCACTATTTTTGTTAGGTGGAAAGCATTAGAAAATCAGGAAACTATCACTATGAAACATAATAAACTGCAGCAATATGATTGACACAGCGAAATGATAGTTGTTAATTACCACAGTATTTTCACGTCAGACTATTTTCCTTTTTGTGAACACTTAGACTGTTTCAGCTTTCAAATCGTCGATTTCACATATTGTAGCAGATTTGGAGTTGACAAAGCTCTTCAAAACCTTTTTGTCAAGTGGCACTCCACTTTGGGATTTTCTTTCCTGTTCAAGGTTTTCTTTGCAACAGAACCATTTTGAATCAAAATGGTGGTGGGGGAGGGGAGGTTATAATGGAAAATATTGCAGTTGTTAAGGCTTAGCAGCACTACAGGGTAATCTGTTGCTTCAGGGACACTCTGGGGAATTGACTTTACTTTTCCATTTTTTTTTCCCTGAATGTGATGTTTTGTACAAGTGTAATCTGTGAACTTACCTCATGGGGAAATTGCAGGTGCAAGGCTGAATCCTGGCACCCTGAGACACTGAACGTTTAAGCAGTGACTTGCTGTTCCACAAGCCTGCTCCTTTGTACTTAACTCCAAATAGATAAAATAAAAGCTACAATTAAAAAAAAATCTACAGCATTAGACACATTAAAAAAACAATCATTTTATCCTTTTTTAAAAAATGTCCTCCCTTTCTCTTCACATTGATTCGTGGTTTGTGAGCTTCATTGGCTGAACCAACTTTTATTGTCCATTCCCAGGTTTCCTCGAGAAGATGGTTGCGAGCTGGCTTCTTGAACCACTGCAGTCCATATGGTGTACGTAGACCCCACAATAGTATCGGGTGGTGGGGGAGTTTCAGGATTTTGACCCAGTGACACAGAAGGTAGTGATCCATGCTCGTTGTTTCTCCACTGGTTGAGCTCAGGAGCCCACCACTCTTTATGTTAGAGCCTCAGCATGCTTTGTGACCATGGACAGAGTTTCATAGCCAAACTCCCTACTAATTGCTCACGTATATGCATTTTCCAACAGGTGATCACAATAGGGTTGTCAATTCCTTTTAGATATCATCGAAGAGGTTTGAACACATGATTTCTTCCAAGTGCCTCACCATTTTCTTATGCCAATTAGAAAGCAGCCACTTTGTTACCTTGATGTAATTCATGGCTGTTAGCCTTTATTGTCCCTCATTTATAGTCAAACTTTTGGTGAAAATGAAAAGCAAAACAGCATTTTTAAGTGCCTCTATCATTCTCACCTCGATTTTTGCAGCAGATTTCAGGAGATTAATCTCAAATTTCTACAGACTCCAAGAAAATCTCATACCTGAGATTACTAGCAGGAAACTTGGAAACATAACCTAACACCAACAACAGACTAACCATAGTAATCTTGCTGTCATTATTGGTTGAGATACTGTTATAACAGCACAGACCAGGGTTTGGTACATAGACCTTTCTGAACACTATGATATTGAACCAAACTGTGCAATGATTACACAGCAAGCTATAACATCAGGTTATATTTTAACAAAATAATTTTAATAACAAAGTAAATGAAAGTCTCAAATAGATGTAAACAGAGTTATATGTCTTTTTAAATATAAAGGAAACATCCCCAACTCTCTTTTTTTACTATAAAACAAATTAGAATTCACATTTGTATCAAAATGACTATGACTATGTTAGCTCTAACATACAAAGTATCAGTGAATTTCCTGATAATTGTAATAACTTGCGTTTTACTAGGGGTTTTGCTCAGTTTTCATGGGACAGGATGGGGATGGGTGGCAATCACAGATAGATGACCTGAAAGTTCCTGGAATATATTTTCCGTGAGCATCTCCTTTCACAGAGAATGGCATATCACAGAATTAAGCCTTAAGCTGAATGATTTGCCTAAAATTTCAGTTTTTAATGTTGCTACAATTATCTTTATTTTGTTGTCAAAGTTTGGAGAAGAGGTTATGTCTATTGGATTGCCAGGCAATTGTAAATTAAATACATTCAGTTATTAGTTTCTCTGAGTCACTCCTGCATGAAGCACTTGGTATGCATAGAATGCCATTCATGTGACCGCAAAGTTCCACTCCAGACTGAATGATATTCATAGTCTATCCTCCCACAATGTCATCAGCAGAATAGAACCTTCAGTATTTTATACAAAATGGAATTCAACCCAAACAAATAGTTTTCTCAATGTTTGCATGAATATATTCAGTAGCATGAATATATAGTCAGAAATTAGCCTAAAATCTCAATGTCCAGGCAAGCTCCAGCTAGAACTTCTAAATTATGAAGGGTTATGAAGGGATTGACAACTCCCTTGCTTTAATGCACTGGTTAAAATGCATATTTATGCATAATTAAGTATAGACTATATTTCTGTAACTTGGTGAACTGGAAGCAACCTTTTTTTTAAGATATCCGTACTCTTGCAGCCCCTGATCACAGTCACTCTTCTGAAAGCTAGCTCAAACTCAATTATGTAGTATCCTGTTCCACCCTCTCTCCACCCTTCAGGCACTCTGCCTGTATTCCTGATGAAGGGCTTTTGCCCGAAACGTCGATTTTCCTGCTCCTCGGATGCTGCCTGAACTGCTGTGCTTTTCAAGCACCACTCTATCCAGAATCTGGTTTCCAGCATCTGCAGTCATTGTTTTTACCTTTTTATCCTGTTCAATGTCAACTGTTTTTGTTTCCTTCCTTTCTGCACCTCCATTGATGCCGAACCCCTCAGTTGCGCCATTATTACCATTAGTTTTGCTTTTTTCAATCTTTTTGCTGCCAATTTGCCAAGCTTTATCCTGTATAAACTTCAATTCATGTAGAATTTTGCTGTTGACCTCCCCATCACCAATGCCAATTACTGATTGCCCTGGCTAAGCTCCACTGGTCTCTCATTCCTCAGCATATTGATTTCAAAATTCCCATTCCCATCTATAATGACCTCTAGAACATTACAGCAACTGCCTTTGTCATCCCATTCAGCTTATTCTGTATGTGGTAATCTAACCAACTGAGTATTCTCTCCTGTCTTACTCTATTATTATTGGCAGAGCATTTAGCCTCCTCTTGCCACACATCAGAGATTGCTTTCAAAGTTATCTGTCTTATTACATTGTTTCCTACTTCAAAAAATCATCTATTGCTTCAGTGATACCCACAAAAACCAGCCCTAACTCCTTTCCCATTCACCCCCACCTCACATGCCCGTTATTACTTAACTGTACTGTTCCTACTTGAGGTTAACTAAAAGTTTTGCTATTCCAAAATCTTCAATTCTGATTAAAAGTGAAACATTCTTTCTTCACATTTGCTGCCTGACTCCCTGAATATTTTCATTATTTTTGTTTTTATTGCAGATTTCCAGCACCTACAGTATTTTGCTTCTGTTCTCAATATATGTAGTTCTTATTGCTTTGTATTTATCAGTCAAGAAATTTATTTTATTGTTATTATATTATTTTCAATACATCAATACTTTACCTCCTGTCTATAATTTCCTTTGGTGAAATTTGTGACAGAATTATTTTCATGGAGAACATCAAATAAATTAGAACTTGCTTTCATGAAGCCAGAAATATTCTCTTAAATATTTAATTTTTCTTGATGCTGCACATGACTGAACATTCCACCCAATTGAGTGACTTTTGCATTATTCAAAGCAACTAGACCTATTGTTTTCTATGTATATTGTTTACTTACAAAGTGCCTTACAACAGAATTGTATCTCTATCAGTTACTAACATAATTCTAAATATGATCATAAGAGTGATTTCAGCAATGCTTTTATTCATGATGTCATCAAAGGAAGAATTCACAATTATATATTCATTGCTGCGACTGAGCAGTAGTTTTATGGCAAAATGTACAAGAACAGAGGAAGTTCGAGACAAGGTTTGGTTTGAAAGAATGTGGAAGGTTTATTTTAAATTCATGCTCAGGATTTGGACATTGTTGGCAAGGCTAACAGCTTAACTAATCCGTTGTTTTTCTGAAAATAGTGGAATAGCCTATAGTGGTTTGGTGCTATTGACTGTCTTACTTATCCCCCGAGGGTAGTGATGAGCCAGCCATATTGGAAGGGAAGTATATTGGCGACTTATCAGATCTACAGATACAATACATGTTTCTATATTTCCGAACATATTAATACCCAAGCAATAATATATCAAGAGCAATGATCAATCTGTTGCAAACTATAGACTGTTCTCAAAGACTCATTTTTACACTAGCTAATGTGTTTAGACAATTACTGATCAATGACAGTTCTGTATGCTACCTCAAAGTAATTTCATGCTTTTATTTATTATGAAATAAAGTTTCAACAAAGAAAGGGATTTCTTGGGTAATATTTCTGATCAACAGTCAATTCTGTTTTCTTTCGAGCTACAAAAATTAACCTCATTGAAATGAGAGCAATGCAAATGGAATCCAATCTTCCCCTGAAATATTAGTATTCATGAAATGCAAATAACTAAAATAAATTACCCCAATATTAATTTTGTTTTGAGTAAACATCAATGAATGTGTTGATAATATTTTGATAATAAAGAAAATGGGGATTTAAATGGTGAGAATCAAATTGCAATTAAGGTCAGATTTTAATTGTGTGCTTAAACAAAACAACCTCTGTTCAAGGTCATACAGAATAAAAGAAAAATGTCAAATGGGCAAGAATTTGGATAGAAACTTCCTTTAAGAGATTTTTTAAAAAGTAGATTCCAATATACAGTGGCTGAGTAATTCACATGAAACTACAATTTGTAGGTTTTAATCCAAGAGATGTCTATTATTTGAAATTGCTTTTTCCAACCAGGCAGTACAAAGAAAGAGCACCATATGGACACATGGTGTCCTCTCTTGAATGAGGGGAGGGTTAATTGAGTCTGTACTGCTTATCATGACTAGCACTGTCTGGTGGATGGTCATGGAATGACATGGGCAGTGATTTTTGCTAAGTCAATAACCAAGATTATTTTTGGTTAACTGAGAAAGCTTAGATGGTTTATGGCTTGCAAGACAAAGTAAATAAACTATTGAAGGTATATATGATATATAAAATGCCATTTATACACAGTTAATAGTATATATTCTTTGATTCCATTTCAGGAACCAATTTACTATAAAGTCTTGTATTTTTATCTGTACTTGATATTAATTTGATAAGATTACAATAGCAGTTATTTTGAATTTTTATATTTATTCTGGGATTAATCTATTAAAAAAAGTGGCAGAATAGAATTAGCTACTTTTCTAGAAATTAAAATCTTCACAATAACTGCAGTTTCATTAAACAAATGAGTTGGCAACATTAAAGCTGAATAATACAAATATTCTTAAGGAACAACTGAGTCAAAGGTATTGCATTAAGGGAAATTGGAGTAATTCCTGTCTGATTGTACCCAGCATGATAATGTAAACAATATGATGATGTGGTTATATAACCGTGCAATTGCTTTAATCCTAGACAGCACCTGAGACTTGTTTTGGCTATCCAAATACAAAACATGTCTGGTATTTCTGTTGCTTTGAACTTTGGTTCGCATTGATGGCCTTCTTCAGCTACTGCTCACAGCAGCCTTGTCTTTTGCCAAAACTGCAGTTTGCCACACATGAACTGCTTATTAATCAATCGAAGAGCTTTCCATGGCAACAGCATTCTTGATAGGGCTTTC
This sequence comes from Chiloscyllium plagiosum, assembly GCF_004010195.1. Lineage (NCBI taxonomy): Eukaryota > Metazoa > Chordata > Chondrichthyes > Orectolobiformes > Hemiscylliidae > Chiloscyllium > Chiloscyllium plagiosum. The sequence continues at coordinate 122,365,504 of NC_057713.1, forward strand.
TGCAGTGATCAGTCTCTCACAACTACAAATTATCAATACTGATTACTAGATTGGTGCAGTGGGGAGGGATCATTGTTGTAGGCACTGCAGGGCTGGCTGCTCTCCCAGAGTTTAGTTTCAATGTGTTTGCATACAGCTCCATCTCAGATTAAGCACCCCACCCTTCCCACCTTGTTCTTTGCCATTGACTGCACACGTAATTTACATACAGATTTCCTCTTTTCCTCATCCACTGAACAAGCCTAAATGGAGACATCTGTCTCTAAAGAGAGAACTAATTTCAGTGATGTGCTCATATTGTTGAAAATCCCAGATGGTAATACTTAATAATAGGACAGAACCTTCTAATTAGCATCTGGTAGTTTTCTGACACAATGTCTTGCTGCATCATTCCTTCTTTGAGTTCTAAGCCATTGTTAAGTGTGAATAACAAAATACTGCAGCATTTGAATAGTTTGATTATTGATTTTAATACAATTTTTCACTTATTAAATTGTGGACTGTAATTTTGCAGACACTTGTTCATCTATATTGATCTAACATATTTAATACTGTTAAGGTTTCATTATTTTTATTTTTGTAATATCTGCAATTTCTACAATATTGATCTTCATATCTCCCACTGGAATTTCATCCAAGTAAAATCAAAACTGATACATTTTAAATGGTAACTCAATGCTGAAAGAAAAGCCACATGGGTGGGGTCTGCCTGCATTGTGTTGTGTTCTGACAAAAAAAAACGTAGCAAGCACACCACCGCAAAATACCCAAATGTACCTTTATTCTCAGAAGATGTTAAGGATTTTACATCCATTAAGGAATAAAATATAAACCAATTTCAGAATAACAAAGCAAACGTTGCACCAAGTTCCTATCTTTTGTTACACTGATGTTTTACATCTAATCGAGCCTTTAAAACTTTAAGGTTTCTTTTTTTAACCATGACAGTATTTTTCATCTACAATTACAACAAATTACGAATAATAAAGCTAATGTCAACAATTTTCAAGGTGCTGCTCTCATGTCTGGACATTTTGGAAAGCACTTTACTACAGAACAGATATGTTTGAGGAAATGCTGAAAATTGACTTTTCATTTAGCGATTAGCAGAATTAGTCAATTACATGAGTTTCCTTTTTTTAGAAATAAGCCCATCCAAAACAGATTTGTTTTTTTAAAAGAAAAAAAAAACCTATATAGGTGAAGACACAAAATTTTCCGCTGAGAGAAAAAAGAAGACGGGTATTACGAAAAGTAAGGAATTCTTACCGATTGCTGTTTTAGACATGGTGGAGGATGCAAATACTCAGCAGCTGGGAGGGAAAAGGGTCCAGCTACAGCAGCGTAGAGAGAGATGACTGAATAAGGCACTGAGTCAGCAGTGTGGAGCTCTGGAAGGGAAAGAATACAGGCTGACTTCTATGAATAATAATCATCTGCCAAGCAAAGCAGATTGGCTGAAGAGATCCCTTGACATGACTGGTGTATTCTCTGGATCTCCAGGTATTAAATATTGATCCACCAATGATGCTAAAGCACAAAGTGCCAGTATGCAGTTTAAAAATGCTAATAAATATTGAGCCACCCCCCCCCCTCCTTTTCCAGTGGCACATTCCATGCAAGATGTTCAATGTCTGTTATCAATAATTGATGTTTTGGAAGCAGTATATTTTATAATAGCTGAAAATTCTTCTGAGTGCTTTTCCTGCGCGGGCATTAGGCGCTGTCCGTGGTGCTGAACCGCAATTGTTGAAAATGGGATGTTTTCAATACATTTGCTACAATGTTCCAGCACTTAAGAGTGAGGGGGAGCGACAGCCGCGCCCTTACTTACATCCATTAAATTCTGCCTGAAAGCAAACTCCAAAGAAACACTTCGAGTTTCAATGAATCCATTGTGAGTACAGCCACAGTTGCTATGTAGTCTTTAGTTGTAACAAATGCCCTGGGTTTTGGGGGTTAACTGGCAGTGTTGAAATATGCTTGAAGTAAGGCTTTCATTCAGCTAATGTACTTTTATCATTAAAAAGAAAGTGGTGTCAACACACTGAAAGCACAGAGAAATGATCAAGCAAGCCTCCAGGGTGCTGGCAGGTGGAAAATGGAAATTCACGGCAAATTCTCAACAGCAGTGTTGTGCTGTAACGATTGGCAACAGTACGTGGAGACACTTCCCCTTAGTTTCTGCTCATTTGTTTCACTGTTTCTAGCTTTTCCTATTAATGAAGCCAAGGGTTTAAAACTGCAGCCAGCTTTTTTGCAGCTGCATTTCCATAACATGGTGAAAAGCATGCACTGATCTTCTGATTGAGATCTTACCTATTGTAGGCAGCGCGTATAATTTATTTAGCCCTGGTTTTATAAGTGTGTCCAAAAATCTTGCAGGGTGACTGAACTCACCATCACCACCACTGCCGTCACTACAACAAAGTTGTTTGCTTTCCTTACTATAAAAGCTGCTTTCATTTCCACAATGAGCACTGTTGAATATGATTATTCAAAGTCCACTTGACTCTCTATTGTAATTGACACAGCATAAAACCAGTAAATATCATTCTTCCAGTTCAACCGAAACAATCCGAACTCGAGTCGAGAAATTCCATTTATATTTATGAAATATAAATGCTACCTTAGTGGGCTTGAATATTGGGCTGCATTTATTTCTTAACATATCTGTCCGAATGTAAAAAGATGTCACAATTCTAGCATCGTTTAGATCAGTCCTCACTTTTGCCACAATTCTAGCATCTGACTACTCAAAGCTAGCTACACTGAAGGTTAGTTTTAGATGTCTTGTTATTGCGCTAAAGCATTTAAGAAGAACTTGTTCTAGATATGTTACAGATACTAGACACTATTACTAAAATTGACATGACAATTAGCATTTCAGAGAAAAGCTATATGAAACATGTCCCAGTTAATTATGGCACTAGCAGAGATGACAGGCAGTGCTAAGATTTAAAAATGGGGTTTTAGCTGCAGTGCTGATGTTTGTGGGTGGAGTACAGGGATTGCAGTCCTGACTAGGAGAACGTAGAGAACTATATGCTGCTGTGTGTTTCTGAGGTGTCCGTGAATCTGTGCCTTACGGGTTTCATGATCCATAGTTCTCGCATAGAAGATTATTTCCCGTCTGTCAAAGCATAAAGCTTGCCTCAGCAATTAATCATGGTCCTTAAAATTTGAAATAAATGCAGAAACTAAATTATTTTGCAACATTGAATGTACATTATATTCATACAAAATAAATCTGTATGAATTGATACATTTAGTCAATAACTTTCACTAAACCAACGGATGTTGCACTTTTTGGCTGTCTAACCCATTGTCTGCTTGTCTAACAAAATGTAATCACTATTGTATTGAATTAATTTAGCTTCCATTTAAGATTTCTTTCAGGGCTGACTTGTTAAGTCATTTATAATTGAGCTAATATTTGAATTGGTAATTAAACTGATAGTAAAATTGAAACATATTTCACTAGACATTTGAAATGTAGCATATTATGATTGAAAAATAAAGTATTTATTGTTTTCCCAAATAGTGAGGGTTAAATCTACGAATTGTCTTCACCAAGGCATAATGTAATATTCCAATGTAATTTACAGCAAAACTCATACGTCTTAATGCAGAAAAAAGATGATTGTTAGTTGTTTTTGACATAACTGGGAAAAAAGATGCAAATTTGCTAAATTTGAAGCAAAGGTTAGTAAACGGAATGTTTGGGTGTGGCCCTCATCAGGAAATGTTGGATATAAGTTGAACTGGTTTTCTTTGTATTAAATGAGCAGTTAATTGTACCACTGTACATTTCAAGTATTGTGAAATTGCAGTTTCATTTCTCATTGCTGTTGGGTACTATGATTACCCTTATAGAAGTAAAAAAAACATACCGTGCACGTATCACATATAATGCCGGAGAGCATATTGGTGACGGTGTTAGCTTGTGTGATTTGACAAATATGCAGAGCAGGCAAATCATGATGGCAAGCAGTATGCTGCGCTGACTCCAGTGGTACCATGTTGGAACTCAATCTCCACTAAATACTTTCTTACGATAACACAGCTGAACGTGAATTCAGTAGCAGGAAGAAACCTTGCCCCCAACCCCCTCCCACCCATCTCCATTTAAAAAGATCATCAACTGCTTGCAGGCTTGTTGCTGATTAATTTCACATTGTTACTTTGATTAAACAAAATGTTTCTTGCTTTGCATATTTTTGTATATGGCTTAAAATTTCCACAGAGTAATGTGAAAGATGCAGAGGATTTTCTTTTTGCTAACTTGAAATTCTGCAGCAATCAGTCGCTCCCAGACATACATGCACCAATAGGCATTAACCTTGTAATACAGCCTAATTTAGAGAATAAAGAGAGAGCATGCAAAGCAGGACAGACAACTGGAAGACAGAGAGAGAGAGCGAAGGAAGGAAAGAAAGATGAATGATATGAATCCAGGCAGCAATTCTCCAAGCTGATCCTCAAGAAAGAAGAACCTGGGAGCCACTTACGCTTCAACAAGAATGTTCTCACTGAAGTCTTCTGAATGTTGCAGCCACATGTGCAACCTCAAAGCAGGACAAGTATGGTATTCCCAATGGCTGAGAAGGTGACTCTGTGAATGAAGTTTTGTGTGTCTGGGTCTTCATAGATTGCAATCAGAGATATTTTCAACATCCTTTGCTTTGCTGTCCACTATATCGTAAACAACATCTTGGAGGTTCTCTGCTCATTGTCTCTTGCCACAGAGAAGCAGATGGAGAGTGCTCATGGATTTTCCAGGATAGCAGACTTCTCCAGGTCCAGGGTGTCATTGACTGCATAGCTGCATTGCTGCATGCCTAATTCTGGGACAGAAAGAACCCTATTTCCTCAATGTCCAACTGATGTGTTATGGTGAATCATTCAGGCCAGTGCCTACTTTCATTCATTCTGTCATATTTTGGTGTAACATAATTAATTTTGTGAAAATGGCATTTGAGCCATCATGGCAAAACCAAAAATGGCCATTAATAATAAAGACTATCAAGTAACTGGATGAAAATCAATACCGATACTGGTGCACTTATTTAATGCTTGTTTTCCATGTGCCTTCCCTTGTCTTTGTGCTCCAATGTAGTGCAACTCCAGCTTGCCTGACAAAAGGTCTTTGAGTTTCAGTGGAGTGGATTGCAGATGGCCTTAAAGCTTTGGGCTCAGATAGTGTCGATGCAAATTACTGACGTTGGTGGTAGTACTCTGGGCTAGCTTCTGACATGTGACAGTAAGAGCTCTAGGTGAATGGCAAGGATGGGAGAATGAACTTTGTTATTTCTAAGAGGAAACAGCATGTTTATGCTCCATGGACACACTGTCACTTTCCCAAAGCATGCCGCAGTGATCCATGTAATCTATGGGAATGTTGCTGTATTGCCGTGGCTTCCTGCAAGGCCATTTGCAAGCGGTGATGACAACAGTCTGAACTAGCAAAGTCCAAGCTCACTTTGCCGGGTAGCAGTCTGACGTCCCACTGCAGAGTTCACTTGTTGATCGTCAGCTGGTGTATCATCGTTGAATTCACAAGTGTATAAATGGAACAAAAACAGAAATAGCTGGAAAAATTCAGCAGATGTGGCAGTATCTGTAGAAAGAAAGCTGACTTCATGTTTCAGATCCAGTGACTGTTCATCAGACCCATTTTTAAGAAGGGGCACTGGACCTGAACATTGTCAGTACCATTCTTGACTCCTTAGATGCTGAAGAAATCTATAATCAAATGCAGCCAGAAGTGAACAAAATCCAAGCTTGGGCTGACAAGTGGCAAGTTGCAAGCTGCACAAGTGCCAGGTAATGACCATTTTCAAGAAGAGTGAACCTATTCATCATTTGACATTCAATAGTTTCACTGTCACTGAATTCCCCATCACAACATCCATGAGGTGCCATGGGCCATCAACAGAAGCATAATTTACTCCAAGATAATCTGAGACCTCATGGTCTGGTATATCTACCATTGCCATCATGCCAGGGGATTGACACAGGTTCATTGAAGAGTGCAGGATGGCATTCCAAGAACAGCACCAGACATACCTAAAAATGAAGCATCAACTTGGTGAAGTCACCAAAATGCCTCATGGCTGTCTAGTCTTGAGTTGCTAGATCTATTATGAGTCTCATTTAGCACAGTGATAATTTCACACAACACTATGTAAAATATTATCAATGTGCTAATACCTTACACAAGGATTGTGAGATGGCCACTCTTATTAATACTGCCATGGGCACATGTATCTGTGGCAGGTAAATTGGTGAAGATGAGGTCAATTATGTTTTTCTGTCTTGGTGGTTTACTCACTACCTACTTGCCTGTCAAGCAGCATAAGCAGCAAGTGGTGGACAGAGCTGAGCAATTCCACAACCTTGGCAGTCCTGCCATATCTAGTGACCAAATAAACAACTAACTGGAGGAGGAAGCTACACAAATATCTTCATCCTCAATGATGGATCAGCCAAGGACATCGGTGCAAAAGGTGAAGCACTTGCAGCAATCCTCCGCCAGGAGTGCAGGGTGGATGATCCATCTCGGCCTCCTCCAGTCTCCACATGCCAAGCCTTTAGACAATTCGGTTCACTCCACGTGATATCAAGAACCACTTGGAGGCACTGCTTACTGCAAAGGCAATGGGTCTTGGCAACGTTCTGGAAATAGTATTCAACACTTGTGCTCCAGAACTTTGTTCATGCCTAGCAAAGCCTTTCCAGTTCAGCTAAAACACTGACATTTACCTAATCATATTGAAAATTGCGCAGGTATATCCTGTGCACCAAAAAATCAGGACAAATCCAAAGTGGCTAATTACTGTCCCATCAGTAAAGTGTTACTAGCAGTGCTTTCCAGCAGGAACAGGCTGATCATTTAACTCAGTTAACTGGACCCACTTTCTCCCTCTAGAAGGTTTGATCTTTTTCACCCTGAGAACTATATCTCACGTTTTCTTGAAAACTTTCAATGTTTTGTCCTTGATCACTTTCTGTGGTAGAGAATTCCACAGGTTCATCACACTCTGGGTGAAGAAAGTTCTCCTTGCCTCAGTCCTAAATGGCTTACCCTTTATCCTCATACTGTGATCCCTGGTTTTGGATTTCTTAGTTATTGTGAACATCCTTCCTGTGTTTACCCAGTGTAGTCCAGTTAGAATTTTATAGGTTTCTATGAAATCCCCCTTCATTCTTCTGAGCTCCAGTGAATAGACTCCTAACTGATCCAGTCTCTCTTCATACATCAGTCCTGCCCCCAGTCCCAGGAATTAGTCTGGTAAACCTTCTTCACACTCCCTCAGTAGCCAGTACATTGTTCTGGGACAGCATGGTGGCTCAGTGGTTAGCATTGCTAACTCACAGCGTCAGGAACCCAGGTTTGATCCCAGCCTCGGGTGACTGTCTGTGTGGAGTTTGCATATTGTCCCCGTGTCTGCGTGGGTTTCCTCTGGTGCTCTGGTTTCCTCCCACAGTCCAAAGAATGTGCAGGTCAGGTGAATTGGCTGTGCCAAATTGCCCATAGTGTTCAGGGATGTGTAGGTTAGGTGCATTAGTTTGGGGAAAATATAGGGTAGGATGAATGGATCTCGGAGGGTCGGTATAGACTTGTTGGGCCGAAGGGCCTGTTTTCACACTGCAGGGATTCTATGAGAACATTTTTCTTCAGATAATGAGACCAAAAAGCACACCATACTCCAGGAGTGGTCTGACTCCACACACTTACCCCTGTACTCGAATCTTCTCATTATGAAAACCAACATACTATTTGCCTTCTGGTATGCCTTCATGTTAGCTTTCGGTGAGTAGCACACATGGATAAGGAGGCCCCATTTCACGTCCAAACATAAATAGAACAGCTGCATTCCAGGGGTGAGTTGATCATGACTGCCTTTGACACCAAGGCAGCATTTGACTGAGTGTGTCATCAAAGAACTCGAGCAAAACTGGAGTTAATGGGAATGAGAGGGATATCTCTCCACTGGGTGGAGTCATACTTGACACAAGTGTCAGGTAATGACCATGTTCAACACAGGAGAATCTAATCATTACTTCTTGATGTTCAATGGCATTATCATCACTGGATCGCTCACTATCAATATCCTGCGGATTACCATTGACCAGAAACTGAACTGGACCAGTCATATTGTGGCTACAAGAGCAGTAACTCACCTCCTGACTGCCCAATGCCTGTCCACACCCACAAGGCACAAGTCAGGCATGTGATGGAATACTCCCCATTGGCCTGGGTGGATGCAGCACCAACAACACTCAAGAAGCTTGACACCATCCAGGACAAAACAACCCATCTGATTGGCACCACGTCCACAAACATTCACTCTCTCCACCGCTGATTCTCAATAGCAGCAGTGTGCACCATCTACAAGATTCACTGCAGAAAATCACCTCGAGTCCTTGGACAACACCCTCTAAAACCACAATCACTTCCATCTAGAAAGGCAAGGTCAGCAGATGCTTTGGAACACCACTACCTGCAAGTTCTCTTCCAACTCACTCACCATCGCTCTTGATTCAGTGTCACTGGGTCAACATTTTGCAACTCCCTCCCTAACAGCATTATGGGTGTATCTACACCAAGTGGCCTACAGTGGTTCAAGAAGGCAGTTGACCACTATTTTCTCAAGAGCAGCTAGCATTGGGAAATAAGACCATAAAACCATAAGACATAGGAGCGGAAGTAAGGCCATTCAGCCCATCGAGTCCGCTCCGCCATTCAATCATGGCTGATGGGCATTTCAACTCCACTTACCCGCATTCTCCCCGTAGCCCTTAATTCCTTGTGACATCAAGAATTTATCAATTTCTGCCTTGAAGACATTTAGCGTCCCAGCCTCCACTGCACTCTGTGGCAATGAATTCCACAGGCCCACCACTCTCTGGCTGAAGAAATATCTCCGCATTTCTGTTCTGAATTTACCCCCTCTAATAACTGCTGGCCCAGCCAGTGATCCCCAAGTCCCATCAGTGAATATCTCGTCAAAGAAATATCTTAATGTCATCATAATGTCTTGCTTCCCGCCTAAACCTTTTGCTAACTTTGCGATACTACATTTACTTCAGTCCGCCAAGTTATTAATATGTATTGTAAATAATTGTAGCTCCAGCACTGATTCCATAAGTAATAGGTGGTCATTCTGAAAATGCAGTCTTTATCCAAACTCCCTGCCTTGTATTAGTTAGTCAATATATCTGTTCTAATAATACCATGGGTTCTCATTAACCACCCTTATGTGCCGTACCTTATTAAAATGCCTTGACATTATGAATTGTTTGAATTTTATTCAATGACTGAAAACGATTAAACAATAAACCACAGAATTGTGGGTCTGCACAACAAAGTAACCACAGGACAAGCAACTAAACAAAAACATGTTTGGGTTCGGCAGCTATTCTCATTTAATGTGGCAAAATTTTCTAAAATGAAGCTTTTTCAAAGAGTGTAAGCTATTCTTTTTTGTCTTAGAGATAGCAATAAAACTACAAAACAAATTGCTTGGCTCCTGATATCATATGTATGGCTTAAGAAGGGGTTGTTTATTTGTGAAGAGTACTTATTAGAACTGAATTCATTGCCCTGTGCAAAAGTCACTTATTGCCAATGTACTTTCATTACTACACAGATGACATTAGCCCTCTAACAATGCACCTTGCCATCCTGCTGGTATTCTTTTCTGCCTGCCACATTTCCAACCTGTATTTTTGTGTTGGGCCATATTCTGCTTTCCATGCAGTTATTTCCTGTAGCACATTAAGCTTGAATCTGAGAATGGGGAGAAGCAGTACTGGCTGGAATATTAATTTTAATTACTCTTTCTGTGGCTAGCACAGGGCAAAATTTGTAACAGTTTTTGGTCCTGGTTTCATTTTTACTATTTTTAGTTTTCTACACCTGCCGTTATTTTACCAGATTTTCTCTTCTTTTGAGCCCTTCTTCAGATTTCTATCTCTTGGGTTTGGGAAGAGGAGGAATAGTTGATGTATTGTTAGCTCACAGCCAGTCCTGCTCCTGAGCAGCTGCTGGGAGTACTATAAAATTGTCCAACACAGCATCTTCATCTCTGCATGACCCGCAAGGTTTATTATTTTCATGTTTCATAATTTCATAAACTTCCATCACTGACAGGCGGAAAGTTAGGTTCAAAGAAAGCTTCAGTTCTTTATTTTGTATCATTCCTATCATAGACTCAGTTTTGATTATATTTCACTTTTGGGAGATGAAAGGAAATCACTGTTCTGGTTTTCCTCACTCAACTGTTTGAAGAAAGACATTTGTTCTCTGTAAAAAATGAAATTATAGCATAGGAATAGAGAAGTATGTCAAAAATAATATGGAGTTTATTTGGTGGCATTAACTGATGCTTTGACTGAATAAAACATCATTTTCAGAGCACAGATGGGCTAAAATATATAAAGAGCAGATTCAGCCCTTAAGATGATTGAGTCAGCAGCCATTAGTACATTGAATGTGGGCTTAGTTAATCTATTGAAAAGTGCATGAATGGATTCCTGATTTAAGAGGACATAGGGAATATGGGACTTGTGCCAAGACAACATGGATCTGCAAACATCTCAAATAGATTGAGTCCATAGACCTGACAGATTAAATGGTTGGATAAGCCACATGACCTTTTTCTTATGTTTTTCATTTAATCTGGGCACTTCTTTCTGTCCACGTCTATCCTATTTTACGAAGCCTGACTCCTCACTCTCCAACTTGCCTGGTCAGCAGCTTTTACCTCACCACTTTGCTATTGACCTTTCCTTCTCTATGTAGTCTCTCTGCTCTGTACTGCAACATCCATCATCAGTGTTACTCCTTTCTGTTCCCCTTATCTTCATTTTGAGTCACAATTTTCAGGATGAATTCCCTTTCATTTAATGAATTGAATTGAATGAATTGAATTTATTGTCACGTATACTGAGGCACAGTGAAGCGCTTTGTCTTGCGAGCAATACAGGCGGATCACAGAGTTAAGTAGCACAGATAAGTAAATAATAGGTAAACAGCGGAAAAAACAAAAACACAGGTACAGGTGAATGTTAAGAGTTTGTGAGTCCATTCAGCATTCTAACAACAGTAGGGTAGAAACTGTTTCAAAACTCTTAAGTGCATGTGTTCTGTACCTTCTGTATCTTCTTCTCGATGGTAGAGGTTGTAGTAAAACATTGCCAGGTTGGGATGGATCTTTGAGAATGCTGGCGGCCTTTCCTTGACAGCGGGCCTGATAGATGGATTCTATAGATGGGGGGGTTTAACTTTGTGATTGTCTGGGCCGAGTTCACCACTCTCTGTAACCGTTTCCAATCTTGAATGGTACAGATGCCATACCAGGTATGGATACATCCAAACAGAATGCTCTTGATAGCGCACCTATAAATGTTGGCAAGGGTAGTCGCCGTCATGCCAAATTTCCTCAGCTGCCTGAGGAAGAAGAGACGTTGTTGGGCCATTGTAACCAGTGCATCCACATGAAGAGTCCAAGAAAGCTTGTTGTTGATGACCACTCCCAGGAGCTTGACACTCTCCACTCATTCCACCTCTGTGATGTTAATGTGTAGGGGGGGCATGAGTTACATCTTGCCGAAAGTCAATAATGAGTTCTTTGGTTTTGCCGGAATTGAGATCTAGGTTGTTCTCAGTGCACCATTTTTCCAAATCTTCCACTGCCCATATGTAGTCTGTTTTGGCATCATTTGAGATTCGACCGACTGTGGTGGTGTCATCAGCGGAGTTGTAAATGACATTAGTCTGGTATTTGGTGACACAGTCATGGGTATACAGTGAGTACGTAGGGGGCTGAATATGCACCCCTGGGGGGCTCCAGTGTTGAGTGTTAGTGAGGATGAAATAATGTCCCCGATCTTTATGATTGCGGCCTGTGGGTCAGGAAACTGAGGATCCAGCTGCAGAGAGTGGGGCTTAGTCCGAGATCACTAAGTTTAGTAATCAGTCTCAAGGGGATAATAGCGTTGAAAGCTGAACTGTAATCAATGAGTAGGATTCTTATGTAGCTGTTCTTGGTGTTAAGATGTTCTAGGGAGGAGTGAAGGGCAAGTGATATGGTATCTGACGTGGATCTGTTAGTCCGAAAGGCAAATTGGAGTGGGTCAAGAGCAGTGGGGAGGCTGGAGTTGATTAATATCATGACCAGCCTTTCAAAGCACTTCATGACCGCTAAAGTTAGGGCCACTGGGCGGTAGTCATTGAGACATGCTGCATGAGCCTTCTTAGGCACAGGGATGATGTCGGCCCTCTTGAAACAGGCAGGGACAGTGGCCTGCTGCAGGGAGAGGTTGAAGATGTCTGAGAAGACCTCTGCCAGTTGATCTGCACATGCTCTGAGTGCACGGCCTGGTACTCCATTTGGTCCCATCACTTTCCTTGGATTCACACTAAGGAAAACTGATCTACCTCTGATGCAGTAACTGTTGGGATAGGTTCATCAGGACTGTCAGAATAGGTGTTACCTCTCTGCTGAAATTCTGCTCAAAGTGAGCATAGAAGACGTTGGGACGAGGGATGTGTCATCATCTGCTTTCTTGCACTGTCACTTTTTCTTCCATTAAATGGAATTAGGGGACTGACGCCAAATATAATACAGAATTGCATTTTAGGATTGTTCTAATACATTACTATTCCACAAATTCATACAATGCTCAATGTGAAATATATACGGTTTTAATATTAACAGGCATGTATTTAATGTTTGGTCTAGGTTTGGCTAAATTATTCTGTTAGCTATTAGAAATATGAATGCTAAACACTGAAAAAAAAATGTAGAAACATTATAAATGCTTAGTTGAATGGATATCACATTACAGAAGTCAGATGAGAATAGTTGGTGGACGGTTAGATAAATGCCCCGTTTCCACTCTAATCCCTCCCACAGCCACCATGCCCTATCTTTGGGTAGCCACATTGTCTCACTTACTCAGGCAGACATATCATTACGTTCCCATTTATTGTCATTTGGTCTTATTAAGGCCAGGATGGAGGCTTACCTCTGCTCTGATCAGTCAAATCTGGCAGGGGAAGTCAGCAGTGGTAAGCCCAAAAACAATTCAAGATTTTCTGGATGGACAGGGAGAGTCTGGAATCTGCTTCTCCAGATGACCTTCCTATTGGTATGAGATATGTCTTAAAGAAAGATTTGTTCTCTCACGTTTCTTTTGAAAGCAGATATTGTAAGCTTGGAAACAAGCTATCTGCTCTGAGCCCAGCAAAGTTGGAACAATAGTAGCAGCATGAAGAGGTGGGGACAGTTTTCACAAAACCAGGATTTTAGTTGAACTTTCAGTAGCACGTGGAGTTTGGAAGCTGTTATACATCTCTCCCTGCTGCAGCAAAATGCTTGAGCTCTCCTTCTCTCTTTCTGTCTATGTCAGAGTTTCTCCTGACTGGAGAATTGCTTGTGAGACAATCTATTTCACTGAACTTGCCTCTGCCAAGGGTGTGTTTAGAAGATGTTAATATCTTGGAGCAGTTAATCAGTGGTACTTAAATAATCTATTATTCTGTTAAATTTTCCAATAGAGTCATTCCAATTCTTCTTTTATTTGTTTGTATTTTAACTATAGTGTAAGAATAAAGTGTGGAGAAAGTGAGGACTGCAGATGCTGAATAAAGTATGTTTTGCTTCAAGCCTTTGACTAATTGATTTGCACCTGGAACACGATGCCTTACACTTACCTTTAAAAATAAGGAATTTAGGGTCTCGGCTATCTTCATATATTTTGAGGGGATTTGGTCCGGTCCATAACACCATCCAACCCTCTGACTTATTATCAGTGCTAGCAAATGCCTTTGGGTCCTGTGATGTTGATTTGTCTCAAGACCCTCAATTTCTTGGATACTTCTCATGTAGTCCTGGTGCATTAGCAACTTTATGTACAGATGACTTATGTAACACCACCTCCTTATCAATATTAAATCCTTTAAATGCCTTAACTGCCTTCTCATTCACCATGGCCTGGATAGCATCTCCTTCCCTGGTAAAGGTAGGTGTAAAATATTCATTTAGTACCTCATCCATGCCCCTGACTCCATGAGTGAGTCCATTTTTGACCTGTAATTTGTTCCACTCCACCTTTTCCCACCCTTTCCTATTTACACGCCTAGACAAGACTTTTAAATTTATATCGACTGTCAGTCCCTGAAAATAAGATGTCTTTTTTTCTGTTTCAATTCCCATCTGAAGGTTTTATGTTCTGACTAGCTCACAAATATTTATCTGATGCCCATCATAAGCATATTTTATCCATTACATTTTAATCTCTATCTCTTTCATCCTAGGGACCTCTGGATCGCTTGACCAGCATTTCCCATTTTCTTGTACCTGAACTATTTCATCTTTAAAGTCAGATAACGTTTTTTAGTAATAATTTTGCATGCTCAAGTTTGACCTCCATTTTTCCTAGGGTATTTGATGTCCCCCCATTTAATTATTCTTACTCTGGTTTGTTACTTGTCCTTTTCCATGATCAACTTAAATTTTATGATACAATGATCACTATCATCTATATGCTCCCCTACTGACACTTTAACTACTTGGCACAGCTTATTGCCGAGAACCCGGTCCATGAACTCTTGCTTACTCATTGGACTGGAAATATACTCAAACAGAAAATTCTCCTGAACATACTCCAGAAACATTTACCCTTCTCAGGAGAGTGGCCTTTTGACTAGACCAGTCAATGTAATTGCACCTCTTTATTCCTTAGCTCTCCAAATCAATTCTGTCCTTGACCCCTCTTACAATTCCTCTTTCTCCTCCATTGCATTGTTCTCTTTAACCAATACTGTTATCCCTCCTCCTTTCCATACTCCACTATCTTTTCTGGATACCTTATATCCAGGAATATTTGATATTCAGTCCCACCTTTCTTTGAGTCCGGTCTTTATCATGACCTTAATATTGTACATCCACTTGGCTATCTGTGCCAGCAATTCACCAGTCTTCATTAAACTCACACACTCATTCACATACATGAATAGTAACACTAATTTAAACTTTATTACTTACCCTCTAGAGCTGTACCCACCTATTATTATTTCCTACTCTACTGCAATCCCTTCCACTGAGTATTCTGCCCACAGTTGCATTCCTCTAGTTTTATCATCTGGTTCCCATGCTTTGCATTTTAATTTAAACTCCCTGCTCCCCCATTAGCCGAAGCAATCATCCCTCAAGAAAATTGGTTCTAGCTCTGTTTAGCAATTCACTATGTCCTATCACCCTCAGCCTGACCTCAATGTCCGAGAATTGTAAAGCCCTCCCTTCTGTATCATCTTTCTAACTACATATTCATTCACTTTATCCTTCTGTTTCAATAAATGTATTTTGTATCAGGTGTAACTCAGAGACTGCTACTTTTGAGATTATGCTTGATAGTTTTCAAACCAGCTCCCTAAATCCTGACTGCAAAACTGTATGCCTTATGCTATTTATGTTATTGATACTATTATGAACCACTGAATGATCACTCTTTCCCCTCAGCTGCTCAATGATATCCTTGACCCTGACACTACAGAGGCGAAAATGAGGACTGCAAATACTGGAGATCAGAATCAAAGAGTGTGGTGCTGGAAAAGCACAGCTGGTCAGGCAGCATCCGAGGAGCAGGATAGTTGGCATTTCGAGCATAAGCCCTTCATCAGGAATGTTGGGGTGTGGACCAATGGGGTTAAGAGATAAATGGGAGGGGGTGGGGCTGGTTGGAAAGTAGCTGGGAATGCTTTGGGGCTTTGAATGGAGGTGGGGGTGAGGTGTGGGCTTAGGCTTGGACGGAGGGGAGGGGAGGATCCAAGGTCCCAAAGGATTTTTCCACATCCAGCAGAGATTTTCCTGCACATCCAAACACCTCATCTACTCTTAAAAATGTGTTGCTGGAAAAGCACAGCAGGTCAGGCAGCATCAAAGGAACAGGAGAATCGACGTTTCGGGCATAAGCCCTTCTTCAGGAATGAGGAGGGTGTGCCAAGCAGGCTAAGAGGAAGGGAGGGGCGTTGGGAATACGATAGGTGGAAGGAGGTTAAGGTGAGAGTGATTGGCCGGAGAGGGGGTGGGGCGGAGAGGTCGGGAAGAAGATTGCAGGTCAAGAAGGTGGTGCTGAGTCTGAGGGTTGGGACTGAGAAAAGGTGGGACTCTGTCCATTACTCTCAATGTGGTCATTTCCACACTGGGGAGACAGGATGCCAACTTGTGGAATGTTTCAGAGACCAATCAACTCCACCGCCCCGTGGCCAAACACTTCAACTCTCTCTTCCACTCCACCAAGGGCATGCAAGTACTGGACCTCATCCACCATCAATTTCTAGCCACCCATGCCTGGAGGAAGAACACCTCATCTTCCATCTTGGCACCCTCCAATCTCACGTGATCAATGTCAATTTCACCAGTTTCCTCATCTCCCCTCCAACCACCTTATTCAGATCCAACCCTCCAAGTCGGCACCACCCTCTTGAACTGTCCTACCTGTCCATCTTCCTTCCCACCTATCCGCTCCACCCTCCGCTCTGATCTATCACCATCACCCTTTATCTGCCTATCACATTCCCAACTCCCATTTCTCTTTCAGCCCCCTTGCCCCAACAACCCCCCTGGCCATGTTCCTGATGAAGAGCTTATGCTTGAAACATCGACTCTCCCGTTCCTCGGATGCTGCCTGACTGGCTGTGCTTTTCCAGCAGCACACTTCTTGACCTTGACACCACAGAAGCGATATACCATCCTGGAGTCATGTTTGATGCTGCAAAAATACCCGTCTGTTCCTCTATTAGATCTCTTATCAGAATTACTCCTACTCTACACCAGGGCTACCCCAACAGTATGCTTTCATATAGTGCATTAATGATAGTAAAACACCCCAAAAGCACTTCAAATGATTGTTATGAAGCAGGATTTGACTGTGAGTATTAGGGCAGCAGAGAAGTAGAAGGAATATGAAAGAAGCAATGGAAATTAAAGGGACAGGGATGTTAAGAAAGGGAATTTCAGAATGTAGGGTCTTAGAATTTGAAGACATGGTCACCAATGGTGGAGCAATTAAAATTTAGGACCTTCAAGAAACATGATTAGACAAGTGCAGATATCTTTGGAGGAAGGAGAATTGAAGAAGTTGCAAAGAGAGGCCATAAAGGGATTTGAAAACAGGGAGTTGTGCAAAAAGTAACCATAGTGAGTGTTGATTATATTATCTACTCGCCTTTCAGTCACAGCATTTTGTGGCCCAATGGTCTTTGCAAATTCATTGTTCCATAAAGCATTAGCTCTCTGTCGTTTATCTTGCATTTTACGATGTCTCCTTCCTTATTCAGTTTAATTGTAGCTTTTGTCATGCTTTGTTTGAGAAAGAAATGTTTGTAAGGTTGAGATACCAGGAAAGCTTTTAGATTTGATATGTTTAATAGTCAAGGGAGTAATGAAAAGGACGTCTCTTTAATTCTACATTTGAATTGGGGCAATTCTGATGTGAGGTCTCAGGATAGATTTGGCAGTTTGCTGCAAAATTAGGAAAATCCAGGAAGAATATAATTAGCAATGGGAAAAAAAAAGCTATTGAAAGCTGCACAACATAATGTGTGATTAGGCACTTGCAACATTCGACCAAAGCAATCCTGGGTGAGATCATTTAAAAGCAGAGACATACATTAAATTTGTATGGAAACTGCGAATTGTTCTAGCCTTCATGTAATAGAAAATATAAGGAGAAGATTATATCAAGTTATACCTATCAGTAGAAGCTAGAACAGGCTGGGGTTCTTTTCTTGAGAAAAGTAAAGACTGAGGGGTAACTTGATGGATCTGTTAAAAATTAAGCAAGGTATTACAAACAAAGAACAGAGAACAATACAGGAACAGGACCTTCTGCCCTCCAAGCTGGTGCTGACACATTTTGTCCTTGCACACTAAAACTGCCTTCAGTTACAGGATCCGTATCCCTCCATTCCCTTCCCATTCATGTAATTGTCTAGGTGCTTCTTGAGTGCTGCTATTATGTCTGCTTCCACCATCTCCTCTGGCAACACATTCCAGGTACTCACCACCCCTTGGATGCAAATCATGTCTCTTTTAAACTTTCTCCCTCGCACTTTGTGTTCCTTAGTAATTGACCCCTGCATCTTGGGAAAAAGCCTCTTACTTTCCACTCTGTCCATGCCATTCACAATCTTATAAACTTCTGTTAGGTTGTCTCTCAACCTCCAACATTCTAATGAAAAAAAATCCAGTCTATCCTAACTTTCTTCATAGCTAAAATCCCCCATACTAGACAACATCTTGGTAAATCTTTTCTGTACCCTCTCCTAAACATCCACATCCTTCTTGAGATGTGGTGACCAGAACTACACACAATATTCCAAGTGTGGCCTAACTGAAGTCCTATAAAGCTGCAGTATAACTTGTCTATCCTTATACTCAATGCCCCTTCCAATAAAGGCAAGCATGGTATAAACCATTTTTTACTAACTTATCTACCTTTGCTGCCACCTTCTGTGATCTGTAGTCCTGCACACCCAAATTTCTCTGCATACCAATATTCCTAAGGGTTCTGCCATTCACTGTATAATTTCCACTTGTACTTGACCTTACAAAATGCATCACTTCACATGATCCAGATTCAACTCAATCTGCCATTTTTCTGCTGTGCCTCGATCTGATCTACATCCTGCTGTATCCTCTGACAATCCTCCTCACGATCCGCAACTCCATCAACCTTTGTATCATCGGCAAACATACTAATTAAACCAACTACATTTTTCTCCAAATCCTTTATGTAGACCACAAACAGCAGAAGTCGCTGCACTGATTCCTGTGGAACACCACTAGTCACAACCCTCCATTTGAAAAAGCATCCTTCCACCGCTACCCTCTGTCTCCTATGACTAAGCCAGTTCTGAATCCATCTTGCCAGCTCACCCCGACACCATTTGACTTCACCTTTTGTAGCAGCCCATGAGAGACCTTGTCAAAGGCTTTACTTAAGTCCATGTAGACAACATCAACCACTTCTCCCTCATTAATCATCTTCATCACCTCCTCAAAGTACTCGATCAAGTTGGTGAGGCATGACTTCCCTGGGACAAAATGCAATCTGTCACTAATAAGTCTATTTGCTTCTCAGTTCATATAGATCCTGTTCCTGAGAATCTTTTTCAATAATTTCCCCATCACCAATGCAAGGCTCACAGCCTTGCAATTTCCTGGATTATCCCTGCTTCCATTCTTAAATAATGGAACAACATTGGCTATTCTCCCATCGTATAGGATCTCACCTGTGACCAAAGAGGATACAAAGATGTCTGTCAATGCTCCAAGAATTTTTCCCTTGCCTTCCTCAATATTCTGGGATATATCCCAGCATAAAGGGAGAGAAGATGCTTCCACTTGTGGGTGAGACCAGATCTAGGGACCATAAATTTAAGATATTGATAATAGTATCCAATTAAATATTCAGGAGAACTTCCATTAATCAGAGACTGGTTAACACTCCACAGTGAATGGTTAAGGTGAATAGCATAGAAGAATTTAAGAAGATATCTGATAAACATTTAAGGGTGAAGGGATAGATGGGTGTGTTCATGGGATGAGGTAACGAATAAAAGGAGTATATATAAAGCATGGACACCAGCATTGATCTGTTGAATTGATTGGCCTAGAATATAAATGCTTCATAATACAATGAGGTCATTTTTTGCCCTCATACACTCTGTAATTCTTGGGAACCAAGATTTTTTCTTCTGCCTTGCACCACTCAATAAATGTTTTGACTTTGCTTAGAGCAATTCCTGTCCTTTCATGCTATATTTTACCTACTAGGGCATCCTGTCCAGCAGGCTAATGGAATGTCGTCATGTTCTAAATAATATCTAAAGCATCTTATTTGTAAGCATTAATTAGATTTCTGTCTGATTTAGTGAGGTACCAACAGAAAGAGCCCAGTTCAAATGACAACAATTAGGAATTTGATTATATCATGATTTTGGATGATAATCATGGATTGCTTATGGACATATTGAACACTTTTATTGCAATATGTAGTTTTTAAAAAGAGAGAGGCAACCAAATGATGACTGAGGATATAAATTCAGTGGTTTTCTAGTGAGGAACCCTAGAATATCGTACCTGAACATCTCAAGGAAGCTTCAAAAGGTGAAATACATTACAAACTAAACAGTAATATCCTGTATTTCAGATTGCAGTCTGTGCAAGAGACATGTTTGTGCTTTCCACTTTCAAAAATATATAAGGACAATAGTTAAAAGCCAACCTCAATTCTTGTCTATGTATGCGAGTGGATATTAGCCTGGGTTCAAGCTTTAGTGTACAATGAAATTCATAGTCAAAGGATCCTCTCATTCTGAATCTTGGAAGCCAGTCAGCAAAAAGAAACAGGACAAAAGATACCAGCTCATCTGAAAACAAAGAATCTTGAACTAGACAGCTCAACTATCAACGTTCCGCTTTCTACTCTTCATGTATGATCCAGACACTGATTCGTATATCTTCTAACAGCTTTTATTTTGGATTTGTTTCTTAAACGTAATCTGAATGTGTGTACATGTTATGTTATTATTTCTTCTTGTGTTTAATCAGTAATAAAATTCACCTTTTCGTTAACTCAAGAAAAGCCTGGTTAATTTAAATTTAAATTAATTTGGTCTGCAAGCGAGGTAGCGCTTTTCTTAAATTAATCTTGTGACTAACAAAGTGGGGGGTAAGTGATTAAAGATGGGGAGCCTGTTCATCCCGCCTCATTTAGAAACCTGGACAATTTCTGTCCAGTCTGGAACTCTAATATATCGGGGATTCATACCAGGGGGACTGGTCATAAGATAACACCTCCCAAACCAATGCGCTATTTGAAAATTCCATTTTATTAATATTCACATGCTTTTATTATTTTAGTTTTATTCTTTAAATGTTATATTGCCTTGTGTGAGATTTAACTAATTCAGTAGCAACTAGATGTGTGCATCCTGTCACTATTTTTGTAAGCTACAAAGCAATTGGCATTTGTACTTATTTTTAAAGTTTATTGGTATCTCAATTTCACAGCTGTCTGTGCCATGAAAATATGTGATTTGCTTGTAGCATTTATCTATTCATTAGAATCATTGTGTCAACTCATTACATCCAGAGCTCAATAGTAAATCTCATGAAGGAGATGTAAATGCAGGTGGCTTAAAAATGTTATTGTCTTTTCTCCTCCTCATTCCTTTGATAATCTGCACACAGTACCATGCACAGAAGGACAAATTAACACTCTTTTTCATCAACAATAAGTCTGACATGTGCAGAAACCCATTGTCAATCTTGAGGGTCACCAAGCCATCCTATCTACTGAGAAATTCATTTGTGAGGATGTACTATTTGGCTGGAATAGAGAACTGACTATAAGCACACATTCCTGCTATATTTTCATTAGAATGACCCACCTATTACAGTATTTGCTTCCAGAATTATCTTAAGCCAAAAGAGAGGAATCCCAGCCTCTATTACAGGTTTACTTCTAAAGGTCTAATCACTTTAATTACCTTATCAATCATGAAAAACAGCCTTGTATCCTATTGGCTTCCTTAGGTAAGAGATCATGGAGACTGTTGGTGAAGATCCAATTACAGCCCTGTACATAGTCATCTCATCTGATTTAGAAGGTTGTGCGTTCAAATTTCACTGCAGGATTAGAGCAGAAAAGCAAGGGTGACAGTCTAGTGGATTACAGAGGCACTCCTGTACTGCTGGAGATGCTGTTCTTTTAGATAGGATATTAAACTGAGGCTTTGCTTTCGTGCTTTGAATGAATGTGAAAGATCTCAATGCACTATTTTGTAGAGGAGAGTTAATCATGTTCATCTGACCAATATTTATTTGTCAATCAACATATTCCAAAACAGATTATTTAGTCATTATTACAATGTTGTTAGTGGGGATTTAGTGGACTGAAATTAACTGCTGCGTTTCCAATGATATACATGACTACACTTTACAAAGTACTAAACTGGCTCTTAAATGGCTTGAGAATCCAGTGGTCATGGAAATCACATATAAATGCAAGTCTTTCCTTTCAATCCCAGTAAGTATTAGCATGGAGTCAATTTCAACCAGATAATACTCTTGCCATTGAGAGCAGCCAGTTGACTGGACAATTAGCAAGTGTGGTTTGAACCTGTGCCAGTCTGCTGTAACCCTGATGCCAACTGGAAGTCTTTGTCATCTATGGACAAAATATATAGAGTCATAGAGTCATTCCAACAGTTTTTGCAAAGATCACAGTAAAACCATCAAAATGCACCCATAAGCCAGTATCATTTTAAAACGCATCTGTGCATGGGTACAGTAACATTATCCTTTGCAGATAGTTGTGCTGTGATGTTATCACAGTCTGATGTTTCCATGGTCACATCACTATCACTTATTTGGCACATCCCTTGCCTGTTCAACCATCTCTTGCCTCATTGTCAATGTACACTCTACCACATTTAACAGTGACTCCATAAGTTAGAGTTGGAAAACAATGGTGAGAACAACTTATCTGTGACCCAATATCATGAACACTGAATAGTGGATATCCAGATGTGTATTGTTCTGCCTGGCCTGCATGTGCCTTGAACCTTTTTAAAAAAATCTCTAACTAACTGTCCTAATAATTCAGACTTCTTCCAAAATCCAGCAGAAACATCATCTAGGCAGGTTGAAGCCTCTACTCAGTCAAGAAAATTATCAGCCAGACCATTTCCTTTCTCAGACTTGGATAAGTCCAATTGTAGTTCACATATTAGATTTGATTTTAAGACTTTAAAAATATAACATCATAGCCTTTGAAGAATGGCGCACTTCACTCCTAAATAAAGACTGTACATCCATTTTGGTCAAACTCATGAACTGTTGCCTTGCCAGTTTCTGGTTTGGTATGTGTATGTGCAGCATTGAAGGCAACTGTTTTATTGTAACGAAGAGGATAAAGCAATTATGCTTTTTAGATAATTTGACAACTCACATATACAACTGCTGTACATTATGAAACCCATAGAAGCTTACAACAGAACTCACTGTGAAAGACTTGATTTCACTCCTGGGCGACTGTCTGTGTAGAGTTTGCATATTCTTCCTGTGTCTGCATGGGTTTCCTACCATAGTCCAAAAACATGCACATTAGGTGGATTGACCATGCTCAATTGCCCACAGTGTCTAGGAATGTGCAGGCAAGATGGGTTAACCAGAGGAAATGCAGGGTTAGAGGGATAGGATAGGGGTGTAAGTCTGAGTGGGCTGCTCTTCAGAGGGTTGTTGTGAACTTAATGAACAGAATGGTCTGTTTCCACACTGTAAGAGTTTTATGATTCTATGAATATGGACATGCACCTTACCCTAGTGAACATTGATACAATCAGCTTGATACACTTAGTTACAGCAATAACTTTTCACTTTTCAGCAGTTCACTTGCTTTTAGGCAGCATTTTAATACTTATTCAAGTTTCGTTAATACCTCAGAAAATGTTGCAGCTTATTTGCATGCAGCATAGATCCACAAATACAAATGCATGAACAGCTGAATGTAAATAGTGATTTTTTTTTCGAATTATGCAGCAAATGTGAAACTTGAAAAGGTTCAGAAAAGATTTACAAGGATGTTGCCAGTGTTAGAGGATTTGTGCTATAGGGAGAGGTTGAATAGGCTAGGGCTGTTTTCCCTGGAGCGTCGGAGGCTGAGGGGTGACCTTATAGAGGTTTATAAAATCATGAGGGGCATGGATATGATAAATAGACAAAGTCTTTTCCCTGGAGAGGGGGAGTCCAGAATTAGAGGGCATATGTTTAGGGTGAGAGGGGAAAGATATAAAAGAGATCTAAGGGGCAACTTTTTCACTCAGAGGGTGGTGCGTGTGCAGAATGAGCTGCCAGAGGAAGTGGTGGAGGCTAGTACAATTGCAACATTTAAAAGGCATCTGGATGGGTATTTGAATAGGAAGGGTTTGGAGGGATATGGGCCAGGTGCTGGCAGGTGGGACTAGCTTGGGTTGGGATATCTGGTCAGCATGGACGGGTTGGACTGAAGGGTCTGTTTCCATGCTGTACAGCTCTATGAGTCTATGACTCAAACTTGATTTATGTGTACCTGTTCACATGTTGCATTTATAGCAGTATACTGTATTTGAATCCGAGAATATAACTCAAGTGACTGATTTGTGTCTTCTCTCTGCTTTGGCTTAATGGACTTCTCTCGATGATAACTCAAAAGGCTGTGGGTTCAAGTACACTGCACAGACTTCAGCACAACCTTGATTAGTACTTCAGTTCAGTATTGAAGGCGTGCTACATCACTGGAAGTACTGCATTTGGAGTAGAAGTTAAACCATGGGCCTGCTTGTCCTCTCAGACAGATGTAAAAGAAAAAGACTCAATAAAGAGTAGATAAGTTTTCCTGATATCTGGCTATTATTTAATCCTCAAACAATATCAAATGATCTGGTAGCATAGAAAACTGAAGGGTGTTCTGATTATTCTGTTTAAAATGTTAAAAAGATTCACTAGGGTAGATTGGAAATCTATTTTCGCAGGTAGTGAATCAGTAACAAGGGAATTCAGGAGCATAGTCAGAACACACTATTTCCAATAACGGGTGCTGGAAGCTTGAACTGATCTCTTTGAGCAGGTTGGCCATTTTAGGACAATTGTATCTTTCAAAACTGAGAATGGTAGACTTATGTTAGTAAGGGGTTTTAGGAACACAGAGCAAAAGCAGGTAAATGGATTTGAGGTAAAGATTAGTCATGGTTTAATGTAATGGTGCATGAGGTTTGGAGCACAGAGGGTCTTAATCCTGTTCCTAGTGACTGTCGAGCATTTCCTGTGCAAATTAGCTTTTGCATTTCATACATTACATTACAGCAATGTCTACATTTCAAATTATTTCATTGGCTAATGTGCCGTCTGAAACATCCTGAGGTTGTGTTAAGATTAAAAAATGCAAATTCTTTATTTCTAATTTCTTAGACAATGTAAATTGTATAAGTTTACAAACAACTCAAGTACCCATTCAGTGAAAACACCCAACATTGTGTGAGTTGCAAGAATTAAAAAAGCTTTGCTAAGCTTTAAATCCACTTTTGGATGACAACTTATTTTCGGCATCATTCCAAACAGCCATGTCTGAGTTGTTTGTGATCAAATGCCATTCATAACACTTCATTGGATTGTCAATGAAAATAATATTGCAACTGAAACAATAATCACTGGAGACAAAGCAATATTTTCTGAAATGAGTAACTGTATATAGCAAACCAATTGGATATACTAACTTGAATTACCTGTCTCTCACCTTGCAGTGTTAACTGCAATTAGCTCTGATGTGTATTTACACATAAGGTACTGTATACAGTATGACAGAGGTCCTGACATGAAGGTCTTTGGCACGCAGCAATTGTTAACATCACTTTTGTATCCCATCAGCCTCTAGGCACTGCTGGCAGAACTCCTATTTGATATTGCCTGTGTTTTATACAGACCACGTGGGAGACAGGTCAGCAGAGATCATTTTACAGAACAATTAAGATATCAAAGCTGTGTATGCGTGCTAGCGAGTTGGGAGTGGGGTTGGTGGGTGAGCAAAGTAGCATGGGCTGCTGTTCCAAGAAGTAATCAGTTTTAGAAGCTATAAAAAAAACCCTTTTATTGCATGGGAGATAAAATGGATTTTATAGCTTTCAAAAAGAATGTGTCAGAGTGTTGGATGTGCAATTTACCGAAGCTTGCTGTCTCACCCCTGAGACTTGGGTTCAGATGTGACGAGGATCTTGTTTCTTTGATCACTCTAAAGATTCCTTGGATGTATCTGATCAATTTTAATGCAAGTCCCTGTGGATATGAATCAATGGCATCAAGCTATCTTCATCCCTCAAACTAATTGGTAAGAAAGCAGCTACACAGACAAACAGGCTTATCCAAAATAATGGGTGTGATCATTTCAGATCAAACATTAAGCTTTCAAACCATTTAGTTCAGAATCATAGCATCCCTACAGTGCAGAAAGAGGCCATTCAGCCCATCAAGTCCACGCTGACCCTCTGAAGAACATTCCAGCCAGCTCCCCTACAAATATGCATTGCCCATGGCTAATCCACCTAGCCTGCCCATCCCTGGACACAACAGGTATGTTACCATGGCAAATCCACCTAACCAGCCCATCTTTGGACTGTTGCAGGAAACCGGAGGACCCGAGAGAAACCCACACAGAGTGACCCAAGGCTGGAATTAAACCTGGGTCCCTGGTGCAGTGAGGCACCAGTCCTGGCCACTGAGCCACTGTGTCAAGTAACAGTTGTGCCACACAAATATCAGAAAGGAGCAACGCAAATAAGAGACAACCTAACCACTGCTCCTTGAGATTCAATGGTGTTACCATCACTGAATCCCCCACTATCAACATCCTGGGGGTTACCATTGAGCAGAAACTTAACTGGACTCACCATATAAACACAGTGATTGCAAGAGCTGGTCAGAGGCTAGGAATACTGGTAAGTAACTCACTGCTTGACATCTCCAAGGTCTGTCTATCGTGTACAAGTTAAAAGTCAGCAGTGTGGTGGAATACCCTCCGGCTACCTGGATGTGTGCAGCTCAAACAACATTCAAGAAGCTTGACACCATTCAGGACAAAGCAGATTGCTTGATTGGCACTGCATTGACATGCCACTGATGTATGTACTATCTATAAGATGCACTGCAGAACCTCACCAAAGATCTTCAGAAAGCATGTTCAAAACCCATGATCACTTCCATTTAGAAGGACAAGGGCAGCAGTTACATGGGAACACCACCACCTTCAAGCTCCCCTCCAAGCCACTCACCATCCTGACTTGCAAATTTATCTCCGTTCATTCATTGTTGCTGGGTCAAAATCCTGGAATTATCTCCCTCTTGTCATTGTGGGTCAACCCACAGCATGAGGACTGCAGTGTTCACACCACCTTCTCAAGGGGAAAATAAGGATGTGCAATAAATGCCGGTCAGCCAGCGACACCCATATCCCACACATTAATTTAAAAATTAATTTAAATCAAGTGGGTGGAGCAGTGATGAACGCAGTAGGATAGGCAACAACACCTCCTCCACAATAATTCATGACACCGATGACCCGCAAGGCTGTGCGTTCAACCCCTTACTATACTTCCTGTACACACATAACTGTGTGGTCAAATTCAGCTCCAACTCCATTTACAAATTTGTTGATAATACCACCAAAATTCGTCAGATCTTAAACAACGATGAGACAGTGTACAGGAAAGAAATGGACAGCTTTGTGACATGGTGTAAAGACAATAACCTCTCCCTCAATGTCAGCAAAATGAAGGAGCTGGTCATCAACTTCAGGAAGAAGAGTGCAGGACATGCCCATGTTTGTATCTGTGATGCTAAGGTGGACATAGTCGAGAGCTTCAAGTTCCTAGGAGTTAATATCGCCAACAATTTAGCCTGGTCCATCCATGTCAATGCTACAGTCAAGAAAGCACACCAATGCCTCTACTTGCTCAGAAGGCTAAGGAAATTCTACATGTCCACAATAATACTAAAGAATAGTCCATGGTGGGATGAAACACATTGATATCACTGTGTAGTTGTTTCGGTGACTCATTGCCATGGGTCTAGAGGAAGAAAACATCATCAATATATCTGGTGTATAGTGCTGGTTGGAGGACCTGTGCAGAAAAGAAGTCTTGTTCAAACTATGTATGAAAATGTTGGCCTACTGGAGTGCAAATTTGGTACCCATGGCACTTTCGTGTGTCTGGATGAAGAACTGGTTGTTAAAGGTGAAAACATTGTGGTTGAGGATGAAGTGGATGAGTCGTACTCGGGGATTGGCAGATGTTGGTGTAGAGTGCTGAAACATCCATTGTGATGAGGAATGTTCCCAGTTTTTGGGTCCATGGGTACTGAGTTTCTGGAAGAAATCTGTAGTGTCACAATAGAAACTTAGAGTCCACTGCACAATGGATTCCAAGATGCCTTTGACATTGCCAGAGAGGTTCTCACACAGAGTCCCATTGCCTGACTTCTTTGTGTTTCTGATCTCCAGCAGTTGTTTGTTTTTTTAAATGTAACGTGTCTGCCATCTCTCTGTAATTCCATGTAGTGTTATCCCAGCTATTCATTAATGGCCAAATTATAATTCCAGTCCTGTTTATTTTTGTTGACGAGTCTGAAAAGTGTTTCACCATTTTGTTTCATGTTCGCCTGACTTCTTTGTGTTTCTGATCTCCAGCAGTTGTTTGTTTTTTTAAATGTAACGTGTCTGCCATCTCTCTGTAATTCCATGTAGTGTTATCCCAGCTATTCATTAATGGCCGAATTATAATTCCAGTCCTGTTTATTTTTGTTGACGAGTCTGAAAACTGTTTCACCATTTTGTCTCATGTTCCTCAGTAATTCAATTTCATGGCTTCTCTTTGCCTTCCTAACAGTTTTTGTTGAGTTCTCTCCTAATCCTAAAGTGCTCTGACCTATCATGGACTCCTCGGCTGTCGATGTAATAAACTTCTGTCTCTCTCCTAACCTTCAATGTTTCCTCTGCTTCTTCAATCATTTATCGAGTATCATTAGTGTTTAGCTGCTTTCTCCTTTTAATGGAATA
>NC_057713.1:122394671-122405429 GCF_004010195.1 Chiloscyllium plagiosum
TTCCATTTCAGAATATGTATATTAAGGGGCAAGTGACATGTATCACTACTATTCATGCTCAATGTGTCTAACGGGATGTGTGTTACGTGCAATAAAATCAATGCTCATTAAGGGATGACTAAGAAAGTGAGATTTTCACATTATGTTGCTGTGTTTTTGTGTAATGAAGAAAGGAATACCATCCCTTACTCAACTTATGCAACAAAGGCAAATGTAAAGCACTTTGCTCAGCAACCAATTGTCTAACTATTCTGAGATGCAGGATATTCTTTGTCAAAGACAGTGGCAGATACTCAATGAACAAGCAAGTCGAAAACTACAAAATCAGTATGTTAGACAAGGAGTGCATGTTAAAAATCCAAATAAAAAATACTTAGAAACCAGCAAAGATTTCTAAGATATGCAGCCAGCTTGGATTATACGAAGTCATTATTGTTCATGGTGCTACATTGCAAAGGAACAAAAAC
The DNA here is from genome assembly GCF_004010195.1 of Chiloscyllium plagiosum. Classification (NCBI taxonomy): domain Eukaryota; kingdom Metazoa; phylum Chordata; class Chondrichthyes; order Orectolobiformes; family Hemiscylliidae; genus Chiloscyllium; species Chiloscyllium plagiosum. Next base: position 122,395,139 of record NC_057713.1, read on the forward strand.
CAACTTAGATAGAGGTATGGCACAGCATTCATGCACAAGGAAAGTGAGGAAGAATATTCTGATAATGATGGTTGTGTGATGGTATTGAATCTCAACAATCAACAATAAGACAACTGAGTCGTCAAACAGGTGCAATACAGAACAATACATACCTCTGCAGATGGATATACAATTATAGGATCTGATTAGGAAAGCATTATATTAACAACAATTGAAATCTTATCAGCTTCTATAATTATCAAATCGCTACGCACAACCATGTATGACTGTTTTGAATAGGTTTTATCTTTGGAAAAATGGGGATGTTATATTCCATATTAAGTATGTAAGTGTGCCTTTAAGAGACATGCTGAGGATGTCATCACTGTATCACAGGATGTTACCTGAGGATATAAGGTCAATCTTATATCAGAATAACTTGAAACATATTATACTACTGGAAGCACACTGTTCATTGCTTTCTATTATGTATAATATTTGTGTATGGTATTTATCTGTAATAAATGTCTGTTGAATTCTTCAATACCATGATAGTCATGCCCAGTTTCTTATATTATGGGATGACATAAGCATTGCCATATCAGGTAAACACAGTTGGAGGCAAAATCACATCAAGATACCACTTTCCTCAACATTAATCCCTTCAGACTGTTACACTCTAAGTTTTAAAGCATATGCCAGTTCCTCAGCTTCATTTCACCCCATGGTCATTTTTGTAGAGGCAGGTGGGGTGGATTGGTGTTAAGTTGTCAGGTCTGTAATTACCTGGTTTCCCCTGTTTCTTTCCGGCTAACTATAGCTCATACTGTTGCACAGACACAAATGTTTTTTTTAACCACAGGCAGCACCTCAACTCTGCCCTTTCCCTACTTCATCTCTATGACATGCCCTGTCAAACCGGAATCACCGAATAGTGGTTAGGAGCAGGAATTCCTGATCTTTAGCCCCAGGCTGTTGAGCCAATCTATGGAGTTCCAGGCTCCTCTGATACCAGCTAGCTCAGTACAGGATAGGGTTGCAGGAATAACCTATATGCACCTTTAAGTAAATCTCAAGTCCTTAATAGTCTTAAGGCATTTATTTTGAGTAATTAATGCTACATCAATTAATTGTGATATACTTTATAGGATAGAGCAAACGACGTTTGTATCACTCGAACACTGGAGAATAATCAAGTTATTTCATGCATTATTAAACACATAGACAATGCCTTTTGCCAACTATAATGTTGTAAAGCAGATGCTGCAGAGATTGTACAGAAGGAAGCTGGAGACTACAATTCCATTGAAAGCAATTGATTTCTCTGCTTTAATCATTCAATAACAAGCCTCTTGAGGCACTGACACCCTTTGCATTAATTAGAAGGGACAGCATTCAAGAATATTACAGAATCTTAGGGGTGGGCTGATGGTTGAAAAATACGGCTACATTAGCCAGGCCAAATTGAAAATGCTTCAATATTAGGCATCATGTTTACTCTAAATTTGTTTTCAGCTGTTTATGTCTGAAAACAGTTTCCTAAAGACAGTATGCTTCATCATAGTTAAATCCTGGCTTCAGATACGACTCTTCAAAGGGTTGAATATGACTGAGGTGACCTTTGCCTAAGATTAAATATAGTGGATGGGGGAAGAGCAGGTTAATTGTTCTAATAAGCAAGATTGAGTCGCTCTTTGGCTGAGTGCTGCACTAAAATTCTACTTATATTCTTAGGTTACACTGGGAAACAAATGCATATTTTCACATCTGGGCTGGATAGTGGCAGGGTATGGGAGGAATTAATTTTACATCATCCTTTATTTATCAATATCTGTTCTTGACATGCCCAACTTGCCTTTGTCCTTCTAGTTTTGTATCAGAAAGTACAAATACATGTGTGGTTTGCTGCAGTCAATGGTTTATGGGACTGAATGCTGATTTGACTTCCCTATTTTCCTTTAAGTTTGTGATGGATTCTCCAAATAACTTCCGAGATCAGAATAGGAACATAGGAGTTATGAGCAAGAGAAGGCAATCCAGCATGCTCTGCCATTTAACATGGACGCAGCTGACCTTATCCTGGTTTCAACTCCACTTTCCCTGCCTGCTCCACTTCGCCCTTTATCCCACTTTTCATCAGAAACATATGATGTTGGAACAACGTTAACTCTCTGTTTTCAATTAGTTATCTTGTCCAATGAGGCTAAACAATGCTGGGAGCAACTCACTGCATCTTTTACATAGCTGATGAGCAGTGAGGTGATTTCCTTGCTAGGCAACAGGGAGTTGAAATTAAGGAGGGGTTATTGCCTTTGAAACATCTTATTATCGGTACAACCTCCCTCATTAACATTCAGGTGCCTACCTTACCACATGCACTGACCAAGCTAGACATGGAGAAGTTTTGACATGGAATTCAGCGCGGGTACCTGATGACTTCAGCTCACTGCTGAGTATGGGGCAACTTTCATGTCCCGTGACACCGAGCAGCATCTCAGGGCACCATCCATGTACAAAAGCCGTTTGCACCCCTCTCCCACAGACATTGGCATCCAACATATGTGTGGCATGGTGGCTCAGTGGTTAGCACTGCTGCTTCAGCACTAGGGTCCCAGGTTCAATTCCAGCCTCGGGTGACTGTCTGTGTGGAGTTTGCACATTCTCTCCGTGTCTGTGTGGGTTTCCTTTCGGTGCTCTGGTTTCCTCCCACAGTCCAAAGATGTGCAGGTTAGGTGAATTGGCCATGCTTAATTGCCCATAGTGTTAGGTACATTAGTCAGAGGGAAATGGGTCTGGGTGGGTTATTCTTCGGAGAGTCAGTGTGGACCTTTTGGGCCGAAGGGCCTATTTCCATACTGTAGGGAATCTAATCTAATCTAATTTGTGAAGCCCTTCATGATTGTCCTCGCACTTGCAGGATCTGTAGGAAGCACAGGCTCACACTGCAGTGTCCTCACACAACAGCTAGCAACCAAAAGCTGCAGTGATGACTCATTATATTCATAGATTGGACCAGGTTGCATGTACAGGCTGCTTGGTTGCTCTCATAGTGCTCACTCACAGTTGCCCGCGCCCACCATCCCATGCATTACCTTGAGTTATTCTGTGAATTAATGTAGTCACATGACCAGGCATCAGTGTTCAGTCAAGTAGGAGTGCATCTTGTTGTCTGGCAGTAAGCTACATCAATCTCACCCCTGCACCATGTGCTAGCAGCTTAGATGACAAACACCTTGCAGCAAACTGGCAGCTATCTCTCAAAGACTTCGGGCAGTGGCTACACCGGAACCACATCGGGAATACTGTCAGCACTAGAGTAAGAAAGGATATTATTTCTTTGGAGGAGGTTGAGAGGAGGGTCACTAGGAAGATCCCTGGTATGCAGGAAATGTCTTATGAGCAAAGATTAAACACTATTTATTGGAACTTAGAACAGATTCGATTAGAATCCCTACTGTATGGAAACAGGCCCTTCGGCCCAACAAGTCCACACCGACCCAGACCTGTTCCCCTACCTTATATTTATCCCTGCCTAATGCACCTAACACCATGGGCAATTTAGCATGGCCAATTCACCTGGCCTGCACATCTTTGGATTGTGTGAAGAAACCCACGCAGACACAAAGAGAATGTGCAAAGTCCACACAGACAGTCGCCTGAGATGGGAATCGAACCTGGATCCCTAGTGCTGTGAGGCAGCAGTGTTAACCACTGAACCACCGCGTCACCCAATGAGAGGAGATCTCATTGGAACATTTGGGATTCTTAAGGGACTTGACAAGGTAAATGCTTTGAGGATATACCCTCTCATGGGACATTCTAAGACCAGAGGGCACAGAGTCAGAATTAAGGGGTGCCAATTTAAGACTGATATGTGGAGGAATGGCTTCTCTCAGAGGACTGTATGTTTTTGGAACTCCTTGCTACAGAGAGCTGTGGGGGCAGAGTCTGTATGGATATTAAAAGTTGAGGGAGCTAGATTCTTCATCAGTAGGGGAATCAACGGTTATGGGGAAAGGGCAGGAAAATGGATGTGAGGAGTGTCGAATCAGTCATGTTGAATGGCAGAGCAGGCTCGAGGGGCTCAACGGCCTACTTGCAGCCTATTTGATGTGGTCTTATAATTCTCAGAAGGGGACTCATCCACACCTCTGGCCTTGCTGTGCCTCATTGCGAGCTGTCTTATCATGGAATTAGAGAAAGGGAGGGATTAAGTGAGATGAAAGGAAACATGGCTGTCGGGCTGTTGCAGGCAGATGAAGTGTGGTGAGGTGTTTCAAGGCAGTGAGAAGGTAGCAACAAGGCCTTGCAGGGTTAGTACTGTGAGGGTTAGGGTGGGTGGAAGCAAGAGAGGGAAGATAATAGAGTGACAGAGCATGAGCTCTGGTGGGGGTGAGTGTAGTAGCTGAGATAAAGTGAGTGTGAGGTTATGGAGGGAAGGGTGTGACACTTACCATGCTGGCCATTCTTCCACGAGAGGTATAGAACAGTGGTAATGGTAGGTGGTTAATAAGGTGAGTTTGGTAAGCTATATCGAGGTAACTCTCTCGGCCTTGCAGTTAAAAACCCTTTAAAAACCTTGGTGCAACTGGCACTTAGCCAAATGGAATTCAGCCCTGAGTGTGGCACCAAAGAACCCTTGCAAAATTGACGCCAATAGAAATCAGAAGGAAATCGCTCCACTGTTTGGAATCAAACCCAGCCCAAGGAAAGATGCTTGTGGTTGTTGGATACCAATCATTGTAACCAAACTATGTCACTGCAGGAGTTCCCAATGGGGGTGTCCTAGGCCCAGAATCTTCATTTGCTTTATCAATGATTTTCCCTTCATCTTTTCTCAGAAGTGGGGATATTCACCAAGCTCTGACCATTCCCGACTTTTTAGACGTCCATATCTATGGGTAGCGTGTCCTGGGGAAACATTGAATGAGAGGCTGATAAGCATCAGTAATGCTTGAGTATGCTAAGTAATGACCATCTCCAACAAGAGAACTGAACTATCCCCCTTGGCATTCAATGGCATTTCAGTCACTGAATCCCCTACTGTCAAGATCATGGGGGAATACTGTTGACCAGAAATTTAGCAGATACATGTGGGGGAGCTTCAGATATGAAGCACACATCACTTGTCATTGAATGGACTGCAAAAGCTTATCCTGTCAAAATGCCAACAAGAAACCTCAGCAACCATTTTTACAAATTTGTTAATTCCCCTCAAACTGTTGGCAGACTTTAGGTGTGAAAGTGGTAGTTCATGTTTACTCAGCTTGCTTATTCTCTGTTTATGGTGAATTGGCTGAAACCTATTATTGTAGCCAATTTTTAAAATGATTTTAGTTCCATTGGGCACTGCTGTTAATGTCAAAATGTACAACTAGCCCACTGGAATTTCTTGCTAATAAGGATACTACAATTGCCTTACAGTGGTGCCTCTAACAGGACCCCTGCCTTTGGCAGCAGCACTACAGAATAATTGAAACATCACTAGTGCTTCCAGTAGTGCCAAGATCCATTTGAAACAAAAGGCTTTCTTTGGCATTTCTAAATGCAGTGGTGCTCAAGGAGCATTGGAAGCAGCCACTTTTAGCTGCTACTGGCTGACAATGCACCCCACTGTAGAAGCTGATAATTTGGTTCCTGATTGCTGGACCAACCATAGCAACCAGAGAAAAGAAAGCTACAATAATTTCGAAACAACTGTCCTCTGGACTATTGCAGAATCTTGCATAAGCATTTATCATAGTTTTGAAATTTGAAAATGACCACACAGTTATGATATTTCTCTGAATTATTTTCTGTACAGAAGGGCTTTTATATTATTTTTGATGAGTTATTTTCCTTGCCAAATTCATAATTTAGTTTAGTTTCTTCCTAGAATTCCAGGCACCTTTGTTAACGAATAAGTTAGAACATATTTCTTTTTCTTTTTTGTTGTTGGATGTTGCTCCAACAGAGAACAGATTCTAGCAATGAGAGAAGGCTCCTTTGTTTCACATTTATGGCACTTTGGGTTTTTCATTTGTTTTATATCTATATTCAATCTACTTTTCTAATCAACCTGTTCAGATATGTTACTACAGACCTTGGGGACAGGTGGCGCTTGGAAATGGGTCTCCTGGTCCAGGGTTGGGACACTATCACTGTTCCAGAAGAGGCCCCCCAAAATTGAGACTTTATACATTTTGTAATATCCTGTGGAATAATGGGGCACTCTTCCCAGTTTATTCATAGCATAAGCCAATGTTGACAGACCAACAAACTATCAGTAGTACCACTGAATAATGCAAAGTTCAATCAAGCGAATAACTACCAAGAATAGGTAACTTATCCCATCAAAAAAACCTCCATCTATTGGATTAATCAGAGTGATTCATTGAACAGATTCATTGAATTGATTGGACTAGTTGATCAGAATCATTGGATAGATCAATTCCAGTGGTTAATTGCTTTGATTGATTGAATTGATTCGAATGATTGTGTCGAACAAATTGAAAAAAGGAACAAAAATAAAATGTAATCAGTCGCTGATCTAATTCTCACTCAGTACTGGCTGCAGTTGTGAGAAACACAAAGGTACCGTATCAGCAAATGTAGTTTGAAAATAAATAACCAGGAAAATCAATTGAATGGTTAGGCTGGGCCCTTTCCAAATTGGTTTTGCAGGTGTAAAAATCAGAAGAAGAGATGCAAGTGAATAGGATAGTTAGTTCATAGAGTAGAAGGTTTTTCTGGACTCTTGCAATCTGTACAATAATGGGGAGTGGGTACTTATACTGGGTGCAACTATCCTATAAATCAGAGCCGGGGCTCGAACCTCTCATTCACCATTAACCATGAATCCTGCATTATTTGACTCAGCAGCAATAACACTAGCACTAAGTTAAAGGCATGTTAGCTTTAGGTAAAGCAGCCTAATCAAATATCAGATGACAACTGTAGTTATTTTAAGACCATAAGACCATAAGTAATCGAAGCAGAATCAAGCCATTTGGCCCATCGATTCTGCTCTGCTATTCGATCATGGCTATGTTTCTCAACCCTGTTCTCCTGCCTTTTCCCTTCATCCCCTTGCCAATTAACAAACCCATTCTGCTATGACACACACCTGGAACAGTCGAGTCTCCTACCTGCATCTACTGGTTTTGAGGATGGGCACAATCACTGCACCACAAGAACAATCCACACTATCATTGCATTAGAGTTGCAGGTGAGTAAAAGGAGGGTTCAAGCAGCCTAATTTTCAAGTAATGAGCTGCTCATCAACTCTCCCAGTCAGAGCTTTGGAAATGGATGTTTCAATAATAACTTTCAAATATATAAGAAAAAATGAAAGTAATAATTTGAAAGAAAAGCCAAATGTTGACCTTGTGACAGACCTGCTGTGTTTGCCATATTCCCTGTGTCAGATGCCTAGCATTTGCTATTTTTGGTTTTGATATGAAGTGAGAAATGACTATTCAGTTTCTAAAGACTGCTTCTGATGGTTGGCATTCAGATGAAGCTGATGGCAGGATCGTTCCAATACAATTCAGGTTCAGTTCCATCGGAGATAATCCCAAGTGGAGATATCAATTGAATATTCATTGATGCATTTGTATTGAATTTATGATTAGCTTGCTGTGCAATCCAGTCTGGCTATCTAAGCTTTCTTCATATGCTGATAAGGAGTTTTATTGTAAACTTGGTCTCATTACACCAATGCAATCAAATGATTTGCAAAAAAGATAAGATTAATAATTATTTTTGAGGCTTATTTTCCAATGCAATGATGCTGTGAATTTGTATCTTAAACAGGAGTCATGTTTAATAATGTGGTAAGGGTAAATCTACCGACAGCTTCTTCACAGCATTGACTGTTAGGCTTCTGACAGAGCACTTTAGAGCAATGTCCCTAGAGAAACTATAAAACATTTTATTGGCTGATCATCTTATATGTAATACATTAGCACTATGCTGATGTAGTAGAAGGAATAGTTATATTCGCTTCTCACAAAATCACTAACTGAGTTTATAGAACCAGGGAGACAGAACCATTTTCTCTTTCCTTGTTTCAATAACAAGCATTTAGATCAAATATGTGTTAGATAATCACTATATTTTACTGTGGAAGCCTTCAATACAGTTTGTCAATTATTGTAATTATACTGCATAGTAACCTTCAAAGGAATGCTGAGAAGAATGTTAAACATAAATAACAGTAACAAAATGAAACTTAATAGAAAATTGGAGAGTTACTAACTTCTCAATAAAATTAAATCAAAGCAATAATAAAGCAATGATCAGTTTACAAAAAGAAATTTGTGTCATGGTGCTCCTGAAACATAGTGCACAGCTGCATACAGCATGCTCAATTTTCCAGTTATTGAAAGGATGATTGAAATTGGATATGGAATGTTATTGATATACAACAATGGGGAAAGCAGTTAAATACAGCCGAAAATTATGCTTCTTTTTAGCTCCATTGTTCCCTGGCTCTGTAGTGCCCATAATCAAGTGATCTTAAGAGAAACTGTATTTCACTTCTATTCATTTCAATAACATGCATGAATGCTCATGATTAATACCACACACTGTCTATTACACCTGGAACACTACAACTGCCAGACACCCAGTCTACCTTCCTCCAGTGCCATCAATTCCCAGGGCACACTCTTGCACAACTCAGCCAAACTCATTGTCATTGTCACAGCTATGATTTGCATGGATTTTGTGTTCTCATACACCCAGGAAGTTTCAGCAGGGTGTCTTCAGATAACAGCCAGTATACTTGTCAGGGCCTAATCCCTGAAAAACCTCTTTCCAGCCACTGTCAGTTGCTGAGTGCATCCATCCTCAGCCTCACAATGAGCACCTCACTTTGTTACAGAGTAAGCAGGGAGGAACCATGTTCACTGCTGTCACATGCCAGGAAATTACTGGGAAATCGATGCCTGGCCAAATACTATCCAAAAGCGATTAGCTTATTAGAATTCAATCATGTTTCTACGAAACAGATGTCAAAGCCTGATGCCAAACTAAATAGAGCTGTGAGGGGTCATGGTGCTCTATGTATTGACTAAATCAGTTATTAATTGGAATTTACATAATATTCAGGTATAAATATATGTTACACATTTCTCTAGCAGGATAACAGCAGAGTTTGAGAAAATAATTCTCAACCTATAAGAATTGAGGAAAGATTGGTCAGTGTTCAGGCATATGCTGGAATAGCAGTGTTATACTGTGGAGGATTTGTTGGTTTTGATGTCAATACCATGGTCATACAATCCCTACAGTGTGTGGATGCAGGCCACCTGGTCCATTGAGTCCACGCAGACCCTCTGAAAACCATCCCGCCCAGATCCATGCCATCCTCCTAACCTGCACATCCTTGGAAAATTTAGCATGGCAAATCCACCTAACCTGCACATCTTTGGACTATGGGAGGAAACGGAGCAAACCCATGTAGATATGGGGAGACTGTGCAAACTCCACACAGACTGTTGCCTGAGATGAGAATTGAACCCGAGTCACTGGCGATGTGAGGCAGCAGTGCTAACCACTGAGCTATAGTACCACCTGTGATGGCTGAAGCAGTAGACAGGATAAGAACAGAACTTGAGAAAATTTCACTTTTTCGCAGCAGAGAGCGGCGGGAGCTGGGCGGAAGTTCAGGCGGAGCGCAAAGACGGTCGGGAAGGTAAGTGATTGCTATATAAAGAACTTACCTCGACGCCAACGGTCTTTTCGCAGCAGAGAGCGGCGCAAGCTGGGCAGAAGTTCAGGCGGAGCGCAAAGCCGGTCGGGAAGGTAAGTGATTGTTATTAGAGTGGGTGTGTTCTAAACCCCAAGTCCTACAAAGTAGGGTCTCCCTCCCTCCCTCCTCCTCTAACCTAAATTAAGAGTCCACAGACTTGCCACAAAAAGAGGGTCTAAGGAAGTTTAGATCGAAGAGTGAGGCTTCAGCTCAGGAGTCTTTGACAAGGAGGTTGAGTGAAGTGGGCGGCACGCTGGCACAGAGGGTGAAGACATGACTGCCCAGCTGGTTCAGTGCGCTACGTGCTTGATGTGGGACGTCAATGACTCTGGTGTGTCTGGCTCGTATATGTGTGGAAAGTGTGTGCACATTCAGCTACTGACAGAGCATATTGTAGGACTGATGAAAGATCTCGAGGACCTTAGGCTCATCTGAGAGAACGAGATCTTTCTGTACAGGACCTTAAGCGAGGTTATTACACCAACCATAGCAGAGGAGAGAAGATGATGAGGAAGGCAGAGAGGAGACAGGTGCAAGAGACCCCGGGAGAAGTACCTGTCAGGAACAAGTTGAAGC